>NC_081414.1:468252663-468592663 GCF_030272615.1 Cryptomeria japonica
ACCGGTGTCACCCTAATAGGTGTTTTATTCTTGAGAATTAGCATTCTCTTTGGTTTTTCCCTTCTTGGGTTTTCCACGTAAAATCTATCATTTCATGTCTGTTCTCTCTCATGCTAATTTCTATTTATAGTTAACTAATTAGGAATTAGTTTACTGATTTGTTTCTATGGAATAAGTAAAAGATTTTGAATGACAACTAATTCACTCCTCCTCTAAGTTGTCTGGGATAGTCAACAATTGGTATAAGAGCTTTGGTTCCTAGAAAGTGAGACTAACCGCTCAAGGAAGATCTGATGGCACATAAATTGACTATTCTTACCTTTGAAGGATCTGACTATAGTTCCTAGAGAGTGAAGATGTGAGGATATTTGATTTCTCTAAGTTACAAGACTTGGAAAGCTATGGAGACAAAGTATGTGATGCCGACAAATGGTCCTACTACCCAAGATGAGATTGAAGCCTATAAAGAAAATGAACGAGCAAGGTATGCTATCGTTATGCCTAAAACTAAATTGGCAAAGGATGTTGCATTAGATACTACTTATGAAGTCTGTAAAAGTGAGAAAAACATCTATGAAGGGAATGACCAATTTAAGCTAGCTAAGATGCAGACTGTTAATGGCAGTTATGAAAACTTGAGGATAGAAGAAGGTGAACACATAACAAGTTACTTTTAGATGGTGATAGTGTAGCGAATGAGATTAGAGGTCTTGGCAGCACCTTGGATGATAAGGATGTGATAGAAAAGATTATGAGAACTTTGCTAGAATGTTACAATGACAAGATTTCGACTATTGAAGAAACTTATGATTCGTCCAAGTTCACCAGAGAATTATTGTATGGCACCTTCATTGCATTCAAGATGAGGAAGTTTGATAAAGACAAAGAAAGAACCGAGACAACATTTAAAGCTAGATGAAATGGAAGCAAACTTTGTAATAAAGTTAAAGAGAGGAGCTGACAAGTATAAAGGTATGTTACCTCTTAAATGTTTTAAGTGTGGAAAGATTGGTCATTATGCATCTAGATGTCCTAAGAAAGGAACAAAACAAAAGTTTAAAGAAAACAAAGGAAAGTTCAATAAGAAAGCCTACTGTGTTAAAGATGATGTTGGTATTTCAGACGATGAGTCAGATTATGAAGATGGTGATTGTTTGTTTTTGGTAGAAAAAGATGAATCTAAACCTAGCAATAATAAGGAGATATCTTCAAAAAATAATACTAAGATTGTTAAACTGTTGCACTGACATTTCATGTTAGAAGAGATATAATTGAATGGTTGACTGATAGTGGATGTTCAAATCATATGATCGGTGATTAAAGTAAGTTTGTAAAACTTGAAAAGTATGATGGTGGTTTTATTAGATTTGGAGATGATCGGACTGCACAAATTGTTGGAATAGGTTCTATTAATTTTGATGGGAAACATAACATTGACAATGTATACTATGTGAAAGGATTACATCATAATTCTTAAGTGTTGGAAAAATGTGCGAAAATGATTATAATGTTGTTTTTTAAGATAGTGGTTGTGAGATCTGGAAGAGATTTGAAACTGTTATTACTACAGGAAAAAGAACAAATGGAAACATGTATCAATTGGAGGCTACTATAGGGCAATTCCTGTTATCTCAGATCAACGAAAGTTGCCTATGGCACCGAAGGATGTGTCACATCAACTTTGACAATTTGATGAAGATTAGCTTGGCAAGAGCTATGAGAGATTTATCAAGATTGACTAAATCGAATAACAATGTTTGTAGAGAATGCCAAGTGGGAAAATAGACAAAGGGAGCATTCAGAGGAAAGGAACAATCTTCTACTAGACTGTTAGATTTGGTGCACACAGACTTATGCAGTTCGACCAGAATAAAGAGTTTACAAGGTGAGAGGTATTTCATGCTCTTAATTGATGATCATTCTACAATGACTTGGGTTGCATTTTTAAGAGAAAAGTAAGAGGCATTAGATAAGTTTAAGATATTTGAAGCTAGAGTTGAAAATGAAGTTGATAGAAGAATCAAATGCTTAAGATCTGATAGAGGAGGTGAGTTTGTTTTTGATGAATTTGACACTTTTTGTGAGAAATATGGGATTAGGAGACCTTTGTTTGCTCCTAGGACACCTCAACATAATGGTGTATTGGAAATAATGAACAAGACTATACAATAGGCAACAAGAACTATGATCAAAGAAGCAAACCTAACAGAAGTTTACTGGAGAGAAGCAATACATACTGCAATATACACTCTCAATAGAAGACATCATACGAGTTATGGAATGGAAGGATTCCATCAATAAAAAAATTTAATTTTTTTGGAAGTAAATGCTACATCCAAAGAGATAGAGGAAATCTTGGAAAGTTTGACAACAAAGCAGATGAAGGTATATTCTAAGGATATTCTACAAAAAGAAAGGCTTATCGATGTTACAACAAGAGATTGAATAAAATTGTTGAAAGTACATATGTGAAGTTTGATGAAAACATTTCCAAAGACTCTGGTATACAAGTATGATATAAATTTCATGATTCTACAAGTAGAGAAGAAGAAGAGAAAAGCATAGAAGTAGATAAGCAGAAAGAAAATCAAGTTGCTCCAACAATTGTATCGAAAACTTTGAGGTATGTATAAAAGAATCAGTCTAAGAACCAAATTATAGGAGATAAGAACAAAGGTGTTATTACGAGAAGTAAAGCTATTGAAGAACAAGTTCTTATATGTTTACTTTCTAAAGTTGAACCTAAGATAGTTGAAGAAGCTTGCAAAGATCATAATTGGTTGAAGGCTATGAAAGAAGAGTTAGATCAAACTGAAAAATCAGATTGGGAACTAGTCTCTAGATCGACAGATAAGAACATCATTGGAACAAAGGGTGTTCTGGAATAAGCTAGATGAAGATAGACGTGTTGTAAGAAAAAAACCAATATTGGTAGGCAAAGGTTACACACTAGTTAAAGGTATTGATATTGAAGAGACTTATGCTCCTATTTCCAGAATGGAAGCTATTAGGTTGTTTTTAGCTTTTGCAGCATATAAAGATATCAAAGTTTATCAAATGGATGTGAAGCTATCATTTTTTAATAGGGAACTAAAAGAAGAAGTTTACATTGAGCAACAAAAAGGATTCAAGTTGTCAGATGATCCAGATATCGTTTGTAGACTGAAGAAGGCACTATATAGGTTAAAGAAAGCTCCTAGGGCTTGGTATGGAAGGCTAGACAAGTATTTATTGACTCAAGGTTTTCAGAAAGGGTCTGCCGACAACAATATTTACTTTAAAGTTGAATCAAATAAGATCTTGATTATTGTTGTATATGTGGACGACATAATATTTGAAGGAAATGATGGCATCTGTAAGAATTTTGCTGGTGAAATGCAAAAGGAATTTGAAATGCCCATGATTGGTGAGTTGAACTTTTTTCTTGGGCAACAAGTGAATCAAAACAGTAAAGGTAATTTTATTTCTTAGTCAAAGTATGTTAGAGAGTTGTTGAAAAAGTTTGGATTGGAGAAATGTAAACCAATATGTGCTCCTATGACAACTGGATGCAAGTTGACTAATGATCATAAATATCCTAACATTGATCCAAGCAAGTACAAATCAATGATTGGAAGATTGTTATACTTGACTACTACCAGATCGGATATCATGTATGTTGTTTGTTTTGAAACTAGATTTTAGCAAGATCCGAAAGAGTCACATATTGTTGCAGTAAAGAGATTTTTAAAATATCTAAAAGGTACAAAATATTTTTGACTATGGTATCCCAAAGGATTAGATTTTACTCTAAAATATTATATTGATGTAGATTGGGCAAGAAGTGTTGGTGACAAATGTGTGTGTGAAAAAGTGAAAAGGGTTTGATAGTTGCAGGCACAACACTTCAATTAAGTCATTACATGTATGGTTAGTAAATCAATAATCAGTAAATAATAAACCATAACAAAGTGACTAATTGCCTTCTAAAAAATGCGAGTATAAGATTACTCTCAGATTTTTATAAGCAATACCAGTGACTAGACTTCACCAAGATGAAAGATTTAATCTATATGAGCATGATATTTAAGCTATATGGATGCAAGATGGATGAATAATTCAAGCAATGGTGATTCAAGCAATAATGAAATAAACTAAATATGGAAAAAGCTAAACTAAGATGCAAATAATCTCAAAAAGCAAGCACAATATCTTCAATGACTCCAAAGCAAAATCAACATAATAATAATCTCCAAGGTGTTTCTCGAATATCTCTGGGGTGATTTGAATGACAGTTGAAGGCTGAATTTATAGAAATTCACAAGAGAGATCGAGAAAAAACACAATTTAGAATTAATTGAAATAATTGAGAAATTAGGTTCTGTTAACTTTGAGATAGATTCCAATTATAGTTTAATTGAAATGCATTCTGATAAGAAGTTCAAGTTTACATTAGAAATAAGAATTAATTAATTCCATGCATTTGTGATAAAAATAGATAATTCTTTGATTTATTCAAGAAAAGAGTCTTTTGAATGCAACTGAACTTCTTTTTCTCAAAAGCTTGGAGTTCCAATTTTAGAGAAAGCAATTAAATAATTCAATTAATTATTTTTCTGATTTCAAGTTCTCAATTTAGAAGAAGAAATAATATCTCAAGTTTGATTTCTTTCTCAATTCAATTCTTTTATTTTATTTTCAATTTAACTCTTGCTTTATGATTAATTCCTCTTTTGTAATAAATTAATTCCTTTTTTGCATGATTAAATGGCAAATCTATTAATTAATTAAATATTCCTGGATATTTAATAAATTAAATAAGATAATTGATGAATATGATATTCTTGGAATGATTCAATTAATTAAATCAATATTTAATTAATATTGAGTAATTCACTTGCCATGTAATATTTGATGATTAAAGAATTAATTAACGTGCTCAAGATTGATTTAATTGTCTTTGGTTAGGACCTTGGTGATGTTTTCAAGATTAGGGGCCCATGGTTTAGATGACCAATTTTAGGGTATTACATTTGCCCCTCTTTGAATTAATGTGCAAGCTGCGCGTTGGTTCAAAGAATAGTTAATGTCTAGGAGATGTCAGTTCTGAACTTGATTGATCATGAACCAAATGAAAAGCGAGGTATTTAGCTTGATTTGAAGCAAAGACGCTGAACAAAGTTGATTAAAGCGATTCTGATCCCAAACTTGATTGAACTAGGAATGATAGAGAGAAAAGATACTGAACTTGAACTTGATTGATCAAGAAGCAGATCTTACTAATCTAGAACTTGATTGATCTAGACACAGCGAGCGAAGATAAAATCGATCTTGAACTTGATGGATCAAGATACAATGAGCGAAGATAAACTATCCAGCTTGATTTGATGCGATGAAACTAAACACCTGCTTAGATTGAGCGTGTGATCGAAAATACTCTTTAAACCCCCGATTGAGTTAAAATGAATAATCAGCTTGATGAAAAGCAATGAAACTAATTAACGTTAAGAGACTGATTCAGATGAAGATAATATCAGCTTGATATGAAGTGATGAAATGATATCCCCCTAGCAATTGATTCGATTCGGATGATCGAGAGATCTCAACTTGATGTGAAGCGATGAAGCTGAGATGCCCCTTAACAATAAGAATTGATTTTCTTTAGTTGAAAAAGATTTTTTTGCTCGACTTTGATGAAGATTTGAAAATTTTCTCGACTTTGAAGATGTGAGGTCATGAGGTCATGAGTATGCCCCCTCGGGAGCAAAATCGAAAGATAGCAAGGGTTGCGCAATGATTGTAGGCAATTGTTTATCAATGATAATTATTTGAGCACAAATTGATTTAGAGGAATTTTTGTAGATTTAGCCTTGATTGATGAGCGCAAATTGAAGCAAGAATGAGCATCTTATGAAAAAACGCTAAGTGGTCCAAATTGTGAAATTGACTAGGAAAATGATCTCGAATTTCGATTTCGATCCCGAAAATGGAATCAGAACGGGAAAATTAGGGTTTTGGCTATATATGGGGTAAAAGTGTCATTTTCAATTCATTTTAACCCTCCAATTTTGAAAATTCAAAAAGCCTTCTGTGAATAAAAATGGTTGTTCCCACTCATATGCATCGATTCGAGCGCCAGAGACGACATAATCGACCCCAAGACTATGAGCCAGCAGTAAGTGATCTATTTTAAGCCTATTATTCATTTCAATTTTGAATTTTTTTGTTGAATTTTTTAATTTTTGGCACGTTGAAGTCGAGCTTTCTCGTTTTGTCATGCGAGACAGGATCCTGTCTCATACGACAAACTGATTAAGTTTGTTTTTTCATTTAAGTGCACTAGTTTTGTCATACTGAAACCACCCTTATGTCGTACGAGAACATTAAAAATAGCCCATTTTGTCATCCTAGAGCTAGTCTTGTGTCGTATGAAAGTCTTTTGTCGTACTAGGCCTATTTCTGACTCGTACGAATTTCTGCCCCTATGATGGTTTGAAAAACAGTGAGCATTTTTAAAGGTGCAAACTTGAAATTTTGATTTTAAAATTGATGTAGTTGGATTTGCATGATGTTTAAATTCTCTTATAGGCTAATTTGAAATGTTTCCTGATGGTTTGTTGTTTGATTTTTGCAAGTTCGATTGCCCCATGTGTTGTTCCGATGTGTATATCCACTGACCATGACATTAGTTCGCGAGTTATCTGATATTGACCAGGCACATATTGATTTGTGTGGATTGACTCACCTTTTATAGTTGCCTGATATCCGTGTGAATCACGGTATGCTCATAGAATTAGTTGAGAGGTTTCATTTAGAGCATAACACATTCCATTTTCCAGTTGGGGAGATGACCATCACTCCCAAGGATTTGTACAGTATTCTCCGTATCCCTTTTGCTGGAGGGAAGGCTGATTATGATGCAACGCATCTTCCTGGGTTACTAGTTGTTAGACAGGTTTTTAGGGATCTTGATATTCTGACACGTTTTATCAGTTGGGACGTGATGATGACCAGGTACAGTGAGGACTTTCCACTTGCTTGCATCTTAGCAGGTTTTATCGACTGTTTTCTGATCCCGGACAGGGGACAGCAGGGGTTTTTGTGTGGATGGGGTAGGATGTTTTGATTTTACGGGTATGGGCCTAGGAGCACCTCCTAGTTTGCAGGCTAATGGTCGATGAGGGCAGGGATCTGGTCAGCCTATTGTATACAGATATTTAGGATATGTTACTCAGCCCCATCTGGGCAAGACAAATTTTTAGAGACAGCAGCTGGATGACTTGATAGCCGTGATATGGAGACCGTACAGGGGTCTAGAGCTATGGGACGATTGGAGGATTGTTTGCAAGGATTTGTTCATGACTCAACCACTCATTGGCAGATCACAGACTGTAGTTGAGCGATTCATTGTTTCCTGAGTAATGAGGCAGTATGATAGACCTCAGGGGATCTCGTAGGAGTTCACTGCATACACGCATTATGCATATGAGGAGAGGCAGGGATGGGAACTGAGATTATATTACGCCTTGAGCATGCAAGAGTTGACTGGGTTACAATGTCTTAGATGAGACTATATGGATGATGTTGCAGATGTGGGGGTCTTGCCCCAGTATAGGGATCGGTTCCAGCAACATCCATTCCCGAGATTTAGGGATCTGCCTGAGCAGACACCTCGCATAGAGGAGGTAGAGTATAATGCCCCCGCGTAGGGACAAGGACATGGACAGAGGCAGGGACAGAGAGTGGAGGCTCCGAGGTGGGTAGGTCGTGATCCTAGTGCTAGCAACAGAAGGGTACCGGCTGGTGGTAGGCAGCAGAGAGGAGAGGGCGGATCCCTAGGGACGGTTGGAGTGAGACTTGGTTGAGTGAGAGTGTCAGAGGGTGGAGGAGAGAGCAGCGTCAAGACATGTTAGGAAGAGGAGAGAGGAGCAAGGGGGAGCCAGAGGCAGAGATGGAGGAGGAGATGGAGGCAGAGAGCCTGCGAGGGATGAGGGGTCTGAGACAGCGCGATCGATGAGAGCACGCCTAGCGAGGTTACAGTCATAGCTAACAGTGGCACAAACTCAGCTGGCAGAGCGAGACCGTCAGTTAGTAGAGACGAGAGAAGAGCGAGACTCTTTGCGACAGGAGGTCCTTCATCAGATGAGTCGGGCAACCTATTATGTTGCAGCTTACAGTATAGCAGTTCTAGTAGCGCAGCAGGTTATACCATATTCATAGTATATGGCTCGATCAGAGGGAGCTCAGGCACCTCGTCAGGATCCGGCTCAGCAGGCTCCACCTCCTCCACCAAGCGATGAGGGAGGGGCCGAGAGCTAGATATTCTTTTTGTAGCTCTAAGATTTTTTTGTAGACACCCATTTTTTTGAAGCCCTTACGATTCTTGCTCCGATGGGAGTTTTGTAAATGTCAATTGACATTATTTGTACCCCGATACATTGATGATTATATATATACGAGATCTGATTGGACTCCATAGTACTTGTGTTGATCGATTATGAGATGTCTTCTATATGCTTTATTCTATATGTATGCATTTTTATTTTTTTACAGTATGGATGTATGTAAATGCAAATGAATATGAATGTTTGTTTTTGTTTCTTTTCATATGCAAATAAATGATGAAAATGAGTAATGAATAATGCAAAATTTCTTTTTTTCTATGCAATAAGATGAATGTGAATGAGTGATAATGAAATGTATGAATCTATATAAGATGCTTATGTATGCAGCTAACATCTCAATACACAAGTACTTGATCAGAGAAGTGATTAAAAAGAGACCACTTAGCTAAGAAATGATGATGCATCCAACTCTCATTCAGAAGATAAAGAGTTTATTACCATACCAAAATCACTCTAAATTCACAAAATACATAATGAAATGCAAAATGAGATGCAAAATGAAATGCAACCTAAACCTAGTCACTGGATTTAAAATGCTTAAGTTTCATCAGTGAGCATAACAAACATAGCAGGCGTATTAGAGTTCCTTTCTTTTCATGTGCAATATTAATAATCTTGTCCGCAATGACCCTTTTTTTTGTGTTCATATCCTTGGACAGATTTTGCAGGGACTTGGATTGCATGATAAAGAAATTCGCTCAAAACAGACAAAGAAATGATGGGAACCTCCCTGTAGCATACAAATAAGCAGAGTCGAGGTATGTGTGGCAATTTCACCTTGATGTGAAGGCTCTTATCACAGACACCGAGCTTATTAGATGTTTCCAAATCATCAGAATCATTCCTACAAGCAAAAAATGAAGAAAATATTATGCCCCCAATCCTTGCTCCTCTTAGTCAAGATAGACTTCCTTGGGTTACTCAGAGGGAATAATAATCGAAAACCAATATAAAAGATTGCACACAGAAAATTTTCATGCATAGCTCAAACTGTTTAGTGATTGTTTTCTGTTATGTTGTTTTGCTTGTGAACTCAGTGATAAAACTCTTCGGTAGTTAGGAGACAGGTGACTCACTCAGAGTGGATGACTAGGTTTCATTGACAGAAAGATGACTTGGTTGATACTGCTTAGGACATGTAATGTGCTCTGTAGATTAACCTAAGACTAGGACATTAATCAATTTTAAGCCATGGGGGTTTTAATGAACCAGAATGTCACAAAAGTGATTGAAATATATGTACAAGCGATAATAAAGATGCATGAAAGTGAGAAATGCCAACGTTGCATTGATAGATGGAGCGTTGAGTATAAGAGGTGCCTATTTGTCAGGTTTTCACCTACTTGGCAGAGATTTTTTTTTTTACCAAGGTGCCTGTTTACCAGGTTTTCACCAAGGCATTTTCTCTCTTATTTCTTTTTTTTCTCTCTTTTTTTTTTTTTTTAAAGAACTTTTTTTCCTTAAAAAAAATAAAAAAAATTCAAGACTTTTTATGATTTTTTCAGACATTTTTCAGCTGTACAAATTGCTGGAGCAGAGAATTCTAAGTGAAGAATTTCTTCAAATGGATGGTGTTAATCGGTTCATAGAGCCGTTCTCCTTCCAATGTTGATAGCTGATAGGCACCAAAGCCAAATACTAGAGTAACGATGTAGGGACCCAGTCAGTTGGGTTCAAACTTCCCTTTGTTGTCTCAAAATTGTTGATTTTTAGGATTTTCTCTCAGAACTAGGTCACCAACCTGAAATTCTCTTTGTCAAACCTTCTTGTTATATCCTCTGGACATTCTCTTTTGATACACTCTAAGATGATCAAACGCCACTTGCCGACGTTCATCCAGCAATTCGAGTTCTTGCAATCTAGATATCCTATAGTCTTCATCAGTAACAAGACCTTGCAAAGCAACTCTTAGAGATGGTATTTCTACTTCAATGGGTAATACTGCTTCAGACCCATACACCAAAGAAAAGGGTGTAGCCCCAGTAGGTGTTCTGATACTTGTTCTGTAAGCCCATAATGCAGGATTGAGCTGCAGATGCCAATCCTTCCCAAATTTGTTTACTGTTCTGTGTAAGATAGTCAACAGGTTTTTATTAGATACCTCATCTTGTCCATTACCTTGAGGGTAATATACAGATGACCAGTGTTGTTTAATTTTGAATTTCTCACAGAGCTCGTCTAGATCTTTATTCTTGAATTGTCCTCCATTGTCAGTCACGATGGACGAAGGTATCCCATACCTGCAAATGATATGGTTTAGAATGAACAGAGCTACTTGTTTACTGATTTCTTTGATGAGTGGAACCACTTCTACCCACTTAGTGAAGTACTCAGTGGCAGTTATGATAAACTTGTGTCCGTTGGATGATGCAGGATATATTTGACCTATGAGATCAAAGGCCCATTGCTGAAAAGGCCAATGTGTGATGAAGGGTATGAGATCCTTTGCTAGAGCATGTATGAGGTTTCCATGTAGCTGACACTTCTCACAAGTTTTATAAAACTTTATAGCGTCCTTCTCCATGTCTGACCAGTAGTAGCCAGCCCTTAGTAGTTTCTGAGCTAAAGTAAGACCATTCAAATGAGATCCACAAATACCTTCATGAACTTTCGATAATGCACATTTAGACTCTTCAGTTTCTAGACACCTAAGAAATGTACCGTCCAAACCTCACCTAAACAAATCACTAGCAATGAAGATGTACTGTGAAGCATTTCGGGTTAGGTTTCTTTTCTCATTATGAGTAAGATTTTCTGGGATGATTTGGTCACGCAGATAAGAGTAAATGTGGTTATATCAAGACGAGTCATGTCCAATAATAGAACAGACTATCTAGGACTCAAGAGAATCATAGGCAGGGTAATGTAGCTCTTCCACCAGGAATTCAAAGCAAAAATTAGATTCCTAGAACTCATGTATAGACGCCAAGGTGGCCATAGCATCCGCTACTCTGTTTGTTGATCTGGGAAACTGTTGGAATGATTCAAACGTAAAATACTTTTTGAGATCATCAACCATTCTCTTATAAGGCATCAGTTTCTCATCTCGAGTCTGATATGCATCATTGATTTGATTGATAATTAGTTGAGAATCTCCATAGATATGTAACTCTAGAACCTTCCATTCAATAGCTAGCTTGATCTCATTTACCAATGCTTCATACTCTGCAATATTGTTTGTGCAAGGGAAAAGAATCTTGTAAGCCTTCGGGATTGAATATTTGTGAAGAGAAATAAATAGTATTCCAGCATCGGAACCATTTTGGGTGAAAGATCCATCAAAGAACATCTTCCATGTTTGTTGAGTAAGTTGGATTGTTGATTCATCTAGAAACTCTATATGTAGCGGTTGAGTGTCTTCAAGTGGAGCTACAACGAGTTGATCTGCAATTACCTGTCCTTTGATGGCTTTGTGTTCCACATATTCAATATCAACCTCTGTAAGTACCATGACCCATTTTGCCAATCTTCCGATGAGTGTTGCTTTGTTGAGAATATACTTGAGCGGATCAATCTTAGCTACTAGCTTGATGGAATGTGCCAACATGTAGTGTCTCAATTTTTGTGATGCAAAGACTAATGCCAAGCATGCTTTTTCTATTATAGTGTAGTTCATTTCATAAGACACCAATGTTCTGCTGATGTAATATATAGATCTCTCTTTTTTATTTTCATCTTGTTGTGCCAGAAGTGTCCCCAATGATGAATCAGTGGCTGATATGTATAAGATCAATGGTTTTCCCCGAATTGGTGGCATCAGTATTGGTGGATTGGACAAGTACTCTTTGATCTGTTGAAAGTGTTGTTCACATTCTCGATCCCAGTTGCATATTACTCCTTTCCTTAATACTTTTGTGAAAGGTTGAGCTTTGTCTGCTAGTTGAGAAATGAAGCGTCTGATTGATTGGAGATGTCCCTGTAAACTTCTCATTTGACTGATGTTCTTCGAAGGCGATATTTCCATTATAGCTTGGACCTTCTCAGGATCAACCTTGATTCCCTTCTTTGAAATGATGTAGCCAAGTAGTTTACCAGATGTCACTTCGAATGCACACTTTTTTGGATTTAGCTAGAGTTTGCATTTTTCCCTTCTATCTAGTATAGGGCCCAACTCTTGAATATGTGTGGATCTCTTCATAGTCCATACTAAATTTTCGTCAACATAATCTTCCATATTCTTATGCATCATGTCATGAAAGATAGTAGTCACCGCTCTTTGGTAAGTTTCTCTTGCGTTCTTTAGCCTGAATGGCATGACATTCCAGCAAAAGGTTCCCCATGCACAGGTGAAAGCCGTCTTTTCTTGATCTCCAGGAGCTATTTTGATCTAATTATAACCGGAGCATCCGTTCATTAGTGAGTACAACTCATACCCAACAGTCATATTGACTATCATATCAATGTTTGGCAATGGAAAGTCATCCTTCGGACAAGCTTTGTTGAGATCTCTGAAGTCTGTGCAAACCCTAATAGATTTGTCTACCTTTGACACAGCTACTATGTTTGAAATCCATTCCTTATAGTCTATAGCTCTAATAAATCCAGCTTTTAGCAGTTTTTCTAGCTCAACGTTGACTAGTAGTGCCACGTGAGGGTGCATCTTACAGATTTTTTGCTTGACTGGTTTAACTCCTGGTGTGATAGAAAGATTATGCATGATAAGATCAGGATCCAGGCCTGGCATATCAAAGTATGTCCATGCAAAATTGATCTTCTTTTCTGAAAAGAGATGAGTTAAATCTTGCAATTCTTCTGTTGATAGTGATTGAGCTACATGAATGATGTGCGGTGTCTCTTGACTCCCAATGTTCACTGGCTGAGTTGGCTCAATCAATATAGAAGATCTCTTCTGGAAGTGACTTGGCAGTATATCAAGTATCTCATCTTCAGGTGCCTCATAGAGGTTTTCACCCTTAGGTACGTCCTTTATTTTCTCTTTTTTAGATTCTGATACCGCCACAATGTGGTTTTCGCCATCAGATCTTTTATTTTTATTTTTCTGATTTTTGCAACTAAGATACTTGATATCTATTTCAGTCATGTTTTCACTTTGTTCGATGGCGGAAGAGCACATGGGTTAAACTGTGTTTAGGTAATAGGCTAGTGTGTAGTCATTGGCAAAAGTAGGTACATTCATGGGTTGGTCTTGTAGACTACAATAAATTAATTCAGGATGTACCAAGGATAGAGTGTGGATAGGTTTGAGGGAGTTCATGATATTGTCATCACAACCGTGGATCGAAAAGTCAAATTGCCGAAGGATACCTTGCGTAAATGTCTCGAGACGAGGAAAAGTCAGAGCGTGATTATTAAAGTGCACATTAATATTTAGTTGACCGAATCCAATAGACCTACTTGTAGCATCGTTCTCTATGCCAGGATGAACTTCATATCGAGGTTCGACAGTAACAAGATCAGTAGACAGATTCTTGCCATTTATATCAGAGGATTCAGAGTTTGATGCTGAGTAGATATTGTCATAAACAAGACTATTGTCAGAGTCCTCAAAGTTATTGGATGAAGTTTCCAAGTCTTCTTCAAGTGGTTGAGTGAATGTATGTATGGTATCAACACCAACATCTTTAATGCTGCAAGTTCCTTCAAGATTTGTCTCATTTAGCATTTGTATCTGACACACCTGTTGACATGATCTTAATGGTTTTGTGACTCCATTCAACTTCCTCTGGATTGATGACCGGTTCTTCTTCTATAGCTTTCAATTCTTCTTGTGTAATCCCATACCTGATTTGTTCTATCTTTTTAGAGGGGTATATAATAGATGAAAAACTTTATGGTATTCTTCCTTCCTTCAGCCCTTCTTCATAGGTTGCTTGTCTTTTTAGTCTGATTTCCTGTATCTCCTTTTCTAGCTTTAAGCGCATCATCTCTTGAGTATCATCTATGATACCGCTAGACTCTTCTGGAGTTTCTGTACTGGATGTATCTGAGAGGTGGTCTGAACCCCATTCATACTCGTTTGAGTCAGTCTCTGAATTGTCTACTTGCTGCCTACCAGTGTATGTGGCTGAAACTTTCAGTGGTGCAAATAATTCTATTATTCTTTCTACTTCGTCTCTTATATTCTCTGGGACTTCAACTCCTTGTATTGTTGTAGCTGACACCATCTAAACTTGAGTGCTAACTGTTTCTTCTCTCTTGATTTTTGGTTCCTCTTTTTCTTTTACACACTCTGCTTCAGTTTTTTGAGTGTTTGTTTTCTGTAATGTTGGAGGCGATATCCTTTTCTGCCACTTAGACTTAGAAGCATGTTTTTGGTCTGATGTCTTTTTTGGATTGTACCCCAGTCCAGCCTTATCATTTGTTGATTTTGTTTGCAACTAAATCGGTTCAATAATACCCTCTTAATGTTTGCTCAGGGGACCAGTACCTGAATATCCCATGCGTTGAATCATTTTGTAGCCTGGACCATATTGTGTTAAGGAAATCTCACAATGTCGTACTTCTTTGTTTTCACTATCTTCCTTAAAAAGCCATTTGAGAACAACATCCTCTTCTATTTCATCTGCTAGGGAAGTAGAAGATTGTACAAAAAGACCATCATATATGATATTCGGAGTTGAAGTCTGTGTTTTCATAGCCTCTGATGGTTTGCCCAACTGTTTCGGTGATGGAGGAAGAGAGACTAATGAAAGTATCAGTTCTATCTTGTATCCATCCATGCTAGTATTGGTAATTTTCAATTTCTTTTCCAAGTCTTTCATCAGTGCTTCTGAACTTTCATTTGTAGAGGTTTCTCTATTATGAGGCACAAAGGTATCAACATCTTTTGTCAATGCATTACAAGGGACATTTGTATCAGCAGGAATATTGACCTCAACTCCGTTATAAGGAAATTTTATGCATTGATGGTATGTAGATGGAACTGCCTTCATTTCATGAATCCATGGCCTGCCCAGTAAGATATTGTATGACAGAGGAAGATCAAGTACCTAGAAAATGACATCTGTTTCTATAGGTCCTACCCTGATTGGTAATGATACCAGACCTTTAGAGGTCCTTTCCTCTTCATCATAGGCTTTAATTGTTATTTTCTTGCTCGGATCAATGACATTTTCAGAAAATCCTATTTGTGTAAGCAGGTTGTAAGTATAGATATTAAACCTCGCGCCTCCATCTATCAAAACATGTTTGACTCTGTGTTTATGGATCATGGCTTTGATGTGCAATGGTTGGTTATGTGGATGATTTAGGGAGTTGTCATCTTCTTCAGAGAAGGTCAAATAGTGAGGTGAAGTCAGATGACCCACCATAGACTGAAACCAATCAATGTCTGAATCTTTTGGAACATTAGTGGTGAGCAAGGCGTTGTCCAAGATTTCTTTGTGAGCAGAAGAGATTTTTAGTAATTCAAAGATGGAAATTTGAGCATTTGTCTTTTTCAACTGTTCAACAATGCTATACCCAGAGGATGATGATGAAGTTAGCCTTTTAAATTTATCAAATGTTGATTCTTTTTGTTTGTTTGACGAGGCTGGTAGGTTTGGCATTGTTGGAGCAGAAGTTGAAGAACTAGCTCCTTGGAGAGTTACTTTCTTTTGAGAACGGGTCATAGCCTTTGCATATCATGATTCATTTTGTTTATCTTGGATTATGATCACATTGCAATATTCAAATTAGAAAGGCTTGATCATGTTGATAGCATTGTCATTGCTGGTATAAGTATAATTTACTTTGGCACCTCCTTTAGTCTTTGAGGAATCACCTTGTTTGTAAATAGGTAAGGGATCCTTAAAAGCTTTATGATCAGCATTTGTCGGGTGATTCCCAACAATAATTTTACCAGCATCTATGAGATCTTGGATCTCATGCTTGAGCTTCATGTTGTTGTTTGTGTTATGACCTTTATTCCTATGGTAGTCGCAGTATTCATTTTCTCTCCACCATTTTGGTTTGACTTTCGGATCATATGGCCTAGAATTATCTAGTAACGTTATCAAGTTGTTTGCCAATAGAGTTTTGAAAGTGGATTTGTATGATTCTTCCAGAGGAGTGAATTCGCGTCTAGGTTTCGAAAGCCAAGGTTTCTCTTTGAACCACCCTTTTTCTTTCTTCGAAGGATTTTCTATTGCAATTTCAACTGCTTTGAGTGCTTATGTGCCACTAGCCAAGTTTAATATCGTGGGCTTTGAGTTGGTTTTAACAGTGTCTACTACTACATTATTAACAATGTTCTTATTGTTGTCTTTGTCATATTTCCAATACTTATTCTTCTCTTTAGAGCTAGATTCTGGTTGTGTTTCTTTCCAAGGCATGATATCTTCTTTCTTTATAAGCACATCTTCCATTTGGATAGTATTATCTACCATTTTGTTAAATGATGGGTGTACTTGCATTTGGATACTATATTTCAATTTAGGGATCAAATTGTTGACGAATATATCCATTTTCTCAGCATCTGGGATAGGTCGTAAATACCTAGAGAACATCTTTCTCCCACGTTGGAAGAAAGTGAGAAAAGGCTCCCCTGTTTTTTGTTTCATATTGCAAAGTTCGATCATAGTAACAGTATGTTGAATGTTGTAGGATTATTGTTGTAAAAATAGTTGGATTAGTTCTTCAAAAGTTTTTATCCCTTTAGGTAGACTTGAGAACCATTCCATAGCTTGTCCTCCCAAACTCCTCGGAAAAAGGCACATGAGATACGTTTGATCATGCATGAACTCTATGCAGGCAGCACAAAATTCTCTGACATGATCTTGAGGATCTGAAGTACCATCATATTTGTCAAATTTTGGAATCTCAACTCATGAAGGGAATGGAGGCATGTATAGGTTTTTGTCAAATGGAAATGGGCATATTGTCTCCAGAGAATATTGTTTTAGGGATTTATCCTTGTTTTTGAGTTATGTGATCTCAGTCCGTAAAGCTTGTAATTATCTATGGACCATTATTATAGGTGATTCTTCCTTTTTAGTGACAAGAGTCTGAACGTCATATCCAGTAGGAAGTTTGGCACCTTGTTTTGCTAGTTTTAGAAAATAGTCTTCTTTTTCTCTAGCCATGATAGCCTTCATCATTTTTGGAAATATTTATCCTTTTGACATTTATGAATATCTTTTTCTAGAGGTTCAGGATCTTCAGCTTCACTTGATGAGGAATCATTATCGATTTCATGAATACTGAAGTTGTCTTCGTCATTTTATTCTGTTCTAGGTATAGTGGGAGATAAAGGTTGATCATAAACTGGTATCTCTAATGATGAAGGTTTATCAGTCAAGGGATCCTCTTTGTAAAATGGATTATCTTTATATGAAAAGGGTTGCCCTTTGCCTTTGGCATCTTTCTTACGAGAATTCCTAGTTTGAATAGGTATTTTTATTGATTGGGGTGACCTAAAGTTGTTTGTGATGCAGAAGTCAAGATCAAATTAAGAGCTAGTTGTTCAGTTAACGTATTGTTTGAGAGAAGCAACTAAGATTTAGTCTGGTTTCAGGAATGATCTATCCTATATAAGACATTTATCTAAGTTTATCCGAGAGAAGTGAGTAAGACTCAATCTAGTTTTAGGAAAGATCTATCCTGTATAAGACATTTATCTAAGTGACTTAGGTTTGATATGTAGTTGATTGAACTAGCTGAAAGATGATCGACAAATCATGCAACACAAATGGTAGAGGTACACTGTTTTGATTTTTTTATGCTCAGGATGATGATAACGAGTTTTATGCTCATTGTAAACTATTTTAGGCAAGTTTTGACTGTTCTGGACTGACAAAATCAGAGATTCATACAATAGGTTTCTCAGGACCATATGACAATTCAATAGTTTCAGGACGACAACAATAGTGTTTCGTACGAGTTGTTGCCTAGTATCGTACGACATATGGGTATGTTTGGAATGACAGACTGATCAATGCAAAGGTTTATCATATGACACAGGATTCAGGATAAAATGACAATTCTCAGGAACCGGACAACAGACAATCAGGACTCGTACGACACAAGATGCAGACTCAAACAACAAACTGTTAGGACTGATGGAATTTTGTATGACACATAATATGAAATAGAATGATAAATCAGAAGACTTGTATGACTGTTTGCTAGACAGAAGCAAAATTCTGAGTTTTCAATGACTAAGTATGACCAGATTTGAGATGGATTGAGTTTTCGATCGCCGACTGATGATGAGTAGTTTAGAGGTGGATTGAGTTCTTTGACAGCTAAGGTATACTAGTTTGTGACACAGACAGAGTTTTGACTAGGATAGACTAGTTTTGGATAGAGTTTCGACAAGGATAGACTAGTTTGGACAAAGTTTTTGACCTTAGGATAGACTAGTTTTGGACAGAGTTTTTGATCACTGAGTTGTTTCTTGTTTTCTCCAGTTTTGGTATTTCAGTTTCAAGGATGAAAACACAGAAAACTCATAATATGAATAATAACTCCAATCACAACATGCAAACCCTAAGAAATTTAGTGAGAGAAGAAAACATTTGCTTGTAGACTCAGGTACACACCCAATAGCTAATCAGAATACGACCGCTGAGTCTCACACAATGGATTCTCAACACCGTATTCACCGACTCCAAATGCTAATGGGGGCACAAAATGACAAGTATCTTGGGAGAGTTACTATCTCTCTTGCACAAAGATTATCCCCCCTTTCAGAGGTGAACCAGGTAGATTCTAATTTGAATTGCAACTAGCAAGGGGTTTGTTTGGCGCATCGAGGTATAAACTCAATTAAGAGGTCTCCCAGCCTTGAAAACCAAGGTTTAATATACCCGAAGGTACTGAGGAGAGCTATTCCCGAGCACTGTCGTTGATTTGATTTTCATCAAATCATGTTTATTTTATAGCGGGTTGGAGTACTTGGCATTTTGTTGTTCCCACTTGGGTTGTTCCCCTCACACTGGTCGTAATGAATTTAAGAGTTATTAGCTCCTCGGGAGGGCAGGCTCGCTAAAGATGTACAAATCTCCAACTTAAAGAAAATGCCTCAAGGGCCTGGATTTCTGATTGTCTATATAGACAATAGCATACTCTCCTACCTCTCAAAATTTACTTAAAGCATGAAATACAGATTTGTTCTTTAACCAGATAGCAAGTTAGGTGCCTAAAAATGAATTTAAAGAATACACGATGTTTGCTCGAATCTCCTCAAGCAACCTGCTAAGACAACGAATCAGTAGTCATATTGTCTTTGTGCAACAAGCATATTCTTTGACAAGCATTCTGCAAAAACTGATTAGGCTGTGAAAAATTCTCAGATAGACAGATAAACAGCTAGGGTTAGTCTTCAGTATAATCAAAATTGAATGAGAAAATTGAAGAATGAAATCTGCTTTTTGATATAATCATATGATAATTCTTACCAGATCATATGATAAATCGTACCAGATCGTACGAGACCTATAGTTTGTCGTTTCGGCATATGGAAAATATCATACGACAAATCGCAGAAACTGTATAGATGAAAATCCGAAAAGTCAAAAAATCTGAAAAAAAATAAAAATAAGCAGTTAGTCTTGGAGGCTGAAAAATGTAGTCTTCTGCCCCACGGTGGGCGCCATAAATGTGTGTGTGAAAAAGTGAAAAGGGTCTGATAGCTGTAGGCACAACACTTCAATTAAGTCATTACATGTATGGTTAGTACATCAATAATCAATAAATAATAAACCATGACAAAGCGACTAATTGCCTTCTAAAAAATGCGAGTATAAGATTGCTCTCAGATTTTTATAAGCAATACCAGTGACTAGACTACACCAAGACGAAGGATTTAATCTATATGAGCATGATATTTAAGCTATATGGATGCAAGATGGATGAATAATTCAAGCAATAGTGATTCAAGCAATAATGAAATAAACTAAATATGGAAAAAGCTAAACTAAGATGCAAATAATCTCAAAAAGCAAGCACAATATCTTCAATGACTCCAGAGAAAAATCAACATAATAATAATCTCTAAGGTATTTCTCAAATATCTTTGGGGTGATTTGAATGAGAGATGAAGGTTGAATTTATAGAAATTCACAAGAGAGATCAAGAAAAAGCACAATTTAGAATTAATTGAAATAATTGAGAAATCAGGTTCAGTTAACTTTGAGATAGATTCCAATTATAGTTTAATTGAAATGCATTCAGATAAGAAGTTCAAGTTTGCATTAAAAATAAGAATTAATTA
This sequence comes from Cryptomeria japonica, assembly GCF_030272615.1. Taxonomy (NCBI): domain Eukaryota; kingdom Viridiplantae; phylum Streptophyta; class Pinopsida; order Cupressales; family Cupressaceae; genus Cryptomeria; species Cryptomeria japonica. Next base: position 468,273,202 of record NC_081414.1, read on the forward strand.
ATTCCATGCATTTGTGATAAAAATAGATAATTCTTTGATTTATTAAAGAAAAGAGTCTTTTCAATGCAACTAAACTTCTTTTTCTCAAAAGCTTGGAGTTCCAATTTTAGAGAAAGCAATTAAATAATTCAATTAATTGTTTTTCTAATTTCAAGTTCTCAATTTAGAAGAAGAAATAATATCTCAAGTTTGATTTCTTTCTCAATTCAATTCTTTTATTTTATTTTCAATTTAACTCTTGCTTTATGATTAATTCTTCTTTTGTAATAAATTAATTCCTTTTTTGCATGATTAAATGGCAAATTTATTAATTAATTAAATATGCTAGGATATTTAATAAATTAAATAGGATAATTGATCAATATGATATTCTTGGAATGATTCAATTAATTAAATAAATATTTAATTAATATTGAGTAATTCACTTGCCATGTAATATTTGATGATTAAAGAATTAATTAATGTGTTCAAGATTGATTTAACTGTCTTTTGTTAGGACCTTGGTGATGTTGTCGAGATTAGGGGCCCATGGTTTAGATGACCAATTTTAGGGTATTGCAACAAAAAGAGTACTAGTGGTGGAGTATTTTTCCTTGGCTCTCGGTTAGTTGCATGGCTAAGTAAAAAGTAGTACTTTGTGTCTTTATTGGCCACAAAAGTTGCATACATTGTAGCCGCATCATGTTGCACTCAGATACTTTGGATAAAATAGACATTGGAGGATATTGGTGTGATGTTTGATGAACCGATGTCAATAATTTGTGAAAATAGAAGTGCAATAAATATCTCTAAGAATCCAGTACTACATTCCAAAATAGAGAAATCTCTATTCAGTATCACTTCTTAAGGGAGAAGGTGTTGGACAATGAAGTGAAACTTGAGTATGTTCCTACAAAAGACTAGGTTGTAGATATATTTATGAAGACTTTGTCCAAAAGACACTCAAAAGTATCTTTGATAGAAGTTGGGGGTAATGCCCCTTCCTAGTTTGAACTAAGTGCATAAAGCAGTGCATTAGTCTAGGTAACTTCATGCATATTTTAGTCTATACTAATGATTGGGGATTCCTCTTAGGGGGAGCTATGTGGAATCTAAAGATACTTACATGCGTTGAGTTGTTGCTCACCTTTGTCTTTGATGTCAAAGAGGGAGAGATTGGAGAGTGTGGAGAGACAAGAGAGATATGGAGATGTTTGGGGGACAAATGAGTTATGAGTTTCAGTTTGTGTTTCTCATTGATGAATGTTACCACCAATAAAAAGGGGGAAGATTGTTGCAAATGTGAAGTTGATGGTGTGTCAGTATGGTTGTCATTGATGTCAACATACTGATTAAGTATTTCAGTGATTGGTTTGTGCTTCGCATTTCAGATATGTTGTAGTTGTAGTCATGAAGTCTTGGTACGTTGTTGGATGTTGTCTTGGGATGTCATTCTTATGATTTGGTGCTCTAAATGTTGTGCTCCAGAAGTGTTCTCAGTGATGATGATATTTGATAGTGTTTGCAATGCTCCACATTTCTTTGCATTTCGGGCTCTGATGATAATATCTTGGATTTATGTTGTTCATGTCTTTATCTTTGTTATCCCGATTTAGGACATGATGATGTGCTTTGGAGTCGTGGTTGCAGATATGTTCATTTCGAGTCTGGTTGACCTTGAATATTATGTTTTTGTTTTGTTGTTTGTGGCATATGGATAAAGTTGTTTTTTATTGATGTATTGCATTGTGGTGTGGTCCACTTCTCATTCCTTTCCACTGCATAAATGTTTAGTGTAGAGCTATTTTAAATTATGTTTCGATTAATTCTTTCTTGACTTGGGAAACTTTTTATTCAAGAGATTGGTATAAATAAATAAAATATTGTAATGAAGAATATGTAGAAGGAAGTGGATTGAAAAAGAATTTTTTTTTTATTGGTGCGAATTTGTCCGAGGTTATGTCAAGTTGTGGTTGAGTAGTGTGGTTGTGTGTTGTTGTTGTTTGGTACCGAAGGTAGTGAGCCAAAGGTTCTTCTGGCATTGCAGTGTTGTGGCAGTTGTGCTTTAGTTGTGGATTCTTTCTTTTTCCTTCTTCTTCTTTCAGGCAGTGAACCCTTTTTTTGGCAATTTTAGTTGAGCAGTGAGCTCACCCGCAGTGAGAATTCTAGTAGTGAGCCAACCTTTGTAAAAATCACCTTAACCGGTGTCACCCTAACAGGTGTTTTATTCTTGAGAATAAGCATTTTCCGTGGTTTTTCCCTTCTTGGGTTTTCTGCATAAAATCTGGTGTTTCATGTGTGTGCTCTCTCATGCTTTTATTTGTTTGTGGTTAAGTAATCAAGAATTAGATTACCGGATATGTTTCTATGGAATAAGTCAAACATTTTAATTGATAATTGATTCACACCCCCCCTCTTAGTTGTCTAGGATATTTAACAAGTATTACACAACTTCTATTGTTTTTATACATCACTGCATCAATTCTTTACAAGAAGGTTTGAGTTTCAATAAATCCTAAGAAGATAATTGGTGCAGGGGCACCAAGTGGACATAATGAGTCCAACCCATGAGAAATTTAATCTTTCTTGTTTTTAATGTAATAAAGATCTTAAGATCCAAGTGGAACATTATCATGTTTGTAAGGCTTTATAGCCATCTTGTTTATCTAATCATGTAATAGGATCTATTAGGAACCGGGAAGGACAACTGAGAGGGGGGGTGAATCAGTTGTGAAACAATTGTTAATAAATTACAACCCAAAACATATTAATCCAACTTGAAACTTAGTGTTGGTAAAGCAAACTTTAATGTCGGTAAAATAGATTAGATCTTATAGCAGTATCGGTATAACTTAATGCATGGAACAAAAAGAGAAACAACATCCACAACACATGACACGAAGATTTTGACGTGGAAACCCTGTAAGGGGAAAAACCACGGTGGGAAACCATACCCACAATCAGATGATACCACCGCAGATAGTAAGTGTATACAAATGGGGTATGCACATGCAAAAAGGCCAACCACCTAGAGCTCACTGCTCAATCACAAAATAGGAGTCACACTGACTACAATTGGATGGTTAAATCCAATAACAATGTACTGCTTTAGAATAGCATTTGCAATACTTGATTCAATATCGGTTTAAGCTCTGAACATGAGTGTCAAACACCTTCATACCCTTCCTTCAACCTTCGGATAATATCTATGTGATTCTCACAAGGATCTGCTTATTTTCACTCTTCGATATTCGCACACACTCATACCATATCCTGATCTTCAATAAGATCTTACAATCATATATACAAAACCTAAGATCTATACATGAGGTCGACTCACTAAAGATATTACAATTAAATTAATTACAAATAAGTCTTGATCTGATACAACATGTCGGCTCAATAAAATATACACAATAACCAATCAATAAACCATTTCCAAAATGTGTCGTGCTAATCTGGAATAGATATCATGTACCGGTCTATAACCTAGACCTATCTGTCGGTAAAGGCAAATTTGTCAACCCGATTAGACCAATAAGCAAAACACCAAATCCAAACATCCAATCCATTTCTTCGACATAACCAAATGATCTTCGGATGATAACAAGTTATCATCACTGTCGGTGAACAATATATCATGTCGGTGAAGCATATACCGGTGACTGTGCATAAGCCAATATCCATGCCGGAACCACAATGTACCAGTTCAATAGTAAACCAATATAAACATAGTTCCAAATCAACAATTTAGACCTCCAAGAAGATAAGTGTTGACATCAATGACAAAACCAATGCAACACATGACAAAGTCATCCATAATACCAACAGGATCTAGGGGGGTCAACCTTGGTCACACTTGTTCAAAAGGACCAAGACGAGGCCTGAAAGATGTCATTTGTGTTATGTTGTCATATTTGACTCCTATGTAATGGTTTTGTGTTGGTTTGGTTGGTTGTAGGGCCAAGAGTGCAAAGTTGCACATTATTGTCAAACTGTCATGACAACTTTTATTGTCAACTTAACAACTCTTGTGGTTAATTGGTCTCCAACGGTCCTATGGTTCAAACTTCAGATGTGGACATTGGGAAATGTTTGATGTTCCATATAAAACCTTTGAGTCCAAACTTGTATGTCTGATGAAGATTTGATGAATGAAAAGCCATCTTTGTTGGACGAATTTGTGTCTCAGTCTGTGTATTCTTTTTGTTTCATTATTGTTTCTGATTGGTGAAGGTATCTAATGTGTTTGGAGGGTTTAAAAAGTGTTATATATAACATCTCCAATTTTTTTCATGGGTTGAAACAAATTTTGGAACCAGGGGATTGATTTTCTTCATTTTCGGGTTTTGAGAAAACCCTACTGAGGGTTTCATAAGACATGGTTGGTTCCAAACAATCCCAAGAGTGAAAATTCATACAAATCAAGGGGATGTTGTTACAATAGGTTTATAATAGCATGGTAGGGTTGAAAAAGTTGTTCGTGAGTGGAGTAGAGAGAAAGGTGCACTGAAATGCTTGGCATTATGTAATGGCAAGCAATTGAAGAGGGGTAGATTGATTTGAGGGAAACCAATTGAGCGCATGCCCAAAATTATTGTGGAATCCTTGGTTTTGAAACATTTTATGAGTATCCAAATTGTTGTGAAGTTTCTGTGAGTCCATTCTAAAGGGGTTGCTTTGTAAAACAGGCCTAATTGGGGCTCTTGACCAATTAGGATAGGTAGTATTACATACATCTGGTCCAAAGGAATCCCAATTGAGTCTGAAATATGTTTTAGAGGTCCCAAAAGGGTACTAAAATCTACAATTATTTTGTCAAGTGGTTTGGGAAGTTCGTGAGTTATTCCCCAAAGACTCAAAAACTAGGGCTACAAGGATTGTGAAGCCTTTGTGAAGAACAAGGATATTAGGAATTTTGTAGACCACTTCCAATGCATGAAACATGTTTATAAGGATTTAAAATTACATGATGTGAAGGTGGTTTGGTTTTGTGCTTTCTTGTTGGTGTTTGACCTTTTGAGTTCATATGGGCTAGTGTGAGTAAGGGCTATAGGTAGAGGTATGTTGTCTAGTATTGAGTGATGTCCGCCATTGGTGTTGTGAGTTTGTGTAAGGTGGATTTATGTAAGTAATCCATTTTTTATTGATCAATTTGAGCAAGTTGAGTGAGTGTGTTGGGATTGGTAATCCTACCTCGTTTCCCTATGCCTCTACATTAATATCTTACAACGTCCACAACTAAATCACTATTTTGAAACCAACACACAACCTACAACCTGCAAATAATGTATTTATTTTTCTTGAAGGTGTCAACAAAGATAAATATTCAAGGAAATATATATAACTTTGCATAAATATTCAACAATTGATACATTGCACACAATAAAGTAGTTTTAGAGAAGGCAAAGAACTGATTTTTATTGAAGAAAAGTGCTCTTTTACAATAGTATACAAGTTTAAAAATGATTTACAATACAATACTTTGTTGAGAAAAGAATTGAGAATAACTACAATATTTAGCAAAAGAGAGCCAAAACTAACTACACAATGGAGTCTACAACCTTCTTATATCTCTTTGAACACATGAGAGAATATAGAAGTGGAATTATGAGAAGTAATGAAAGACAAAAGACTTGGTCCACTTTGTTGTAGCTGCAAAGGAGTGTGAAGGCTTGAAAAAAATCCCTAGCTTCTATTCTGGGATGGATTCAATTGATTTTGGCCATTAATGCCTTCCAAATTTCTCTAAAAGGTGCCAAATAGATGTAAACTTCTCTTTGAAGGTATTTACACCTTTAATAGACTTTTTCTCACGTGAAAATATCATCTATGAGTCTTAATACTAGGTGGGTCTTAATACCAAGTCAAAGTTCTACAAATAGTCCCTACATCTACTCACTTGTTCCTATATGCCCATTCTAACTTTACAAACTAAATTTCAACTTCCCAAAAAGATAGGACATGTGTTCTTTCCATCCTTTAGTTGTTTACAAAGTCTTGAGGGTCAGATGCAATAAAAAACTAATATTTATGACATCCCCTACTACCTCAAAATATTTCATTATAAGTTCAAACTACTATCCACATGTATATGAATCCATTGGGCACCAAATGACACTTAAGAGCCCCAAAACTACTCCTAGCCTCCTCATTGCAACTGTTGTCCACACCTTTGACTTCATGCCTTACTATGTCTTTTCCATCATCTCTTCATCTACTTTGGGACAATGTATCTTAATCACTATTGTGATACATCTTATCACTACTTTGATACATAGTAATAGTGTTTTGATACATGTGGTTTATCATTGTCATCTCCATTTCACACCAACAATCAACGTTTTAAAACATTATTTGCTTGTCACTATACCTTTTTCTTTTGAATATCTTTTTTTTTCTTATTTGCTTGATCTACCTCTGCCCATTCATATTTTGCACAAATCTAATACCATCTTTCTTCTTTCAAACATTTTGTATTATGACTATCTTCATTAAGCTACATTCTTGAGCATCCAAATCTTCTTGATTGTCTATTGTGGAACAATACCTTACTATGCCCCTTGTATTTCAGGCCATCATGTTCTCCTTTTAGTGTCATATTATATTTTCATTGTCATTGTTATCTTTGCAACTTATAAGCTATCCTCTTTGATTGTTATCCAAACCTCATATAGCCCTTCTCTTATGGATTACAGATTTCTACTGAGTTTATGAATGTCCATGGTAATGTTGCCCTTTAACTTAATTTCATTTCAAAGCTTCTCTTTGAAATCATGATTAGAGATATTTCCTTGTCCTTCCTCACTTGATAATCCCCTTTATGACTTTTCTCATCTTGTCTTCTTTTAATGCCTTTCCATTGTGCATGATCATGATTATTATGCATTATGTTTTTGTGTCTTCCTTCGATTACCTAATCTAATGTCCTCTTTGTCATTGAATAGGGAACTTATCTTTGTTTCTTAACATAGCTCAATAGGATTGCGACTTTTGATTTTATCTCTGACCTTCAAAGGTTCATGTTTTCTTGCTTCCAAGTGTATTATTTTATTTGGATATATAGTGATTTTCATAAATTTGATGACTAACCCTCTTGGATAGTCATGCTCCCTGCTCTCTCAAATAGTCTCCACTATCATATATATCTCACAATAATGATTACTAAAAAAGAACATTATCACTTAATGATGAAGCATGCCACTTTCTAACCTTTCAACAATCTATAATATATAAATATCTTGTTGATAAAGCTCAAGGATTGTATTTTCTTCACCAAGAAGATTGTGAGTATCCACTAAAAAACAAGAGTAGGGTGACTAATAGTGAACTATCCTTTCTAGGTATACCTTTTTTCTCTTACTGTCATGTGTATCTAAATGAACCTTGCCTCAATCTACCTTAAACTTTTAAACTATCTTTCTATGACCGTTAAATTTTCTTGGCTATGTTTGCAACATCAACACTTAGCCTATGCTCTCAGACACTTTCATACTAACATATACCTTCCATTCTTCTCAAATACTTTAGTCTTGCTCTTGTGAAGCTATGTCTAATTCTCACTTATATACATACTTCAATGGTTGTCATAAATCTCTCGTCTCTCTGCACATGTATCAAAACTCTCTCTCCATTAATCATCTTGGCAATACTTTATTGTTCCTTTTAATGGGATACATATATCTCTTAAAGCAGAGATGTAATAGCTCAGATCACTCCATAAACTATACTAATTCTAAGCAAAATTTAAATTAGGTAGCTGCATAAGAAGAAATATATGCTTAAAATGAGCAAGAAATAGGTTTTTTTTATAGACCGATATGGTGATATTGGATCTAACATGATGATAAAGTTCATTTTCTTATAGATACTTTCCTAAAACCACTTGACTATTCATTTTTTCTTCATTGTTATAAGAGGATACGTCACAATCATTTTCTTGTTTTGAAAGCTCCTTACCAATGCTCACATTGAAGATTCGCCTTGCAATATAACTCATATTCAATCCATTCTATAATAGTAATGATAGACAACGAGACAAAAACCCAATGTGTTGCATTCTTTCTCAACTTAGGGATGCATATGTTTATAAACACCCTTGGAATAAGAACTCCAAACCCTACTATCATTATCTTTATGCACTCCTATGGTCTTGTTAAATGAAACACAAGTCATGGTAAGAAGTGGAAAGCATACCACGTAGACCCAACACCTCAAAGTTATTGAGAACATGGGTAATGATCTAAAATTGCTTCCTTGATTCAAAACCTCTCTCCTCTTCTTTATGTTATGTGCTATTTCTCCCCTTTTCAATGTGTTGATCTCTTTCAAAATGGACCTCTTCAATGCTAAGCTACATGCCTACAATTGTAGCAAACCTCTACAAGGAGGGAAGCAATCCTTTCTCATTTTGTTTTGCAATATGCGACGCATTCATAAAGTTCTAGAACCTCTTCAACCTCCTTTCAATATGGACTAGTGCAAGGATGAAAAAGATAGCAAGGTGTTTGAGCTTCTTCTCATGCCAATGATGGAGGGAGACTCTTTCAAACTCCCTTTCAATGTGCCACAAATAAGGGCCTTAGTGGCTACAACGTGACAACAAGAATATTCTGCTCATGCCAAAAACGGAGGGGCCTCTTTTGAAAACTCCAAAAGAAAAACCCTAATCTTGATACCTTTTCTATGAAATTTTTCGTGAAAACAGAAAAGAAGCAACAATAGTTCATTTCCCTCATTTGGTTCTTAAGTTTTAGGAAAATCCCCTTTATGTAATATGAAATCCAACTTTTTGAAAATAATTTTAAAACATTTAAAACTACCCCTTCCTTTATGTCATATTTTTAGTTAGATGATAAAAAATATTAATAATTATCAAATTTGAACGACCAACAAATTGAGGGTCTATCAAGTTTGAGTTGTAGTTGAACCAAAAAATGATTTGACCATGTTAGGTGAAGTATGGTAGCCTTGTGAGCTAAAATTAGGTTTCCCCAATCCTCAGAAATAAAAAACCACTCCAAACTTTCTAAAATATTGGTGAAACCACTTATATTAGTGTAGCGTCCTAAAATTGCGACACTTGCAATTTCGACTGCATTTCGGTCTTCACGATGGCGACGCAACATGCAACCTGAATGGAGACCCTGAAACTTGCTCACGACACTGAAAACTGCATTTTTCAAGCACCCTGGCCTGAACCTCCTTGCACCCTGCTGTCCCGGGAGGTGGGACCAGAGTGCCCAGCGCCCTGGTCCCTGGGTCCTATTTTGGGCCCGGTCTCCTAAGGGGCTCGGGTCTTTTTGTTTGCAATTTGGAAATTAACTTTCCCTGGTCGGCCTAAGGTCGGGAAAATCAGTCTATCAGCCCTAAATGACAAGTATATAAACTACATTTTTCTCTCTCATTTGATATATGAAGAGGATATGATGTAAAAAGCGTGGAAATTATATTCAAGCATTCAAGCATTCCTTCAAGCAATTGATCATTTCAAGTCTCCATTCAAGGCTAAGTGTTGCATTCAAGACAAGGATTCAACCATTGAAGAGGAGATCACATATTACATACTACTACAACATACAACATACAACATCTAAACCTTCGCACATAAGGATACAAACATCCTTAGAACAAGGTATTAGTACTTGTTTTACAGTCATTTACATTTACAGCTCTTGCTCATTTCTTGGTTAATTTCAAAACCGGGGTTTGACCTAAAGGCAAACCCCTAATCCCTAACCCCCCAATCGTCTTCGCTTTTCTGTGTGTAGGTTGCAAGTACGCGGCTGAAATTGAAGATCTAGAATCCTTGTGCAGAGACGAATAGATCCCCCTTCGTTTCGCAGATTTTTCGGAGGACCGTGGCGCCGGGCGCCATCGTCCCAACAACTTTTGCTCAAATTTGCAGGACAGTGCCGTATCGACATTTTACTGCTAATTCCAGGTCCGCAGCTTCATCCTATAACCCGAACTCAGTTTATAAGCGAATCTTTATGATTTTCTATGCATTCCTAGCTTAATTTCCTTAACAACATTCTTTACAAAAGAGGGTAGCCTTGCTTTCCTAACCCTTGAAATTCATTTAGCATCCAATCTTGCATTGTGTGGGATTGGATCTTATGAGTTTCAACCCCTCTTTTGAATGTAAAGTCTCTCCCCTAAGTGAAAAACCATCGAATCCTAGCGAACCTCCCTTCTCTCTCCTCGGAGTCGGAAGAGGGGAGAACAACTAGGGTTCGATCGCGATTTTTCCGCTTTACATTTTGGTGAACCCGACGTGAACATCCTTTCTAATTTTTCATGCTTAGATCTGAAAAAATTGATTACATTTCCACGTTTGATCTTTTGCAAAATTTTAGAGGTGATTGCATAAAAACCCTAAATTTTCTTTTTGGTAATTGAACTTGCGAAATGTCTAAATGTTAATGCCTGTTTCAGATCTGCCCTTCTATTACAAATTTTTAATTCATATTTGTGCTTTAATTCTGAAAATTAAGTGGTTAAGTGTCAAAACCCTAATTTTTGAAACCCTCTTGATTCAACCTTTGTCCGACAATTTCACTGATCAAAACATCTCCAAATCAGTTGTAACTTTGGATTCCGCAATAAAATCACAATATCTTTCATCCTTGAAAATTTGGAAAAAAGTTGCGAGGACCGTGTTGCACTCCGAGCGCCATCGTCCCCGACATTTTTTCCAAAATTTTGGGAGCGAGATCTTGCTGTATTTTCCTGCTAAGATCCAGAATTTTGGCTGATTTTGTCAATTATAACACTTTCAAAATTACAGTCAAAGTTGGTCTTGCGATTGCTTGGTCTAAGGCTTCTAATCATTCAAAAGTCATTGAAATTAAAATTTTGTGTCAAAATTGCATTTTTATTATCATAAATCTAAAAAGTGTGTTATCATTCATTAAAAATTTCAGTGCTTTATTCAAATTCTTGCATTTTGTGACTTTTGAAATTAAGTGCTTAATTACAACTTCGATTTCCGCTTTCAAAATTGAATTTTGCGTGAAATTGAGTCAATTTTTGAATTTCAAAATTTGCATTGCTCTTGACATTCCCTCTAAAATCATAAAATTCAAAATTTCAGTTTCCCTCTCTTTTTCAAAATTCAAATTTTGCATTTTTCGACAATCTTGGTAGGGTTCAATTTTGAGAATACAACTTTAATTTGGCCTATCTACAGATCGTAAAATCACTCAATTTTTTCATATTAGTTTTAAAATCATCATACCTTTCATCCCTGCAAATTTCGAAAAAAGTTGCAAGGACCGTGTTGCACTCCGGGCGCCACAGTCCCGGACATTTTTTTCGAAATTTCGGGAGACTGTTGTGATTGCATTTAACAGCTTAAATCCAGAAAATTGGTTGATCTTACTGAAAATTGCTACCTCTAAATTCAAAATTTTCTCTCCTCCTCTAGTGCATGAGTTTTACAACAATAAGCCCTACTTACACTATTCCCGTTAGACGAAGCCGTAGAATTAAGTCTTTCCGAGGTTTAACTACTAAGGAGATGGAACCTAATTTGAATAGCCTTTTTAACGAGGACATGGGTAATTCCTCTAATCCTCCTAATGATGAAGAAGCTCTCCATGAGGTTTCTGTAAGACAACTTTCGAAATTGGATAACCAATTTGACGATTTTCGACAATGGATGTCTCAAGAATACCCTGATAGTCAAGCTCTTCCTTTAATTGAGGGTTTAAAACGTATGCTTCAAAGTGATAAGAATGGAATTGATATTTTGCGTGGTATTGCACACATTGTGGATTCAAATGTGATGCCTATGAAGAGTTGTGCTGAAACCTTAGGTTATACACAACCTCCTACACAAGTCAATCATTCTATTCCTTTGATGACTTCTATTGCTAGTATACCTACCTTTAGATCAAACATAATGGCCACTTCTACACAAGACATTCCTCCTGTGATCACCAGTCATGGGGGCAACCCTTCTTCTTCAATTAACCCTATTCCTTCATTCAATCCGACTTCTTCATTCATTCCTCCAATGAGTGTGCCTATTATATCATCACAAATGAACATGACGCAAGGGGGCAATTCATTTAATCATTTTATTCCTCCTTGTAGTGTTCCCCCTGTCCAATCATCTCCTATGACTAATTATCATAGGGTCCCACCACCTTACTCTCTACCTTCTTTCAATAACATAACACCTCCATCTCAATCTAACACATCCAATATGAATTCTTCGACTGAAGCGACCATTAACAATCTTGCACAAACTGTTTCTTCTTTACAGCAACAAATTGCCTCTATGAATCAATCTAAGTTTAGTGTGCCCACATTTGATGTTGCGAGCCCACTTTCTCTTGACATTGTTCGAGCTATCCCTCCTAAACATGTTGAAATCCCGCATTTGGAACTTTATAATGGTAAAGGAGATCCTCTAACACATGTTAAGACTTTTCAAACAATTTGTACCGATTTTGCTTATGACCAAAGGTTGCTTGCAAAACTATTTACTAGAACATTAAGAGACAAAGCCCTACAATGGTATTGCTCATTGCCTTCTTATTCTATCACTTCTTTCGAACAACTTGCAAATGCTTTCATTCAACAATTTCAAAACAATATAAGTCCTAAAGTTACTTTGATTGATTTAATGCATTGTAAACAAGGTGTTATAGAAAAAGTGACTGATTTCATTGGTAGATATAAGCATTTGTATGCTCAAATTTCTTTTCCAGTGCCTGACAATGACATTCAAAGAATCTTTATTTTTAATTTACAAAAAGATATTCGAGACAAACTTCTGTTTTCTGAGTTTACTTCTTTCCAACAGTTGTGCGCCACTCTTCACAATTATCAACTGACTGTGAGTCAAATGGAACAATCACATCCTATGGCTCCGAGTGATAAGGGTGATAGCAGTCAACAACCATTTGGGAAGTTTAAACCGAACAGAGATTCCACCAAATTCAATGAAAACATCATCAACAACAATGTGAATGCAACATCAGGTGTGCCTCCTATTTCTAAATTTTTCAAGAAAGAAAGAAAGTATACTCCTTTGAATGAATCATTGCATAGTATTATGAATAAGTTATTGGAACAAAATGTGCTTACTCTTCCTCCTATAAGACAAATTGATCCTGCAAAGATTACTTCACCTTATTTTGATAACAAAGCCTTTTGTCAATTTCATCGTCAGCCTGGGCATGATACTGAAAAATGTTTTTCTTTAAAGGGTAAAATTCAAGATTTGATTGATAATAATACTATCTCTGTTTCTGGAGTGAATGATAAAGGCAACACATCTGTAGCTCCTCCTAACCAAAATCTTCAGATTTTCACTGATCCATTGCCTTCTCATACCTCTAATGCGATTGAGACTAATGATTCCTCTCTCTCATCTGATGGTCTTGTGTCTATGACCCCGAATGTGATTAACTTTGTAGAGCAGCAAGAAATCCCTGAAGAACCTTCCATCACATTTGATTCTAGCGAAACCATTAGGGCACCTGATGGTCCTTTATACATAGTTGCAAAAGTTAAGAATACACCTTGCCATGGAGTGCTTATTGATCCTTCGTGCATGGTTAATGTTATTACTGAAGAATTTCTTTTTACTTTGCAATTGAATCAAGTGATCTATGACAAAACAGATGTGATTGTGAAATTATTTGATGCATTTTCTTCTCCTGCAATTGGTTCTATTACATTGCCTATTGAGGTCCATAACAAATCTCTTGATGTGAACTTTGCTATTATTCCATCTTCCAAACAATTTCCTGTGAAGCTTGGCTATCCTTGGCTATCTTCCATGAAAGCTATTGCTTCTCCTATTCATAAGTGTTTGAAATTTCCCCATAATGGTGAAGTTGTTACTGTCAATCATAGTCTCTTTAAACCAGCTGAAAGAACCTCTAGTGTTCCTCTTGATTACTTTTGGCCTAAACAATTCCAATCTCTTCCTCCGCGAAGTGATCATCTTTTCAAATCTTATCAAAAGTGGAAAACAGATATGATCCTATCTCTAAGTGAACCTAGAACACCTAAACTTGACATTCCTATCATTCTTGAGAAGGAAGTTCTTCCTTTGAAAGATAAAACTAATGTCTTTCCTCAAGAAGATTCCCAACCCATCCCTATGGATGTGACTATGTCTATACCTAATAAACTTCCTAAGAGTAGACCTATACCTCCTCGTCATGATGGACTTGGTCTTCTCCCTAAACCAAAAATTCCTCCTTTGTATGGAGCAGTTCCTCCTCCTTCTTTTTATAGAGAGAAGAGACCTTCTTCTTCTCCTATTATCCAGCCTAAGAGACCACAACCTAAACACCCAAGTGCTAAGGATGAGAACATTCCTCCTCCTCAGTCTTCACAACTTCCTACTAAGACTAGACGAAATCGTTCTGCACGTGAACGCCGACGAAAGCGTCGTCTTAGAGCTCAGGCAGCTGCTTCTCAAACTTTGCAATCTCCAAAAACACCTTCAACAAGCATTATTCCATTTTCTCCTCAGCCGGACATTGAGCCTAAATCTCCTAAACATAAGATGCATGATGGTCTTGATCCTGTGCGAGTTAAAGCTCCTATTTTTATAAATCTTGATGATGATATAGATGAAAATGTTACTCCTCTTGCTTCTGATAGTGAATATGAACTTGTTGATGTTGATAATCATTTATCTAATGAATTTTCTAAAGCACTTATCCTAGCTCCTAGACAAGAACAATGTGGCTCGGAACATGAACATAGCCCTTGTTTGGATCTTGTGATAGCTCCATCTGCTGTGTTGGATGTTCCTCCTCTAGCGTGTTCCCTGCCTTCCCGAAACATTGATCAGCAAGATCGGGGGGTAGATGACGTGCTAGACTAGTTACATTAGCATAGTAGACTCTCTCCCCCTCTCTTTTGTTACTTCTTCTATATGTTATTCTCATTCTTCTATTTGTTGTCCTTGGTGTTGTCTACTTGAGGACGATGCAAAGCATTGAGATCTCTCGATCTCTCTCATGTTGACTCAAAAGACACATGTGTTCCCTTCTTCTAGGTGACCTTCCTTGATTGGGGAATGAAGAACAATTATGCATACATACATATGATATATATACATGAATTATCATACAGCATACTGACCCCGAGGAAAGCGAAGTCACCTCGTGCTTTGTGTTTTGTGTCTATTATCCTTGGGTTTATCTCACACCTGGGGGCTAAATCCTTGCGATAACGTGCTCCTTTCTCATTTCTTATATGTATCACTACGTTAAAACAATCACCCCCGGTGAGGCGTGTGTGATCGCTTTAACGTAGGGGGGCATACATCCCGTTCATATCTTTTCAAGATACTTGAAAATTTCTTGGTAAATTTAACCTTGCCTTGAAAATTTTTGATATCTTTCTTGCATGACTCATAGTGAGGGAACCTTACTACTGACAGTCATGGTTCTTCCTCATGATCTTCCCTTTTACTTTGTCAATCGAAGTCGTAAGATCCTTAGTCCACTGGGGGCTTGGTGTGTCTTGCCTCCTTGATGTGGTGAAAGTCTTTCAATGTTGTTTCCTTGTACTTTACCGGAAGTATGTGCATACATACTCCCGCTAAAGTGGGGGCTAAATGTAGCGTCCTAAAATTGTGACACTTGCAATTTCAACTGCATTTCGGTCTTCACGATGGCGACGCAACATGCAACCTGAATGGAGACCCTGAAACTTGCTCACGACACTGAAAACTGCATTTTTCAAGCACCCTAGCCTGAACCTCCTTGTACCCTGCTGTCCCGGGAGGTGGGACCAGAGCGCCCAGCGCCCTGGTCCCTGGGTCCTATTTTGGGCCCGGTCTCCTAAGGGGCTCGGGTCTTTTTGTTTGCAATTTGGAAATTAACTTTCCCTGGTCGGCCTAAGGTCGGGAAAATCAGTCTATCAGCCCTAAATGACAAGTATATAAACTACATTTTTCTCTCTCATTTGATATATGAAGAGGATATGATGTAAAAAGCGTGGAAATTATATTCAAGCATTCAAGCATTCAAGCATTCAAGCATTCCTTCAAGCAATTGATCATTTCAAGTCTCCATTCAAGGCTAAGTGTTGCATTCAAGACAAGGATTCAACCATTGAAGAGGAGATCACATATTACATACTACTACAACATACAACATACAACATCTAAACCTTCGCACATAAGGATACAAACATCCTTAGAACAAGGTATTAGTACTTGTTTTACAATCATTTACATTTACAGCTCTTGCTCATTTCTTGGTTAATTCCAAAACCGGGGTTTGACCTAAAGGCAAACCCCTAATCCCTAACCCCCCAATCGTCTTCGCTTTTCTGTGTGTAGGTTGCAGGTACGTGGCTGAAATTGAAGATCTAGAATCCTTGTGCAGAGACGAACAGATCCCCCTTCGTTTCGCAGATTTTTCGGAGGACCGTGGCGTCGGGCGCCATCGTCCCGACAACTTTTGCTCAAATTTGCAGGACAGCGCCGTATCGACATTTTACTGCTAATTCCAGGTCCGTAGCTTCATCCTATAACCCGAACTCAGTTTATAAGCGAATCTTTATGATTTTCTATGCATTCCTAGCTTAATTTCCTTAACAACATTCTTTACAAAAGAGGGTAGCCTTGCTTTCCTAACCCTTGAAATTCATTTAGCATCCAATCTTGCATTGCGTGGGATTGGATCTTATGAGTTTCAACCCCTCTTTTGAATGTAAAGTCTCTCCCCTAAGTGAAAAACCATCGAATCCTAGCGAACCTCCCTTCTCTCTCCTCGGAGTTGGAAGAGGGGAGAACAACTAGGGTTCGATCGCGATTTTTCGGCTTTACAATTAGTCCAATATAAAATTTTGTTCTTTGGTTGAAAGTCCCTTAAGTGGTTCTCCTCTAAAAATGATAAAAAAAATTAGTTGGGTATAAAATATTTAGGTAAGCCCCCCACCATTTCTCCAAATTATTGAATGTGGCATTAAAATACCCCACCACAATCACTACTTCACCTTGAAGATTCCATAATCTTTGTGAAACATGCTACCAAACCTCCCTCTTTTTCCTTGACCCAATAGGGCCATACACATTGGCAACACAGATCACCATATTCACTTACCCAAAAGGATTTAATTGGCCAATACTTTATTAAATTTTCTCCCTTCCATATCACATGTATATAAGTTCAACAATTTATTGTTAGATGATACATGCACGCACATGTCCATTCCCGAAAGTTGATGTCGGCTCGCTAGGACACTCCGTTGTGAGGGATGGGAGCTTGTCATGAGCACCAAGAAGCACAAGCTTCAATTGGTTGGGTGGATAAAACTCCTGGTTTATTTGTCCATCTTCCAGATTGCAAGAGGTGAGTCCAATGGTGAGGAATACACTGCATCTGGAGACAAAGACTTTTGTATATCATTGTAAAATCTTATGTAATGTTTTATGATATATTAATGATTTCTTGTAATAGACCAATGCGGTCTCATAACCAAGATAAGTAAGCTATGTATGATCAAGTTGTGAAAGCTATGTAAAAGGGGTCTATAAGGCCTATTGTCAAAAATGTGACAAGAAGTCACCAAGAAGATACAACTAACAAAAGTAAGGAAAACCACTAACCACTAACATGTGTCCTACTTGTGTATGATTTGTGGTATGCGTGTTTTCATGCTTAGTCTTCTTCCATTTCGTGAATGTTTGTTTAAGTTTGATGTGCATTTGTTTTTTTTGCATGGACCATTATGTAAGTATTCTCTTGATAAGTTTCTTCATAAGTGCGACGTTCAAATTAGATTCTTGTCGTATACGCTAACTTATGGTTATCTTTTAACTCATTTCTATATTCTCTATTAATTGCTTAAAACATTTATCCAATTTGTCATTTTCATAACTTATGGATTGAATGTAACTTATTGCACTCACAATTACAATAATTATATTTTATTTGATTAATAATTAACTTAAGACTTGCATTGGCGTAAGTGAAAAAAATATTTAGATCAATTATGTTAGTTTTTCTAAGGTTAGGACTAGCGGGTCCCTACATTTTGGTATTAGAGCCATAGGTTTGAAGTCTAGGGCCTTGTGTCCTCTACGCTAAGACTTAGTTTTCTTAATTTTCAGGGTACTTAATAAGACAACATGGTGCAAACAAGGAACAAAGGTGGACCTAGTAATAATCCTAGTGAGATATTGGATTAGATATTTGAGCTCCTTAACCAACAAGAAAACCGAATGAACAACATGGAGCAAGAAATGCAAAGGGTTCTTAATGGTAATTATGGAAATGAGAAAGTTGCCAATGCACAACCTACTAGTGAAGGACCTAGGATATAAGAAGTAAGGCAACCTGGGGTGGAAGAGGAATCCAACAAAGGGAAGATATCAGAAGAACTAGGAAAGGATCTCAAGAAGGTGACTCCAACAAAATTTGATGGAAGAACCATAGCTTACGGAGCAGAGGCATGGATCATTGAGATGGAGAAGTATTTTGAGCTAAGAAATCTATCTGACGAGACTAGAGCTAGATGGGTTGCCTACCAACTTTCAGAAGAAGAAACTACTTGGTGGGATAATGAAAGAGCTTAGAACAACTTTTAACTTGTGGAACTCACATGGGACATTTTCCTCCAACTTTTCTGAAAAAGGTGGCTCCCATAACACTTCTTTAATAGTTAGATAAACTAATTTTAGAAATTGGCTCAAGGAGACATGACGATAATTCAACATTGGGAAAAGTTTCCTCGCCTATTGAAGTATGTGCCATAATATCAAATGGATGAGAATTTCAGGGTCTACGAGTTCATATTGGGTCTGAAACCACAAATAGGAGCAGAGATTGAAATGCATAGTCCTGAAACCATGATAGCAACACTTGAGAAGGCCATAATGCAATAATAGAAGTTGAAACAAATATATGAAGCTAGGAACAAAAACTCAGAATTCAAGGAGAGGAAGTTTCAAAACAATAACCAGAAGGGTGGAACTCAACATATCAAGAGCATGAAGAAGAGCAACACTAGAGACAACAGGGGGCAAAACTTCAACAAGAACAACAATAGAGGAAATAATAACTATGGAAATAACAAGTACAACAACCAGAACAACAATGGGAAGGATGAGTCAGAGTTTAAACAAGGACCTAGAGGTGGATGCTTTGTATGTGGAGGAAATCATTGTGCTAATCAATGCGATCAACAAAACCGAGACAGGAGGGAAGAGGCAACCACAACATTAGATTCATGCTGCAGTTGACAATTGTCATCAAACTTTCAAGCTTCACCTATTCAATTTAATGGTAAAATTTTTGGTCATTAAGTCTCTATTCGTATAGACACAGGCGCTACTGAATGTTTTGTGGATCCTAGGATTATATCTAAGTTTAATATTAAGCATTGTTATATATCTAAACCTTGGAATGTTCAATATGGAAACCAGGTAGGGTGGAGGGTAGATCGATGTTTGGCATGCAGTGAATTACAACTTCCCAAGTTCCTAACATAATTGAATCTCTATGTAGCTCCCTTAACAAGTTATGATGTCATATTAGGAATCAATTGGTTGGTTGGAAATAAGGCCATGGTGAATTGTGAAGACAAACTTATAACATGCCTTGATTATGTAGGCAACCAAGTGGAAATACAGGGAGTTAAGAAGACTTTACAACTTAGGTAAATTTCTGCAATGCAACTTAAGAGGGCCCAAAGAAAGGGTTGTGAAATCTACACAGTGCACATCAAGGACTTGGAGGATGGTAAAAATGTGTTTGATGTACATCCTATCCTTTGAGAGTACCAAGATGTCTTTCTCGAAGAATTTCCAGGATTGCCTCCGAAAAGGGAATTTGACTTTACTATTGAATTGCATCTAGGGACTGAACCTCAATCCAAGGCACCCTACAAAATGACAACCACCAAATTATATGAGTTAAGGGTACAACTACAAGAGTTAATGGATAAGGGCCTAATCAGACAAAGTGTATCACCATGGGGAGCACCGGTAATCTTTGTCAAGAAAAAGGATGCCACACTCTGCTTATGCATTGATTATAGAATTTTGAACAAGGTCACCGTCAAGAATAGGTATCCACTCCCTAGAATTGATGAATTGTTTGATCAAATGAAAGGTGAAACAATATTCTCAAAGATTGATCTCAGATCAGGATATGACCAACTTAGAATAAAAGATGAAGATATACACAAAACCGCCTTTCAAACTCGTTATGGACACTATGAGTTCGTAGTGTTGCCTTTTGGATTGACAAATGCACCAACAACTTTCATGAACCTTATGAATAATGTCTTTAGGGATTGTTTGGATGACTTTGTCTTGATTTTCATAGATGATATCCTCATTTACTCAAAATCCATAGAGGAGCATGAAAAACACTTAAGGCTAGTTCTGCAACGATTAAGGGAACATAAGCTCCATGGTAAATTGTCCAAGTGTACCTTTTTCCAAAGGAAGATTCATTACCTAAGACATATCATTTCTAAATATGGAGTTTCTATTGATCTATAAAAGATTAAGGCAATCATAGAATGGCCAACTCCTCGAAATGTTTCTAAGGTCCGTAGCTTTATGGGGTTGGTTGGATATTATAAAAAATTTGTGGAAGGATTCTCTAAGATTGCAACTCCTATAACTGCACTTGAAAGAAAGGGAAGGAAATTTAATTGGACAAAGGAATGTGAGAAAGCCTTCAACTTACTTAAAAATAAGTTAACCTCGGCACCTATACTCACTATACCTGACCCAAATGGACCATTAACAATTATCATTGATGCAGCAGGAGAAGGAATAAGAGGAGTATTAATGCAGTTTGAACAAGTGGTAGCCTATGAGTCCATAAAATTGAAGCAACATGACGTCAACTATGCACCACATGACTTAGAATTAGTCGCTATTGTCCATGCTCTCCAAATGTGGAGACACTATCTCTTGGGTAATCCATTTGGGTTAAAGACTTATCATCATTGGTTAAGGTACATCTTTACCCAACCTAATTTGGATGCAAGATAGAGAAGATGGCTAGAATTTTTAAGAGTATGATTTTGGGATAGATTACATTAAGGGCAAGGAAAACAAAGTGACCAATACCTTAAGCAGAAGAAGGCACCTAGCAGTAAGAGCAACTACGAAAACTACCTTGAGACAACAAGTGTTGAATAATCTCCACGGGGATGAATATTATGATTTAGTCAAGATCGCCTTAGAAGCTGATCCTTCCAACCATCGTTTTGATGGATACACTTTTTGAGCCAGATGGACTCCTTAGATACATGAAGAGGATGTATGTTCCTAACCAAGGAGGGTTAAGGGATTTGATCATGGAAGAAATGCACAATGTTCCTTATTCTAGACACCCTGGTGTGAAGAAGATGGTTGCGAATATGAAACCATTATATTTTTGGTCGAGACTTAAGAAAGATGTAATAACCTATGTGAGGCAATTTTTTGAATGCCAGTGAGTCAAGGCTGAGCATATGCATCCAGTAGGGTTGTTATTTTCGCACCATGTGCCAAATTACAAATGGCAAGTGACCAGCATGAATTTTATTCAGGGTTTACCTATGTCCAAGCATAAGCATGACATTATACTGGTTGTAGTAGATAAATTGACTAAGTTATCTCATTTTATACCCAATAACCTTAAGGATGGATCAATAGCTTTGGCACAAAAAAATGTTAAGGAAATATTTTGAATACATGGAGTACCTAGAACAATAATTTTAGACAGGGATGTGAGAATGAATTCATGGTTTTGGACCACTTTGAATGAAACCTTAGGGACAAGGTTTAACTTTAGCACAACCTACCATCCTCAAACAGAATGTCAGACCAAAAGAGTAAATCATGTAGTAGAGGACTTATTGAGGATGTATTGTATGGATCAATAGTACAAGTGGGAGGATTTTCATGCCTTAGTTGAGTTTGCATACAACAAATCCTATCACTCCTCTATAGGCATGGCACCGTTTGAGGCTTCCTATGGGCATAAGTGCAAAACACCTATTAGTTGGGATAGAGTGAAAGACAAAGTTTTAGTTGGTCCTGAGCTACTTAAGAAAATGGAAGAACAAATGGTGTCAATTAAAGCTAATCTTAAGGAAGCAGTTGACAAACAGAAGAATTATGCAGATAAGATCAGGACATTCCAATAGTTTTCTGAAGGGGATAAGGTCTTTTTGAGGGTGAGACCTTGGAAGAGTTCCATTTCTTTTGGGAAGTCCTCAAAATTGGCACCTAGATATGTTGGACCCTTTGACATTCTGGAAGTGGTTAATCCAGTAGCTTACCGACTTGCCTTACCACCTGCTCTTGGCCAGATTCACAATGTCTTTCATGTTTCTTTGCTTGAGCCGTATCATCCAAATGTTTCTCATATTCTTGATTGGGATGTACTACAGGTACAGGACCCCAGGGTGGTGCTAGTGGAGCCCACTCGGATTATTGATAGACACACTATTCAATTACGCAAGAGAGAGATATTGCAGTACAAGGTCCAGTGGGACCAATATTCAGAGGATAGTGGTACATGGGAAAACACTGAGGATATTGAGCATTCTTTCCTATATTTGCTTTGATGGACTTAGTTACTATTATGTTGTGTAGTAAGACACCGGGATGATGTCTCTTCCTAGTGGGGAAGGATGTCACAACCCAATTTAGATGAATAATTCCTAGTCTAAGTTGATAAGTTATGGATTGATATTATCTCACAATATGGTGTTTGATGTTATTATTTTGACATTATTATGCTTGATGACACATTGCTAATATGAGAATTAATTATTATGCTCGTTAATATTATGACATTTGATGATGATGAATAACATTAAATTGGTACTTGATGATTAGTGACATAATTTTAATGTAATTATTGATGGCAATTTTAACTTAATGTTTATCTTATTATGGAGATTTTATCATGTAATAAGATGACTTTGTTGAGTGCAAGGTGGATATAGGATCGACCGTCGAAGGCAGACAAATAACCGAGGAGGGGTCTCCTAGCTTGTCGACAATAACCTAGGGAATATGGCCTATGCATTCACATGCACACACACGTAGTAATTAAACAAATTAATAATAAATAACATTAAGAAATAATGGAAAAATAAAATATTATATTTAAATTTGAATAAGAGATTTCAAGATTATGAATTTAAAATATTAATTTAATGACAATATTAAAATTTAAAATAAAACATGTGATTTTTTGGAGAGTAGAGTTGAACTAATTGTTTCTTCCTGTCAACTCTTAGAATCTCCCTATCACTTCCTGTCTACTCCTTGATTTCTTTTCTTAACTGGCTAATCAATCCAGTCTAACTTTTGATCAACTCTCTTAACTAGCTAATCTATTCAGTCTTCCTCACTTAGCTCTTCAATCACCATAAGTTTCTCCAGTCAAGATCCATAAATTTTGGATTAGAACTTAGCTAGAGATAATTATAAAATCAACCCTCTACCTTCTCTCAATCTATCGAATTTATCCCTAGAGTTTTTCTTTTTATGTTTTGTTGAGTCGAATTCATTTGTGAGGTCAAATATTTTACAAGGGAGATCACACCTATTGACTAGGGATCATTTACTGCCAGTCGTACCATATTCGCATCGCCTTCTTCCTTCACCATTCGAAGTAGATATCAATAGTCCGGGGGTCAAAACTCTCTTGGAGGTGACTGGGATATAGCGCTCAGACAACATGTTCAACGCCCTTTTCTCCATTTCCTCCCCTCCACATTTGCTATAAGCCATTGTACGTTCTGCAACAAAAATCATATTTTATTTTGGAATATAGGAATCAGACCGTTGATAGGCGTCATCTCTCATTTCTCTCTCTCTCTCACATGGGCTACCTGGTAATATTTTTTGGTTATCCACTGTCAAATTACTTGGCAATAGTCGAGTTTCTCTGTAGAATGCCTTACTTGATCAATTAATGTGTGGATTGCCTTGTAGGGGGGTCGATTTGGCTCTGCCAAGTCGATTCCAGGAAGATTCTTTTGTTATCGCTCCCCTCTCTTATTTCTCTTAACTGCATTTAGATTTATGTCTAACTACCTTGTAGAGACAAAAAGGTTCATTTAGTTGGTAGAATCTAACATAGTTTTGGCTGCAAGGTAGATTTATTTCTTTCTTTGCTTTTCATGCATCTAACTTTGCAAATTATAAATGGTTCAATTTGGTTGTTTAGCTATTTTCATTATAAATGGGTTGAATCGACAATCTGCAGCTCGAATTCTTGACAAAAAGAATCTCTTCTGAATGTAGGCATAGTTTGGATCGGGCAGGTTGGGCTACATTTCATTCCTAAATTCTGACATGGCTTTTGTTTTCATTCGGTGTGCAACTAAATTTAAACCGGCTTCCTTCTTTTAATTTCACCTTCTACAATAACTTTTTTTAATGACATATTTATATATTGTCTTATTTTATTGTTTATTTCAAAATAATGTCTCTTCGCATTTGAGTGGATTGGGTTAAACTATTGTTTATTTCAATTGGAAACTTAACGATAGTGAATATCTAAGATTAAGAAATAAGGAGAAATTATAATAAATAAATGTAACCAAGAAGGGTAAATATTTTCCTCTAGTCTATAATGGATATAAAATTTCAGAAATGGATACATACATATATGATGTATTTTATTGCAATTGAATGGAATCCAAATGGGTATAATTTAAAAAGAAGTAATTAATATGATAAAATAGTTGTAAATATAAAGAAAAATACATACCTAGGAGGGGTAATTTTTATCTTTGTCTATGAGGGATGTATAATGGATAGGGTGCTTGATTATGGGTCAAACAAAGTTCAATAGGTTGTTGTTAGATGATACATGCACACAAAGGTCCATTCCCGAAAGTTGATATCAGCTTTCTAGGACACTCCATCGCGAGGGACGAGAGCTTGTCATGCGCATCGGGAAGCGCAAGCTTCAATTGGTTGGGCGGATAAAACGCCTGAGTTATTTGTCTGTCTTCTAGATAGCAGAAGGAGGCGAGTCCAATAGCAAGGAAGACACTACATCCAAAGACATACTTTTGTATATCATTGTAAAATATTATGTAATATTTTATGATGTATTAATGATTTCTTGTAATAGACCAATGTGGTTTCATAACCAAGCCAAGTAAGCTATCTATGATCAAGTTCTGAAAGCTATGTAAAAGGGGTCTTTAAGTCCTATTGTCAAAAATGCGACAGGAAGTCGCCAAGAAGATTTCCCTAACAAAAGTAAGGAAAACCACTAACCACTAACATGTGTCCTACTTGTGTATGATTTGTGGTATGCGTGTTTTCATGCTTAGTCTTCTTCAATTTCGTGAATGTTTGTTTAAGTTTGATGCACATTTCTTTATTTTGTATGGACCATTATGTAAGTATTCTCTTGATAAGTTTCTTCGTAAGCGTGATGTTCAAATTAGATGCTTGTCGTATATGTAAATTTATAGTTATCTTTTAACTCATTTCTATATTCGCTATTAATTGCTTAAAACATTTCTCTGGTTTGTCATTTTCATAACTTATGGATTGAATACATATAAAATATAAAATATTAATTAATTATCGTGGATATAAAATATTATAGGAAATTACATAGGTATTTGATTTTCACCATTACACTAGTTAAATAAATTAGCAGTTGCACTTTTGTGTGCAATAGGTACAACAAAGAGATTTTAAAGGTGAATTGTTAGCTCCTTAAAGAAAATGATGTTCTAAGCTCTTGACACAACTCCCATGGATATGTGTCATAGTTTGATTATTAGCATGAAATCATTGAGTGTTTGCTAATAACTTTGAGTTTAGGTGCCAAGTATTGCCAGTTAATTGCATGTTCACAATGTGTGGACCATTTGATTGCACTTTAAGTAGCATGGACTTCACATTATAAGGTTTCTTGACTTCTTACCTAAAAATTAATGACCGTAGTCATTTGTGTATAGCGTTTAAAGCTTGCAAGCATACGAGTCTATCCATGTGGATATATATGAAATAATTAATTAATGTTAAATGCATCAATAATGATGTTAAATAGGTTGACACAAAAGTATTATGGTTATACATTTGATAAATCCTATAACAATGGCAATAGTTTTAATGGAATATTGAATTATTTGTAATCAACCTTGATGTCCTCTTCTTTAATTTGTAGAGGCAAATGGTAGTATCCTTTTGTACCCTTATCCTTTTTAAAATAACATAAATATGAAAGATCAAAACATAAAACAAAGGGACACTTAATATGGATATGCACTTTTGCATTTATCTTATTTTTTATAAATGCCAAGCAAAGTTTGCATAAAGACTTGGAAATACGAAAAATGACACTATTCTCCAAATATCTTTCTATTCTCAATTATTTGTTGAGTGTAATTTTCTTTTCTTTTAAATAGTTTGATAAGCTTTAGTGAGAGTCATTTGAAATGAATTTTATTGTTTATACAGATTATTAGTATCAATGATAACACCAATTAACTTGAACTGAGTATAATTATTGGTTTCTTATTGTTGTTTCTTAGTGTGTTTGTGTTTATTCTACTTAGTTTATTTATTTATTATTCTAATGTACCTAACCTTGTTCTTATTTGTAATTTTATGTTTCCATTGAGCTTACTAGCTTAAGAGGAGGACATTTCTACATTACTTTTGGATTCAAATATTTTGAAGTAGATCCTTAGACCCATGTTCAAGTCAAAGAGTGGAAACTGTAGTCCAAATTATAAGTGTATAGTGGACTTGTTAACCTTGTATGGATAGTGCCATTTTAAATAGTGTTAGTAAGCTAGAGACCGCTTGGTGTTATATAGTTGACCACGCTTAATTTATAGTGTATTTGTCTAGTTGCTTCCATTGTTTTGATATTTTTTAAAAATGTAATTGATAATCTCTAACTAAATTTAGTGTTTAGGAATCTGTAGACAATACTAACAAGTTTTTTACTATATGAAATGCATCCAATTAGTTGGACAAGGAAGTAGTCATTGATGGATGACATAGATGTAATAAGAATGAAGATAGAAATAACAATCTTTATGAAATATTGTAAGAAATTTTGGAGACTTTTTTTTTTAAAGCATACCTAGTGCCAATTTATGTTGCATTGTACCTGTATGCCATACATGTGGTCTTCCAACTGCAAGAGGGAAAACACTTCAAACACACCAATGAAGCATTGCATTAGATGTTAGAAATCAAAACACATGAATAGATTAAAAACTCTAAAATCGCCTCATTGTCCTCTATCTCTAAAGATCTCTAAGATTCAAGGTGGCCCTCACTTGGAAGAGCACTTGATCCTCAAGATGACAACCTAGAGAACGAGTTATATGAAAAATGCTACTAGAATCGAAATGAATGCAACTAGGTTTCTAGTGAGTTCTAAGAGATGAAGATGAAGATGAAGGATGCAAGCTAGGTGATTAGGAGGAAAAGTATATTCCAAATTGAAAGCTAAGTATGCTATGTGAGTTAATTAAACTAAGATGAGAATGCAAAACTTATAAAAGAAGTAAAATTAAGCTAGGATGGAAGATTAAAATGCAACTAAATGAAGCTAAACTATGTGTTGTGGATGCTTGAAGATGATGTTGATGCTTGGTGATGACAAAAAGAGCTCCTTAACCTGCAATGTGACTATAATTTTGATGCACAAAAGACTTGATGAATTGAAGAAGGAATGAGCTCTATATATAGGGAAAATAGAGAAATGGATGGTTGAGATTGAGTAATCTCAACAAGGGCTAGGATTTAAAGTTATCAATCCATGGGGGAGATTCAATCCAATCCCAAGTTGACAAATGTCACCTTGAGAGGGCTTGAGGGGATGCTAAACAAGCATTAGATGCTAATCAAGCAATCAGGGATAACCTCAAGGAGTGACATCATGGATAATGTCATTAACCAGGGAGGCATGCTATTACCCAAGAGGTAAACTCTTGTGCAACATGGGAAAATGGTTAAAGGGACAACCATCATGGCTAAGGGGTGTGGGCTTGTAAGAGGCATTAACTGCCTTTTGAAGACTTTGGAGGCTAACTTGCCCAAAGAGGAAAACCACTAGTGGTTTATGTAAGAGCCTTACATGTTTGGAAGACTCAACAAGTTAACTTGTTGAAATAGACAAAGTCTTAAATGCATTTTGAAGACTTTCTTCCAAATTTGGAGAAGTGACTCCCCCAATTTTAGGGATGGGACATGATTAGGAGAATAGGACATGATTAGGATCAGATTAGAAGGCTTATAGAAGAATGATTAAGGGAATGTAGGATTTTGCAAGTAGGGGGATTTTTAAATAAATTTTGATTTATTTAAATGCAAAAGGGATTTTAATTAAATGTGAATTTAATCAAAAAGGGGAAAAGGGGATTTTAATTAAATAAATAAGATTTATTCAATTAAATGGCTAAGGGTACTTAATCAAACCTTAGTTTAATTAATAGGTTAGGCTAGAGGAAATGGATTTAATCAAATCTTTAATTTGATTAATAGGCTAATTAGAAGAATAAGGATATTAATTAAATCTTAATTTAATTAATTGGAAGGATTAGGGATAATTAAATGAATAAAATTCATTGAATTCATTGTGCAACTTTTAGGTGTCTACAATACCTATAAAATTAATATCGATATTATTCTATGATGGTAAAAATGATCAATTTTTTTATAATAAAATGAAATGTTCTTAATTTTTAGTATGGTAAATTTTGATCCATTGGTGTCTCAATGGACATTTCTTAGAAGAATTATTATTGATTCAATGTATGCATGATTTGAATGGATTAAAGATAAATGGCATCAAAACAAATCTTAGGCAAACAATGGTCATGAAAGTAGCCTTCTTTTGAAGAGAAAGTGCATCTTTATCATAAATATCACATATCGGTTTTCTTTGTTTTGTCATGTTCTTAAACTATGTGCATCATATATTACATGTAGAAGAATAATGGAGTGCATCGTGAGGTGGTGTCAAAATAATTTCAAAACCTAACATAATGGATGCCACTAGGTTCAAATCCACAATTTGCATTTCTTTTGTCAATCTGAAATTTAATTTTGCTTTATAACTCAAACTAATCTCATCTTCAACTTCCTCATACTTATTTCCAAGATCTTTTGAAGTAAAAAGTAGAGGTTGGGTAAAATACTCAAATTATAATCGACTAACTTTACATTACCATCTTTTCTCACATAACATTAAAAGCATAATCTAGGGTTTCAAAATTTTCAAAAATATATTCCTTACAAAACTAAAAAATAGAATTGTCAAGCTCATCCAATTTCTCTAGTAACATTTGATAAAAAATCATAACGTCTCTCTATCAAATGCCAAATAAGACACTCGCTTTTTCAAAACCTCTAAATTTCACCTTAGTCCTTAAATCATACTATTTTTGTAGTGTAAGGTAAAATTACAAGGGCCTTTATAGGCTTTAATCTTTGTAGTTTTCAAATACATGACATAAATTACATACTAAATTGTTTGATGCCTTTAGGTGAAGAATGATTTCATTAAAAGAAGATCATTTAAGAGTACCATTTTTGTTGCCCTGTGTAACATCCTTGGGGTCACTCTAGTTTAGTTTGGGAAAGATGAACCCTTTGAGTGTTTTAATGGAATCTTTTATAGCCTTCTTTATATCTAGATACACCACTGCACATGGCAAAGACGAGTCTCCTTCTTCTCAAGGGTGATGATCTTTTGCCTGGAGATATGAGCATGCGATTTTGGCTCATGTTGGTAACAAGTTTGTCATCCTTGTTGGTTGTAGGGATGGATAATTTGCTAACATCCAACAAAAAATTGATGAAGGATTTGGGTGAGAAAAATAGAGTCATTTTGATTCAAATGGAGTGAAGCTGTGGATATCATTGCTAACCTTAGCAGGGTAGAATGTTTATCTAAATTACAAATAAACAACATTTCGTACAACACTAAGTTGACATACCCTCTATTCACAGTGCTAGATCTCTTTTCTCTTTGTGATACCCATTGTTGTAAATGAATGTTCCTTTTTATGCCCCCCTTAGTGATCACCCTCACTTTCTAGGTTATGTACATATGCTCTAAATAGCAACTTCATGACATGTAAGTAAAACAAAAAAAGAAAGATGAAAAAACGTATGATACAAATGAAAAGTGAATGACCACGATGATTTCTAAGTTATAAAAAAACAACCTTTCATACAACACTAAGTTGACATACCCTCTATTCATAGTGCTATCTCTTTTCTATTTGACATCCATTGCTAAAAATGTTCCTTTCTATGCCCTCCTCAACGATCTATATGCTCCAAAAAGCAACTTCATGATATGTAAATAAAGCTAAAAAAATATAAAAATATGTATATAATAAGAATATAAAGTGAATGACCACAATGATTTCAATCATCTTATATTCTTAATACATGCTTTCAATCTTTGATTTTGAAAATTAAAACATTCATATTCATAAAAAAGAACACCTTTAATAAAATAAAATAATTATAGAAATACTTTTATTTTTAATACATAAATATAATTAAATTCAATTGTTAGACTTGAAAACAATAAAAAATAGAAATGAACAAATGAATAACTTTTACCTTCCTCAAAACTAAAATTAGCCAATGGGACAGAGATATGCCGGGGGCATCTAAACCCTAAAATGACTGCCTTCGAGCGTTTTTAACGTAGATAAAAGTTCCCTCTAAATTTGATTAAATAATTGTCAGGGTGGGAGTAGCTACTGACGGGGCCATTTCAATTTAGTCTCGGTGCCTCTGGCTCTTGCCTGTCGTCGAGCAACAACACAAGGAGAAAGTGGCTGTGCGAGCTTAGCAGAGCGAGCGGGCTGCCAATGGCGGAGTCGTCGAAGGAAAGTGTTAATGGCAATGGCAATGTGCTCAGAACGTTTGTGCCTGTCGAAGGAGGTGGCTTTCCACGTGAGTAGACAACATTACTTTTCTACCTGATACAAACAATTCTTGTACCTCATAGTTAGTTAATGTAAAGTTCAATTATGATATGTGCATGTACTAGACAATTCAGATCACATATTGCGAACTTAGGAAATTCTGCTTACTTCAATCTGTTTCGACACTGAAATTGCTGGGAAAATTGAATATCTGCGCTCTGAAAGTCTCCAAAGAAAATCTGAATTTGGTTTTGATAAATGAAGAACTTATGCATAGTTGGTGCGAAACTTCCTTATCATTTTGATGAACGGATTAACTCTTTGTGCGTTGATAGTCTCGCCGCATTGAGAAATCTTGCGAGACTAACTTGAAGGATTGAGAACGTTTGTTTGATGTCAGAGACTTCTCCAGATGATGCTATTTCCCAGCTGACAATGTCCTATTAATTAATAAAGATTTTGAAAAAAATACATTTCTATGGTAGGATATTATGACCGAGATTTTGTTCTTGTTTATTACCCGTTTCTATCTTATTCCATGTACAGTCTTAATATGTCAGATTATTTCGGGGTTTATGAACTGTAATGTTTCAGATGTATTCACTGGCTTTTGTCTTATACGGATATTTAATGTTATCTTGTTCGTTTCTATCATTTGTATTCTTTTTTTATATGAATGTTAAACAGCAGCACAATGATTATTTTTGTTCTTATATGGATCTTAGTCTTACGAGAATTCCTCTGGGGGGGTTTGGCTGGGGCTTTTGGTGAAAGTATTATGCACCCAGTTGACACAACGAAGACAAGGATGCAAAGTGCAATTCTGGTCGGAGGAAATCAGGTAATTGATTAATCAGTGTTTGCAAACGTTAATTTTGTTTTAATATAAATTTGTTGTATGCAAATTAATTGTTGAATGGTTAAGAAAAATGCTACTTATGTTAGTTACTTTTTTAGGTTTAATTTTGTTTATACAATTCTTTTGGAAGGGTATCCTGTTTTCTGATATTTAGAAACCAAGTTATGACACTTGGGCTCGGCTTGGATTGGGCAAGATGATTTTTGACTAGGACTCGGTGCCCCGGACTTTGCAAAAACCTGGCAAATTGAAAAACCCAAGAAATTCAAAGAATTTTAAGGATTTAAAAACTTATTTCATGAACACTTTAATAATTACACCTTCAGACACAATAACACCATCAAATAGAAGCTAATTTGACCACATACACAAGTATACATTGATCACATAAGTATAAATATAAATGCAAATTTTAGCTGAAGGAAACAACACACTCAGATATGTAAATATTGTCAAATGTATACAAAACACATGAAATATGAAATCCATGGCATCAAAACAAATATCAAGACTAAAATTATAAGCCTATGGCTTAAAGGAGATTGTATTACTCATCCCAACATCATGACAAGTCATACATTGGCGTCTAAGATAGGTCTTGGATGATGATGTAGCCATGATATTTGTTTGTGTGTCAATGATTGGCATGTATTCAAGTGAGGATTTTTTTTAAAATTTTTTTTTTGAAGCCTTCAAGACTGCATGTTTTGTTGACAAGCTCCTTAACAAAGAGGAGTGGTTAAGTAAAAAGATAAATGGTTATGTTCTATTTAGACTTTAGCTAGGATACTAATAGATGGGATTCTTCAATGAGTTGTCTATGTAAATGACATTTCTTGCCAACTATGACTTAATTTGTATTTAGCAGTACAAGGACTATAGCATGCTAACTTTGCCAATTGTGGTCCTTATATATTAAACAAGTTGCCCAATGTATGAAGCAAGATAATCCTTAATTGTGGCTTTGGTTGTGAATATGTGGAGATTCGCAACAAGGGATATGTATTTTATAGCTTTTTATGATCATGATTCATTATTGACCTATTACTTGCTTAGACTTATAGTTTGGGGGCAGCACCCCTCCTAGAAGGGTCAAGGGGCAACACTCCTAGAAGGGTCAAGGGGCAGGTCTGGGGACAGTACCCAGGTTTCGAGTGGTGGAGCCTTTGCCACCAAGCGCAAATGAAGACCTTCAAAACCACATAAACCTTCATGGTGCACACCATTTTCAGATATTTAAAATCCTAGATGGGCATGTCTTATACCAAACAAGCATTGAAATTTCGTAAGTTTAAAAAAATAAAATTAAAATGGCCGAATCTTAGGCCTAGACTTGCCAAGACTTGGCGGGTCTGGGAAAGACTCAAAGGCCGAGTCTCCTAGACTCGGCTAGCCTAGCTTGTCTCGGACTCACCAAGTCTTAGCGACTCTCATTTCTTAAGTTCATACATTCTATATTAATATTAACACCTATTGATATTCTATTTATGGAAGGTAATGAAGGATGATGTAGAGTAATCTCCACAAAATTGGAACATTGAATAGAAGCTTGGACTTCAAATTATTCTTTGCTAGGGCTTCATGGTACATTTCTAGGATGGAATTGACCTGAAATTCGACCAATTGTGTTAGTCAAGTAGCTATCTTGGTCACTTAATGCTCTCATTGAAGCTAACCTCTCATGCTTAACACAACTTGAAGGATCGTTCTTGAAAAATGACACTTAAATTGAGTAGCAATTACTGTTTGTCAAAGATGAGGAATAAGCAACTGAGCAACAGGACCTGACAAAGGAAAAGATAACATTGTTTGACTGGGGTTGAACCTGCCTATGTCAGAACTGCATGTGAGATTTGGTTCTACCATGGTTGTACATGTTGTAGAAGATGACAGAGACAGGGGTTGCAAGGTTCCATGAGCTCCAAAATGTGTCAAAATGATTCCTTTCAGTTACAAAGACACTTGAGCTTTCTTCATTGACCCTTTTGGTAGCTCATTTTGTTATAAACCTCCAAGATAGGTCATTGTAGGTGGGTAGTACTTCCTTATTGTTCATATGAAGTTTTAGCTGGCAACCTATGAGTCGTAGGGAGTTGCAGTGGAGCATGTGAACATTGGAGAGCTTTTATGTTGTGGGACATTGCTGTTTTAGGCAAGAAGGAGGCCTTGAAAGCCTTGTTTAAGGCAAGAAACCATTGTAACAGCTCATAAGATAGTGGCTTGAGGAGGGCAACATCTCACTCTTTTGGAGATTGTTCCTCATTTTTCTTTCCCAAAGTTATATTACTGTTGTTTCCTATTCTTAATGTTTTTCTTATGCTATTTCCCTTTAGACACATATTCCATTACTTTGTTCTTTGATTTACAGAACTCTAAAGTGCAATTGTAAGGACCTCTTTTCCATATGCATCCCGAACAACAACTTGTGCAATCAAGATTAGGGAAGTGTAGAATCTGAGTTGATGAATTATGTACTGGACTATCTCCACCTAGTTTATGGATCAGTAATACACATCAACGACTTCTGATGTCAAATTCAACTAACAATTAACCTTGTTAGTTGTTGATATTCTGTCCAAATTGAATTCATTCCAGTTTTTCCAAGCCCTAGAGTCTACATTCACCATCCTAAAGAACATGCCAAATGTTTCCAAAGCATGCCGAATTCGTTTGAAGTTTCTTAGAAACTCCACCATGGCCTTTTGGGTCTGGCGATTTCCATCAACAATTCTACTCACATAATGTATGCAGGCCAGCCTGGCTGGCATCCAAAAAATTGCTACCCTAGAAGCACAAAGATAACAAAATTGCATGCAGGCTAGTTAACTGAGGGCCTGCCCATACAAGGAGGTTCTTGTCTAGGCCAAATGACAGTGGTGGAACCATTTGACCATTCAGGGAAAGATGAAGGCAGTCAAACTCTTGTCCAAATGCTTGCCTTAATGACATGATCTCTCCCCAAAACTGAAACTAGAATATTCAATAGAGTTTTAGAGCTTGTGAGTCAAAAACAGAAATATTGCATGTCGATGGGGATTTTCAATGTAAATTTCCCTCATGCACCAGGCTAATCTGTTTGCTTTTGTTGGTTTTAAAGGGCAGGGACAACTGCTACACTGCCTCGAAAATAACTTGTCATAATTTAGTTACCTTTTTTAAAAGTTTCATTCTTGTCGTGCAGAGGTGACAAGTTCTTAATTATTTTATTGCATCCAAATGCTGCTTGCTATCAGGTTTTAGTCAAAGTGTCTTCTGTGCTGTCATCCTTAGTTAACACATAAATATAGCTCTGGTCTGATTTTACTCCAAAGTTGGCCAGTTTATTAGCCTGCTGCCCAATTATTCATGTTCCTTCACATGTGATTTAAACTCTCTTTCTAAAGGTCCTTTATAAGTGGTATATCCTGGATCTAATCCTAGAAAGTTAGATGTGTGATATCACATCTATTTTCCAGTCAGTTGATAATCAATGAGTATTTTTCAACTTGGAGTTCTTCAGGCTTTTGTCTATTGACATCTCGAGGCCTATGATTATAGTTAATATATTTCTATGCTTTCTAGAATCTCTTCCCAACCTATTCTACATAATAAGATGGTGTCTTATTTTATTATAGAGCTGGCTGTCTTGTCCTGCCTTGCCTAGATTCTCTTAAGAAGTCCCATCAAAATTTCAATCATGGTATACCTCTTGGAAAGGGGCCATCGAAGTCTATCTTGATGATATAAAGGGGGCCGAATATGTTGGCTGTTTTCCATCTTCTTGTAGCAGTACTATTTATATTATGATCTTTCTTAATCAATAAATATTCTATTATACTTATGCACTGGACGAGTTCTAGCTGCAATTCAGGCAGAATTTTTAAACAAGCTACTGCAACACAGCAGATGTTCATAGAGTGGTATTGTTTTGATGGGAATTTGTGTGGCTTGGCAGGCTAATATTGCCTTAGCTCCTGGATCTAGATTGTTTTAGTCATTATGTAGAGTTTGTATGTTCTGGAAAACTGTGTCTTTCTGTAGAGTTTTGTGTCCCTCTGTTGAAGATAATGTTATTTGATTGGTATTTTTAAAACTAAGCAAGTTGAAGGGTCAAGAGTTAACGTGGGACCTGAGTCTAGACAAGATCTTGAAAAAAGTTTTGGGAACACAAAAGCAATGTAGTATGCCAAAAACTTTAGAAAAAATACAAATTAGCAATAAATTGATGCATGAAAAATTAAAGGAATATCTTGACTGGGGGATTGTCAATTGCAAATGTTCACTCCGCTGATGACTCTATCTTGCGATCTGAAGTGACTTGACAGTCTGTATGGGGCACTTGTTTCACAGCAGCAGATAAAGCATAAGTGAGGGAAAAAAAAGCTATTGTACATTCATGGCATCCAGTTATCTGTCACTGAGCAGTGGAAGTGGATGATGGCCAGATTTGGCAAAAAAGTTTGAACTGGGAGTAGTCTTGATCTCCTGTGCCGAAAAGGTTAATCTATTGATAAAATCTTAGCAATGGGTCAGCTTTACTACTCTTCTTTCCTCTTTCTTTCTCAAGGGGCTTATAAAATGTTACAGAGTGAGCAGAAACTGTCAATAGGTCAAGCAAGGTTGGGCAAAAGGGATCTCATTGATGTGTTTCAATGTCATGAGGTTCATGTTCGCATTTGTGTTCAGCAACGGTAAAATTCGGATTAAGTTTGTCAAATTTGAAATTCTCCAAAAACAATCACCATTAAATTTGACTAATATTCATTTGCAATTTTTTTATTATAAAATAATAATTAACATAATATTAAATTCTAAATATGTTATGACAACGGGTGGGTGGGAAGATATAGATTTATAATTCTTGAAGGTTCTAGCCATTTATCTTCTAGGGGTCTAGCTGAACCCTCGGAAGATAAAGCAGTTCGTTGGTCTTGGTCCATCCAATCACATTGGGTTTTGGCTGGGATTGGCCCCAGTGGCACAAGTGGATCGATCTAGTTACTTACTCCAAATCAATGCTGTAGAGACAAAAGCAGTGAGCATTTGGAAGAATTTTCTCTATTTCGAAGGATAGCTACTGACCAGTGCATCGAGATTGAATCCCTCTCCTAGACTGAGGGAGAGCATCTCCTTCCGTTACATACTACTTAACATCTGAACCCTACAACTAGTGGGGTGGGGACATTGGATAGTCCTTGACATTAGTGGGCTGCCCCCATTATTTGAGGTAGGGCAACTGTTAAGATGGGGGGATAGGTTTAAAAATATTAAAATATAAATAGGCTCAAGATTTTAATTTATATGTTTGAATCATAAAAAATCTAAAACATGAAATTTAAATATAAAAAAACAATTGAAACATTTTAAAGTCGAATGTATAAATTTTGATAAAAAACAAAAAAAAAACAAAAGTCACAATGCTTAAATTGCAAAAAAAAAAAACCAAAAAAAAAAGAACAAACTATGAAGGTAGATTCTTGTGCCAATTAGTCTATTGCTCCAGCCTTCAACGCCTATTTCAAGTCGAACTTCTTCAACACTTTTTCACCCTTTGTGGATGAAGAGTAAACTTGAGGCCTTGATGAGAGCCAATTATGTCCCATTTTATACCATATTTCATCCTATTTCATGCACCTTCATATCCATTCCCACATTCCATTTCTGTTCTATATCATACCATTTTGTCACCTTTATGTTGCATATGATTACATATATATAAGTGGTATTTAATATAGTCTTTACTAATAAGCATTGTGATTTCACACACTCATCCACTCCATCAACACCGATTTGATCTTCTATATCATATGATTACATATATATAAGTGGTATTTAATATAGTCTTTACTAATAAGCATTGTGATTTCAAGCCTTGGAAAATATAGCTTGTAGCATGCAGACTTCTTGTCACCTGTTTCATAGGAACATCCTGTCACCTTTCACGCAGAAACTTCCTGTCACGATCAAAGTTGGTATTCAAAGTCACAATTCTCATGGATGACATCAGCCTCCACGGTGGTGTTAGTTGGCTCTTTGGTTATAGTGCTAATGTATAATAAACAGGGCGATTGCATAATTGTTGGAGGAGAAAACTGTAAGCATTAGTTATTGCCAGCTGGAGAAATATTCCCATATCCTATTTTCTGCTGTCTATTATAACATAACTGTTCTTCCTTTGTGGATAGTAACCAAGGCTTTACATGAGCCATTCCTTTCCATTTTATTGGCATATAAATATGCATGTTATGTAAACTAGTAAAGAGAGCAAACTTTTGTATTATTCTTGTGATAAATAAAACAGCGTTTGGTCTGATAAAATCAGTGTAAGAAGGCTTCCGTTCTATCCACCGTGTGAACTAGGAGCAAGGGTCCACTCCTTGGGGAAGCTTGGTGACGTTTTATTTTCTCTGTGTTGTTTCTTTTCCTCTTTTAAACTTTAATAGTCATGTGATTGACATTTCAGTATTTCCATTAAAGTCTAGTTTGATAAAACATTTCGTGATTTGAGCTTGGTTTGTAATAGTTCATTAAAGTTTGATTTCAGCATTATTGATTTGATGAGAAGGTTTGTTTTTTGTTAATAAATTGTTTGTTTTATTTTAGAATTTATTGTCTGTGCAGTTCTTGTCCCCAAAATATAAAAGAACAGCTCCTGTCGCCAGGAAGTTCACCAGAATTATTTTGATTTGCAATAGGTTTATTTTCAGCTGCATTTCATCCCCACTCAACTTGCTATCTACAGCCCTTGTGCAAATTGCCACAACACCTTTCGCAAGCTGACAATCTTTGGATTGACTTTTAGACCAAGCTGAACTTAGTTTATTCACACCCCAGTGTTGGCCTATTAAGCCCCAGATTCTTATATGAGTAGAAGGATGAATCCACTTCTTTCTTCTCCTTATTCCAAGAGGATTTGTCACCACATGCACTCTGTGGTCATGTATGAACCTCACTGCCTCAAGATCGTGTTTGGAAAGAGAAGTTACCTTAGAAGAGAAGAGTGATGCTTTTTTGAGCTTCTATATACACCATTGCTGGAGTCATTGCTCAACAAAATGTTTCCAAATTGGCTTTGAAACAATGAGTGGCTTCCATTACCATTAGCACATTGAAGGGAACAATCAATGATCAAAACTTCCTCTTTGCAAAGTTGCAAGACAAATATGGAAGTCTGAATTGACATTCAAAGCTTGTGACATGTCTCGAGTCTTAGTGTAGATTTAAAAAAAAAAAACTCTAATGCAAACATTTAAATTTTTTTTTTAATAGAAAACCCTGACCCTTTTCAATATGAATTTTAGGGCCCCTTTTTAGAAAGTTTTCCAAATTTTGAACTTTATGGATTGAATTTGGCAAACCTGATGACATATGTGTTTTATGATGTTTGTAGTTTGTACCATATATGTGATGATACCCTTTTCGGTTT
This sequence comes from Cryptomeria japonica, assembly GCF_030272615.1. Taxonomy (NCBI): domain Eukaryota; kingdom Viridiplantae; phylum Streptophyta; class Pinopsida; order Cupressales; family Cupressaceae; genus Cryptomeria; species Cryptomeria japonica. Next base: position 468,312,333 of record NC_081414.1, read on the forward strand.
GGGTCGGCCAGCCCCAAATATTAAATAATAAATAAAGTTTTAATAGATGAAATTATTAAATATTTTAAAATAAAGTTCTGGGCCAACTTTTACAGCTTGTGGTGGTTGTGTATTGGGCCAACTAGCATTTTATTATTAAATATTTTGTTTTATCATGGAGGCCGACTTATTTGGGAATTTATTTGGGTCGATTTTCTAATCTTGGCCGACTTAAAGAGCAATCTATATAAATTTGGTGGTGGATGTGAAGAGGGATATGGAAGTTATTTATGCTATTAGCATTTAACGAATGCTTTGTCTCTTGGGATGCAAATCTTAGGGACTTGCAAGGTAGGACGTCAACCCTACCGTTGCTAGCAGATATCCAATGCTCTGATCAGCTATATTGCAGATTCCAATTCATGCTTTGCAAGGGACAAACGATTGTGAAAGAGGAGAACTGGTACATATCAACTAAGAAGAGAGTAGTAGGGGCGGTTATAGTTGGCAACCACTCGACAACTAGAAAGAAGGGTGTAATGTCGCTTTCTCCGCAGTAATTAGTTCAGTGGTCCATTAGCCTATTCCAGAGACCCATAGGCTATCTGGAAAGGAGAATTAGGGTTTCCAACTTTTGTGGAGTTCTACTCGAGCTTTTTTGGGTTTACCAGGAGGGAATTCTTCAGTTCTGTCTATGGTTTCTTTCTGGGTTTTTCATGGGCTCTAGGGTGGCATAACATGCATTTGATTCTTTGGTGAAGTGAGAACTTAGTATTTTTAGTAAGTTAGGGTTTGGCTGTTTGGATGATGCTGTCTTACTGAGCTTTCCAAGCTCTTTCTCCGGGTGCGAAGATCATGTTTTTTGGAGGAGTATTCCATGACTTACTATTTTTAGTAAGTGGCAGTATTGAGCAATTCTATTTTTAGCAGTTTGGACAGGGTCCTGTTCTTGTAGCAGTTCAGTGGTCTTCATTGCTTAGCTTCATCCTGGATTTTGTTGATAATCAGTATTGGAGTCATAAGTGATCTAATTAAATATTATTTCCTTATCCTAAGTTTTAATATTTAATTATTTTATTACTGATTAATGTTATATTGGGTGACTTAGGAAAAGACATATTTATATCTAATATCAATGTTATTATTTCCTAAGTTAGGCATTGAAATTTGAAGAATGCATTAAGTTATTGTTGAAGAATTAGGCAAGTTCGAACTTGTTTAATTATTGGTTAAAATGCAACTTGGGCGCCCACCTTGGGAAATGAAATAAAATGTCATTTGGACACCATGTGATAGTGAAATGAAATGCAAATTGGAGAGGTGAATTTGGGAGCATTTACATTTGAATTTCAGAGGGAAAAAACCTATAAATATAGATACTTGGCCTCCCATTTGGATATCTTGAAAAATTGCATCGTTATGCTGTCAGTTTGGCAATTGAAATCTGAGCTTCGAAGTGAGCCTTCCTAGCTAAGTGCAGTTTCGTACTTGCAAGACAATACCTAGCTGTTTTACCTGTCCTTTTAGTGATATTTGCGAGTTTGTTGAAGTGTGGAATTGCTGGTTTTGCTGTAGTTCGAGTTTTGGTGTGTTTCCAGGCTGCTGGGGAAGTCATGGCTGAAGCATATTTTCATTCATAAGTCTCTGTGTGACCTCCTGCTGCTTCTGGGTATTGGCTCCTTGGTTTTCGATGTCCTAGGCAATTCTTCCTGTAAGTTTGCATTGGTTTTCGTGGTGTATTGGAATTTATATTGCAAATCAAACTTTTGCTTTGGTACGCCTTATGCTGGAGGTGCTTTGGGTTGTGTGTCTTGGGTTTGGGGCATTGTTGGTTGCTGTTTATCTATTCTATCCTTATCGCCTTCTTTTTATCTTTCATTTGCATCTAGTTTGGGGTTTTTTTGTTGAGTATAGAGAAAGATATGAGTGGTTTGGTGGGTTTTCAGCTTGCTGTCGTAAAATTACAGATTTCCAGAAGTTGGTGTTTGGGAGTGCCTTTTGTAGTGTGAGTAGGTTAGTTGATTTGGGAGTGATTTGGGGTGTTTTTGGGTGAGTTTGGAGAGAGAATTGAGCATTTCTTAGTTTCTTGAAGTTGCTGGTCTGCGTGTTATTAATCCTAGGATTTCATGAATTCATTTTGAAGGATCTTTTGGGAGTTAGTAATTGTTTGAAGAAATTTATCAGCATTGGACAGCATTACTTCTCTATTCTATCTCTCTATTTTATATTGTAAGGTTAAGTAGTAGTACTACTAACCATTTATGGATTGTAAGCATTCCCACTGGAAAGTGGAAGAGGCTGGCTTGCCACCTATATTTTGATATTTGTTACTCAATCCTCCTGCTGCATAAGCGGTTGAGTGATCTGTTTGTAATGGTCCTCCTGCTGCATAAGCGGTTGAGTGATGTTTGTTGTAATGATCCTCCCGCTGCATAAGTGGTTGAGTTGAGCTTGTTTGGTGTGTTCAGTCCTCTTGCCGAAACATTGTGGTTGAGTGATTTGTGTTTTGGGAGTGTTGTTCTCTTGGTTGGTTTACCGCCAAGCTTCTTGATTCACTTGCTGGATAAGCGGAAGGGGTTGGCTTCCCGCCTATTATTGTATTCAACACTTCAACAGATTATGACTAACGATCCCCTGCTACCGTATGCTCTCACCCTCTCAGTCTGGGCTCTCGATGATCAAAAGGTGTAGGGTTCCCTTCAGTTGTTTGGATTTCATTATTCTAACCCTAACGGGTGATTGGTGTGATTGTAATCTTGCTATTGAAAATAAAATAAAAATTAAGGGGAATATTACAAACGGCGCCAAATTTGGATCATACAAGCACATCATGACTGGAGAGGCTACAATAGGGAGTTTGGTGCCACTTTAAGGTGTCAATATTGCCAAATTACAATTGAAGGAGTGTTAAACATACCCCAACACTAAGAGGGGGGGGGGGTGAATTAGTCTACTTAAAATTTTAAATCATAACTTAACATTCAATTAATCCTTATTCTGATAAGCATCAACAGAGATATGAAACAATGAAACAATGAACACCATACACAATAGAACACCAAATTTACATGGAAAACCCAAACAAGGAAAAAACATGGTGAGAGTCAACTCACAATATATGAATCATGATTGCAATATTTGATTTAGGTTCACTGCCAAGGAAGCTCACTGCTCCTTGAAGGACTTGGACGTTGAGGTGCACTACCCCAGGGCAAGATACAAAGGACTTGCAGGCTAAGACACATTGCCTTAAGGCAAGATACAAGACTTGCTAGGGAGAATCACTATCTTCGAGCAAGGTACATGAATATGTGAATTGAGATGAATAGGCCTTCAACAACAATGCCTCCAACAATCTCCAAGTATGAAGTTGCCCTTGAATCTCTATTTCAAATGACCAATTTTAGAACAATCACCTCACACTTCTTCTAACTCAACTTTGCATCACTGACTCTGCAAATGATATGGTCATGTAAACACAACACATTCATTGATTCACACACTCATCCACTCCATCAATATCGATTTGATCTTCTATATATACCATCCTTTTCATTGCAAACATCAATTAGGTTGGCTAGAGCAAGGGACAAACATAGGTCCTATCAAGTTGGCCACCAAAATACAACTGTGGTGAAGGTGGTCCAATCTAGAAGATAGAGAGGACCTAAAAGCATCATATCACATCTTGCTAAGCTATCTCAAACAATTTACATGGTAGCACACATCCTCTAAAGTCGAGAACAAGGTAATGTGCTGATAAGCCATGTAGCTTATTACTAGTCGGCCCAAAAACATATCTTCCAGATGAATTTACTCAATGTGGATCCCCACATGCCATAGTAGGACCCAAATGCAACATAACACAAACTTCAGAGTGAGCGAAGATGCCCAAGGATACACCGCAAGCAGGAGAACAAATTTTGTTGGCTAAACCAGAGTAGTTACCTTGAAACACAAATGCTAGACACAATGCAGCAACAAACAGATCTTTTTACATCATGCGAAGCATGCAAGGATGTTCCTTGAACATCCAACAACATTCCCAAGTACTTTCCCATTGTAGCATCAAAAACATATTGGCACAACACAACTTGATATATACGACTTCATTTTGGAAGGTTAGAGGACATAGTCATGAACAAGACACCATTATCACCACATATAGACAACATCAACACTTGAAACTTGAATTGAGACACAACGGAAATGTTTTAAGCATGTCCTCCAAGCTGCAGCTCTTGAATAACCGTGGAGAAATGCGGAGCATTTGCTAGACCAATTCTGACAGACAGCCAGACTCCTAGCAAACTGTAAATATCAACCACATCCGCTGCAACATCAAGGACCTGATAAGATAGGAGTGCAATGTCCTCAGAGCATACACATTATGTTCATATTTGCAAGACCAAATCATCAAATGCGGAGAAATGCAAAGCATTCTTCCAACCTATCTCTGGCATACGTTCTTGGCACAACATACTCCATCAATCTTCCAAGGACCAGATTGTCCCGAAAACACCATAAACCATCATCCTGTAGCATACATAAGATTATCACAATCATATCAACTTTATTACCATGCTTCTAATCCTCATCCTTAATATGATATGACCATCTTTGCAACCAGTCAAGCACATCAGCAACACCACTGCCTTGAAGATCAGTATACAAAAGCGAGCCTCATATAAACAAATTTATTATCACTATTCTTAATGCATCATTATCATCATCACTGCTTTACACCATCAAGATCATACCACTACTCCTTAAGTATAGACATTTAACCAGGAACATTTATGCATTATAGTTTACAATGATTTCATCATCCTGAGTATAGACATCAGACACCAAGAAGGTGGACACCCACAACACATAGCATTTGCAACCATCATCCATCTGACAACAATCTCCCAATATTCTGATAGTTAAGGACTACATCAACTACGTCATTGTCATTTGACACAACTCATCATTGTTAGCATCAATACTGTCAATCATGACACTATAGTGTTGTGACGTTTTCACACATCGCTCCATTGCAAATGGGGACCTGTTGTGACCTAATTCACACATCGCCCCATCACAGATGGGGACCCCCTATTTTCTTTTTTTTAGGTTTTGTCCTAGCTCTGCATTTTCATAAATCTTCATTTTGAGAGTTAAGAGTTAGAGTTTTGAGGTCATTCCAGGCCAGACTGAGAATTTATGCTCAGAATAAGTGTTGTCAAAGTGTTTAGAAGGTCTGAAGGATGAGGATTGCAATTGCTTTGGGTCAATTCTGACAACCTGCTATTTTTAGAAATTTTTGCTTTTTCTGCTTTTTTGAAAGTTTGTGGGTTTTGTTCTTTGAGATATTTTATTACTACCCATTTTGTCGGAATTTGAAAATCTCGCCTCTAAAAAGTAGGGCTTAAAAAATTTTGCTTCTTTTTGAGATTAGGGTTTTGTTCTTTAGGTCGTTTTGATCCTACCCATGTCTTCAGATTCAAAATTTTTTGCTTCTAAGTATATAAATCAAGGGTTTGAATTTTTTTGCTTTTTCCGTGATTAGGGTTTCAATCTTCATACCAAATTATTCCTACCCATGTTCTCAAATTTTGAAAATTATGTCTTTAAGGGCAAAAAGCAAGATGCAAACCCTAATTAGGGTTTTGTTCCAGAAGATCAACTATAATATCAGTACCCATGTTCTCAGATTTCAGAAATGAGGTTTCTAAGTGCAAAAGGCAGGGTAGAAACCCTAATTAGGGTTTAGGGTTTCTATTCAGATGAACCAACAAGGTATCAACATGACATGAACACTGTTGAAGGGTTCGAATATGGCACATTGAAAATTTCGCCGAAGTTGGAGAAGTAAAAATGGTAGATGTTCAGACAAGTTCAACAAGGCTCAAGGATAGAATGGCAGACGATCAGTTAAAATTGTCTAAAGATGTCAAATGTGGAAGAAGTTTGAGCAGGATCAATTAAAAAGTTGTCCAAGAAAAATTATCCAACAAGTGTTAAACTCTTGCCAAGAGTTAACTAACCCATGGCAAGAGTTATTAACTCCTGCCTAAGGTTAAGCTTATTCATGCACCAAAAATGTCTGACAATTTTCAAAGTGCACCTCATTTCCAAGGAAAATTGTCCGACGGATGGCAAACTCCTACCAAGGGTCAACTAACTCATGGCAATGGTTAACAAATCCCTGCTCAAGGTTAAACAAACAAGAAACCAAGGCATGAAAATGGCTAAGTGTATGCAACTTTCATCATGTCTTCTAAAGTCCGCCTTGTCAAAGAATTTTCTAAGGCCCCCTTGTCCATCACACTTTCAAAATACGCCTAGGCAAGAAAAAAAAATGGCACAAGCAAATAATAAAATATGTCCAAATTCTTTCCAAGTCTGCCTTAAAAACATGGCACCAGGAAGATGTGCAAATTTCACCAAAGCTTGAAGAAGAATGTAGGGTCCACTTAGGTGAAGTGGAAGATGACATGGCATTCCAAAGAGTTGAAGATGGCAAGTATGATGACTGGACAATTAAAGTCAATAAAAAATACATGTCAAGATCATATTCTAGAAAGAAAATAAACTTCTAGAATAAAGCAATTAAAACCTGCTCAAATATAATGCAAGCTTCAAGGAGAAATTCGAACTTCTTAGAGGATGGAATAAAACATTAAAACTTTCTAAATTTGCAAATTCCCTTCTAGAAGAAAGCAACGAGGAGTTTGATCTTTCTAAGAGAGCACTTTAAGCATTAAAACTTTCTTAAATCCACTTTCTTAAGTGCAAGTAATGAAATTCGAACTTCTAGAAGAAGGCAAAGGGTTTGAATTTCCTAAAGATAGAATAAAACAATAAAGCTTCTAGAAGCAACTCAAGAATCTATAAAGACAAGGTTTTAACATCACTTCTCTTTGCCAAATCCAAGAAGCAAGTTCGAACTTCTCCAAGGGAGATCAAAGTGAGCAGCTTTTAAGCATAAAAGATTATCAGATTCATGCCAAAATCTGATCATATTATCAGATTACCTTTGCAGAAGTAAAGCAAATTCAAGGGTTTGAAGAAAAAATTCGAATTCTTCAGAGGAAGCAGCTCCAAAATCTAATTAGATTATTAAATTTTCAGAAGAATTTGGATGAGAAATAAAGCAAAATCAAGGGTTTGAAGGAAATAAGTTTGATATTCTCCTCAAATTTGCCATTAATAACAGTTTGAATGTGTAAATTCTGCCTTGATCATCTCCAAAAGGAGGAATAAGGCAGGTCCTAGGGTTTGGAGAGGACAATCAAAAAGTTCAAGTTCGCCATTAACAAGGTTTGCTGATAAAATAATGAAGTTGCTGATAAAATTCTGAGTCAACCATTAATTATCCTTGAATCTACCTTGGGAGTGAAAGATAATCCTTCAAATCTGTACTTCACCTTGTCCAGAAGACTACCAAATTCGCCCTTGATAAGAAAGCAAGATAAATCTAGAGGAAGATTCATATCCAAGATTCATTCAAGATCATCATACACAACAAATTGAAGGTTTGCTAGCAAACTTGTGTAAACCCTGCCCTACCAAAAAGAAAGTAATCTAAACTAACAACTGCTGCAATCATGATCAATAAGGTAGAGGGTAACAGATTAAGGGTTTGCTAAATATTCTAAGTTGTTAATCATCTCCAAACCCACCTTGGAAGAGAAAGATTGATTGATACACATGTGATGATCTTCCAAGTATGATACAAGCCTGTCCAAAGCTTGTAAATTCTGCAAAGGAGAAGACATTCAAAGTTGAAATATGTCTCACAAAACGTGGCAAGACATGATCCAAATCCACCTAGGGTTGGACAAATAGAGCATCACATGAAGACAAAGTAAATTTTGCCAAAAAGATATGACAGAAAGACAAACTGTCCGATCCATCTTGAAATTCACCATGGACAGCAAGCACAACAACTCCCAAAATTCGCTAAGTACAAGAAAAATAGTTCATGACAAAAGAGACGCATGACTGTCCAAGCTCACCAAGACATGATGGATGAAGATTCACCTAAAGATGATTGACCAAAAGTTCTTCCAAGATCAGATCCAAGACAATTCAAGACAATATGTCTTAGCATATTCCAAGAACATATTCCAAGCCTTCCAAGTTTGTTTTCAAAAAATGAAACATGAACCAAAATCTGTCCAAAGATGTGGAAAGTCTGCCCGAAGAAAGTCATCCAAAATTTGCCAAGGAATGAGACATGTCCAAGGTCTTGTCCAACTAAATCAAGCACAAATAAAAAAAAATTGTCCAAGGAAGATGTGAACTTCGCCTTGCCAAGAGGAAAGTCTTCAAGCACAATCCAAAAAGAAATTTGTCAAAGACATGTGACTATCCAAACTTTCCATTGCCATGAAGCATACCAAGACATCAAGACCGAGACAAAATTGTCCGAACTTTTCAAACCCTAAGACATGACGAAATTGTCCAAACCCTTTCAAGTTTATTCCAATTATCCAGGTATAAATGGAATATGTGAAGATACCTAGCTAGAGACCTGAAATTTGAGGACAAATTTGCCATGCCAGGAGGATAAGATACTGATCACAATTCACATGAAATCAGACCAGCAAGTTGGAAGATAATTTTATTTTCCAAAATTTTCAAAATTATTATTTTCAACACAGAGAAATTTTCAAAATGCAAAATTTCTAGAAAGTTCTAGAAGATTCCTAGATAAGATCGAATTTTTGAGAGAAGTAAAACTTTCCATTAAAACAAAAAAACAAAAAAAACAATAAAAAATTATTTAAAAAAAACAAAAAAACAAAAAAAAACAATAAAACAAAATAAAACTTCTAAGTTTATGAATCCAAAATTCTATATATTCTCAACCCATTCACTTCATAATTCATTATTTAGGTTGAGAATTTTGGAGAGCTCTGAAGAGAAGTTTTCTCTTAAAGTTCTGAAGAATTCTCCAAAAGTGAAAATTTCAAAGTGTTAGGTCAAGAAATCAAGAACTTTCTCTGATTTTCGGACAGATTTTCAGAATCAGAGGTAAATTTAGTCATAAAGAGGATTCAAAACCTCAATTTGACTGAATTTCGACACCCTTTTGTCTTAATTTTTATCAATTTCCTGGTCAAACCCTTCACTTTCAATCTGCTTTTAAAAATTTTTTAAACCCTTTTTCAGGCTGAAAGTGAAAAATTTAGGAAGGAGAATTAAAAATCAGAATCAAATTCTGGAAATAATGTTAAGTTTCATGTGTTTTGCAGATAGCAATGAAGTTCACCAGCAAGGGAGTGCAACATGAATCTAAAATCAAATCCAAATGGAAGAATATCACTGACACAGTTCTCATGCATTTTGATATGGTTCAAGAAAAGGATGTATGGATATGATGGACACATTCCTACATCAATTGCCTGCAAAATGATCCACAATGGAATTGTCCAGGCAACTGGATTCCGGCCAGCCAAAGAATGTGTTGAGTTGATAGTCGAATGTGCTTTGCACTATAAGCACAATCGAGAGAAATCATAGCACCAAATGGGAGAGTCCTGGCTAATCTTTCAGAATTGTCTATCCAAGAGACATTTGGTATACCAAAGCACAATAAAACCACCTATAAGACTAAGAAGGTGGCCCAAAGAGTCTATAACAATCTGTCGAAACTCTGTGCTGCAAATGTGAATAAGTTTTGGCTGGAGAAGAAGAGACCTCAAGGAAAAGTACCTAAGTATTTATTGCGTCCATACTTCAAAGGAGCATATGGAGATCTCATCCTACTGCTGAATTGAATAACGGGCAGCTCTAAGGGTCAAATGTTCCAAACATGGATGTATTATTTCATGGACGAGATCACTGCAGGAACCAAGTTGTTCAACTGAATGTATAATCAGTGACAATCTTCATGAGCAGTTGATCAGGTTGGATAGGATGAAGACATTCCACATGAGTTCATACATAATCTATCTATTGGCTGCAACCTACAGATATTCAGGATTGATCTGTAAGGGCATAGTAGGGAGTGGTGAGAATGAGTTCAAGTCATATGATTGTTATCCTCAGCTACAACTTAAGGATAAGAGTTTCCGAGCCCATCACACATTCTTGATGTATGTCACCAGAATGCTGCAAGGAGGTACTCAAAATAGACTTTCTCATGAATCAAAAAGTTTAATCAGCAAGTACGGATCCTGGTTTATCCAGTTTCCGAAGTTCACCTATATCAGAATCCAAGGTCTCACTGGCCGTCCTTACTGATTGCCAGTCTATCCAACCAACAAGATGGTCCTGCTAGAAGTTCTCAGACAATTGGAGACATATCAGAGCTTCAAAAGAACAAGGCAGAAGACAGTGGTATCATTTCCATTCTTTATTGGAAATATGGAAGAATCTTGTTCGACATAGGCAGTTGAAAGTGCCAGGCTAGAGATGAAGTGGTACCCTTTTACCTTCTACCAATCCAGAGCTAATTTTGATCCTCACCACAACATCAGATCAACAAAGGAGGAAAGATTCAAACATATAGTGTATATAGAAGACTATTGGGCAAATGCGGAAAATGAATTTGATATTAGAAAAAGAATGTGTTCCAGGTTGTCAGTAAATTTCATCAGGATGACCGGACCTTTCATTGTGCCCGATCAGCTAGAAGATGACAAAGAACATACTCAGCCCGACTTTGATGAGCATGCACCCCTTCCTCATATCAAGTGGTCAGAGCCAGATCATGCAGACTTAACCATCCTAATGAGACCAGTCATGAAATATACCAGGTGATGGGTTGGTCAGCAATGTCAAAGGTTGAATAAGAAAAATGTAACTTTGACCTATAACCTGATGGGAGCAATGTAAGGATATTCTTCGAATGAAGAAGCAACTCTAGGTGCCAGACCGAGTGAGAATGCTAAAAGGAAAGGGAAGGAAATCGAAAATGAAGAATCTGCTCAAAAGAAGCAAAGGGTAGAGCCATCTCGTTCGGCCACATCAAGGAATGAGAAATACATATTGACTATTGATGAGTCATTGGTTGAAATAGAAATTCCTTCTCCAGTCCATAGAGAAAATGTAGAACCAACCCATCAAGAGGATGATCAACCACCATCTCCTACTGACACAGAAATCCTAGAATCTGATCATGATACAGATATTGAAGCAGAAGGAGAGTTCCAAGAAGGAATGGTTTCCACTCTCCGGGGAATTGCACGTGACCAAGAAACAAAAGCTGACCAAGAAGTGGAAGGTGTTGAGCAACCTACAGTTCCTGCATGGCTGAGGGAGAGATAAAAAATGAACACACAAGCAGTGGAAGAGCCAGAAGAGGATGACATGACTGATTTCTTAGCTAGATTAGAACAAACTACTGTGAAGAAGCCGACCAAAAGATTTTCTACCATCCAAAGAGATGAGACAGGCAATTGTATAGTATAAATTGCAGTGCCTAAAGTAGACAAGGCAAAAGGGGACATTGGTCCACACGAGTATGAAATTACCACCTTTGACTTGAGACCAACTACAAAGGCCCAAGCAAAGGAAGATCTAGACAATTCAGTCGCATCCATAAAGGCGCAGCTGGATGAAGAAACAGAGAAGAAGCAAGAATACAAGAAAAAAATGGAACGTCTAAGAGATTATATTTAGCACTTGACTACCAAGCCACTCAATCAAGCAAATCTAGAGACTCCTACTTTTGGATTCACAGCAGGTAGCCACACATTCTAAAGAAGATACAGTAACAGCCAGAGAAACTAGAGATTGGATGGAAAGTACAAAAGAAGTAGTCAAGTTTATGGAAGCAATATCAACAACATATGAGCAGACTTCCTCTTTACTTTCCCAGATCATGAACATGGTAGAAGTGTGGGCTGATTTCCAGGATATCCAAGATAGGATTATCCCATGCCTTAGAGAGCTAAGAGGAATCTCACATCAAGAGTTGGTTAATCATAATATAATTGAAGCAGGGGCTGCTTATGATTTCCACAGTTGGCTTTGGACATTGGTTGCACGGAATGAAGTCTTGGAAAAGGTGCAGGTTGATGCTGATAAAATAGAGGAGCAGATAAGGGCCATTCGGGATAAGACTTTCCTTATAGTTGCAGAAATACTTGAAAAAGAAACAATCTGAGAAAGGGATATGCAGTTGGAGAATCTGAAGATCAAAATACAAGACATCTTTTTTGCCATCTCAGGACTGGTCTTGAAGAGCCACCTGGCTAAAATATCGAACCTCCTTTCCATTAGGGATACCTTTCGAAAGCAGCAACTAGACTAGGAATTCACCTTTTCTCTTTGTGCAGATGACTTAGAAGGATTGGAATTCAAGGTCAACCTATTGCCACTTGTCACAATGGAGGAAGTGGACCGAATTGTGTCCAAGTTCAATGAATATCAAAAGAAAGGGATACAATCCTAAAAACTAGCATCTTGCGACACTTGTCTCCTTTGTAATTGATCTTTGATATTATTTTGGGAAACTCTATCCAGGGTTGGGTTGTTTAGATCTCAGCTGTTGATCTTAGATCGATCTCGGGCATTCATTTTTCTTTCAAAACTCTATATAAACCCCCATTCACTCATTTCATTGTGTTGTGGAGAGTTTTATGAAATTGTTGCACAGAGCTATTTGAGTAATAAAATATTCATTATCAGTGTTGTTTTGAAATCTTTTTATTGCTAAATGGTTGCATGGTTATATACTACCTTCAACAATTAGATTAGATTTGCTTAAGTAATTTGTTTTAAAGTTGATAGATGAATGACAGATTTGATAGTCTTGATTGGTGAAATCTTGCTTATACTTTTGTTGGATGGATGATTTCCTTTCATATGCAAAGTTAGTTTGAGTTAGTTTAAATATAGATGTTTAACTTCTACTTGGAATGATATTGTTCAATTGTTGGTATCCTTCTTAAGTGTGAAAACCTTAAGCATAACCTTAGAAGATTGCACCCGCTTTGCGTAGTTGTCCGAGTGTGGCGAAACAGAGCATCGTTTCTGGTTTCACCCAGTCATTACCGTCTCTTGAATTCATAGGAATAGCTTAGGAGTAGCATAGAATCTCTAAACCTTCATCCTTTTTATCTTTTTGAAGTCTTAAACTCAAAAATCCAAAAACATAGAGCATAAATTGTTAAATCTGTCTAAGTTCAACCTGTGAGTGATACTAATAAACAAACATAAGTCCCCCTTGAGATTTTCAGCACACACTACCCAAGCAGCTATCCCACTAAAGTCGCTCGTTCGCACATATAGACCTTGGAGTCGCCTTGTGGTCTTCTCGCAATCTTGGCACAAGTAGTAATTTTGTTCAGGAGAGGATAGGATACCCTTGTGGTATTTTATTCTAAGTGTTCGGTAGATGATAAAACGTCCACCAACAGGACCCCCACTTTTTTCTACTTTCTAGGTTAGTTGTAGAGTCTTTAGTTATTAGCCTTTGCTTGGATGAGGTGTAGTTGGTCAAGAGCTGATCAAGTTAGGTCTCTCTCTTTGGATGAAGTAAGGTCAGATAGTTTTCAAGGCTTAGGAAATGAATGATTCACATCTTTGCTCGCTCTAATGGAAATGATATGTTGAAATTTGGCTTAGGCAAGTTGCTTTTGGAGGATAAGCATTGTAAGTTTGCACTTTCAAGCTCAGTCATTGACCCCCCCAAAAGTGTGACCTAAGCTTTGAAGTTCAGTCATTGCCACCTTGAAAGTGCGACTTAAGCACTTTAGTCACTTCTTTGCCCTAGTCTTGCGCAACATTACTTTTGATTGAAAATCATCATTGTTTGACAAGGATGTTGTTAGGATCAAGTGATATCAAGTGAAGGAGAAGATCGGCTACTTCAAGTATATAATCAAATCCACGAACTTAAGGTTTCTGGGCAACTTCCTTTGCCTTCCCCAATCAGCGACGTAATGATTTTTATTGTCCTTGCTGATCAACATCAATATGGTGAGCGATTCAACCTCGAATCAAGCTTCCAATGAGCATATCGGATTGCATTTTCATTGCTATACCCAAATCCATGACTTAGAAATTCTTTCTCCTTCACTGAACAAGATCAGCAAGCTGGGCGATTGCATTTCAAATCAATGAAGAGCCACTTCCTTTGACACCTTCAAAGTTCACCTTAAGGATTGCACTATTTCCTTTGATACCCTAGAAGAGCGCCTTAAGAGTTTGAGTGATTTCCTTTGCTACCTTCGATGTGTGCCTTAAGGAATGGAGTACTTCCTTTGATCCCTTAAATGTGCGACTTAAGCTTTTGAGTGACTTCCTTTGCTCGGCTAGAGCAGCGACTTAGGACTTCCTTTGATTACTCCAATCAGCGAATTGGCATTTCCTTTGAGGGTCCAAAAGTGTGACATAAGCATGAAACGACTTCCTTTGACCCCTTGGAAGTGCGACATAAGGATCAACATCATTGCCTTTGCTACCCCAAATGTGCGACATAAGAGATAAGGCACTTCCTTTGCCACATGAAAAGTGCGACTTAAGGTTGTCATTGCCCCTCAAGATCAGCGAGATAAGGGAGTGATGCATGGGCCCCACGATTGGAAAAGAGACGTTTCATTTAATTTTGAATTTGATGATTCAGGTCTGCCTTAGGAATTATATTACAAATCATTAAATGAGAAATCAAGTCGGTCTTTGTGATCAAGTATCACGCCCCTCCTCTCAAGCAACTATAAAGCTGCGTCGATCATTTCATTTGATCAACACAAAATCGATTTGAGAATGATCATTTTCCAGGCAGCAATTCTGATCTGTCATATCGGACAGTTCATTTTGTCAAGTTTTGTTATTGACAGAAGGTGAATTCATGGTGCTGCAAACGATTTTTCATCAAAGAGAAAGCAAGATCATTAGAGGCATCAAACTTGATCATCTTTCACAGCGAATTTGTCATCAAGGACAGCGGTTCCACTCTTATCAGATATCATTAAGATTGTTGTTACAAATCACAGCGAATTCATTCCTTGTTGACTGCGATTTTCATCCAGACAAAGGCGAGGTCACCAAGACAAGGCGAATTTGCCATTGCTCGCATCAACATTGCTTCCATTAAGAATCAGTGAACTTCCATTTCCTTCCACTTCCACTTCCACTTCCTTTGCCACCTGAAATTAATGCAAATCAGGCATATAAAGTGGGAAATCAGACATAAATCAGGCTTGAGAAAGGAAATCAGACTTAAAATCAGATGTTTCCATGAGCAGAAAATTCATTTACAGATTTAGTGAAAGTACTAGGAAGCTTTATTAGGTACTTTTGCAATGTCTTGATTCAAGTTATGTTTGTTCCCAGGTTTGATGCTAGTAGGATGAACATGCAAAGCAAGTGATGAGGATCAGCTCCAAGATGAGGACTTAGCAGCTCACATACAACATCAAGATTTCATCACATAAGCAGAGACAAGGACCCAAGGAAGACATTGCAGCACTTCAAGACTCAAGCTCATGCAAGGTGGCTGATGGGATCATCATCACAGACCATAAGGCGAGAGTGAGAGCCATCTACATCAAGGGGAGAACAAGAAGACTCTAGGCTTGGAATGAAGGATTTCCACCACATGAAGAAGATAACATTGTACAGGAAAGATTTTAAGATCAACATAAGGATGGCAGGGAATACAAAAAACATTATCAGCATGATGATATCCTAGCACACTTCAATTGCAACACTTCAAGTCTCAGGCTCATACAAGGAAGCTGCTCGAAGGAAAAGGATTTCACAAGATTACACAAGGAGGAGTAAGATCAATGCATTCAAGGCAAAAAAAGAAGGATCAAGTATAAGCATCACAAGCAGCACTAAGGCGGAATTCCCAAACAAGAAGATGAAAGTGAGATGATCCAAAAGAATTACAATCACACACTTGTGATGAGTTACAAGGATGGGCTAGCTGAGGTGGTGCCTATTCATCACCTAGCCAATCATATTATTCCATGATGAGGTGTCCAGATTCAATGTACCTAATTCATCCAACAAAGAGGATAACTACCTGTTGACATGTATTTTGTACACCATCATACACAGAATAAAATACCAATAGGCATCTTATCCTCTCTTGAGAAAATAGTCTCTAACTGCTGAAGATACGCATAAAGGATCAGTTAGGTAGACTCCGAGGTTCTTTTAGTAGGGTCTCTACGTGTGGACAAGCTTCCAGCGGTATGATGTGATTTGCTGTTTCCTCCAAGGGGCCTTACGTATTCCGAAAGCTCAAGATTTTACTAAACTTAAGAAACTTTTCAAAAATAACAAAAAAGAGTAGGGTTTGAAAGAGGTCTAATCTAATCTAACCCTAAGGATGACTTAGTATGGACAAGACTTGGCAAGATTCAACCAACTTCAATTTTGCCATAAGATAACAACTCAATTGAAATTAGTGCGATCTTCTAAGGTAATAAAATGATATTCAATGCATCAAAGATCAAGGACACTACCACGAAGGTACATACCCAAGATGCAATAATGATTGAAGATTAAGGGATTCAAAGTATTCTCCAGTCGACCACGCAAGGCATTCCTACAATCAGCAAGAAGCTAGTGGTTTGGATTACGAATCCTACCAAAGATCAAGTCTCACACAATGTCCTTCAAATTAACAAGCTACTTTGATTGAGCACAATTCAAGTAAATCAAACAACCATGAAGATAACTCAAGAAATTTGCAACAAAACACCATAACTTCAATATTTCATTGATTTCCAAATCATCATGTACAACAATTGCTTGAATTCCTCTCTTCAAAACTCAATCTTGCTACAAAATAAAATTGCTTCTAGCTCTAATCTCTCTTACATCAACTATTGAATATTACACTATTAACTATTCCCAAATGAAATGAAAAATGGGGGTATAAATAGCATCCCCAGTTACAATGAAAGGTCCGGATCGAAAGTAGATCAACGGTCAAGATCATGACACCTAAACCCTAATTAGGGTTTGTTACAAATGGCCTCCTTTTTACTGAACAATATTAAATGCATAGCCAAATATTAAATTTGGCACAAAAACCTAGGAGACATAAACCAATGAGAAATAAGATGTCATGTCATCTGTAACAACCTTTCATCTAGAATCTTATTCCCTTTCCAATTCTCTTTCTTAGCATATGCAATGAATCTTGATACGATTCCTTCGATTTCTGCAATTGGAATCTCGGGAAGATTCTTCATACTCTCTTCTAAGTGGATGACTTGATCGAATGCATCTAGAAGAGCTGCGTCCCAAGTAGATTCAAGTTCCTTTGTTCTTTCAATCAAGAGCATGGTGGCAAACATCTGATCATACTGCTCATCTGTAACATTTGCGTCCTTGCAAAAGATGATCTTGATTCTATCCTCTAGTTCCTGCATATCCACATCTGTCTCGACCTCGATCCTTTTGTCAAGAATGGTATGAAGTACCTCAAATACTCTGTCCTGGATCGGATTGATCACCTCCTCAACTTGGCCACATCTAGTACTGATGTCTTCGAAGAAAACATTCTTCATATGGAGTAAGGTTGACCAATGAAACAAACTGTGAGGTTCTCCATCCAAGATCTTCTCCTGCGCTAAAATCTTCCTTGATGTGTGTCTAATAACTTTCAAGACAGGAATGATAACGTCCTTGGTATGGGCGAATGCAGCTACTGTTATCATCAAATTGTGGATCATCTCAAGAACCTGGATAGCTTGATGAATAATCTTCATCATCCTTGTTACAAACTCTACAGCCACTGTATGAGATCTATCCATCCAATTACTTGTACGTTGGACCATGTTCCTGAATCTTTCTGCTTCATTGATTGATTGAAGCGGCAATGCTTGCACTGGTGATCTAACTGGATCCTGACGTCCCAAAGGTTCATTGATGTGACTGAAATATGTCCTCCATGCACCTCTCTCTCTCTCAAGCTTTCTATTCTTCTCCATTTCTTCTCTAAGCTTGTCTTTCAATGCTTCAAATGAATCGGTAGCATCATCTAAAGTCTGCTCTGCTGTGGATGGTCCTAACTCAAAAGTCTGTATATCATATTCCTCTGCTAGGATCTCACCTTCATATTTGTCTACTGCCGGTGTAGCTATCTGCAGTTTTCTGGATCCAGTCTCATCTCGAATCATCTTGGACATCTTGGTAGCCTTCTTCTTTTCTGTTACTTCATGTGAGCGTCCAACAAGGCTCTCTAAATCAATTGCATTGTTCTCGTCCTCTACTACGATCACCTTGGTTAATCTTTCCTTCAACCAATCTGGGATAATCGATCTGGTTTCTTGAACTTGAATCTCTTTATGCACTATTTCTTCTTGTCTGGGAGGAGATGTTATTTCATTGTCTTCTTTGTCTTCATCTAACTCATAGTCTTGGAGAGATCCATCTGGTGAACCATGCTGTGCCTGTCCTTCCTCCTGCCTATCGTTCTGTACCATCGACTCCATGGATTCTTCAACTTGAATTGTTCTCTTCTCAGGTCTAGAAGAAGTACCGGATGTTCGATCTCTGTTAGCCTCTTGCTTCTTCTTGGAAGACTCTCTCTTTCCAGGTCTCCTGGCACATCGAAGATTACCTTCACCTGAATTCCTAGGATTAGGATTGCCTTCACTCACACTAGCTCCACCTTCGGCAGGTTTCTCTTCCAAAGTGAAAGACATAGATATACCTTGTTCTCTCAACTTCTGATGCTGAATGTCAACCCATCTGCGAGTACAAGACAAGACTGGTGCCATCAAAGTATCTAAATCCATGACCTCGGGCTCATTCCAATCCAACCTTATTGATTTGCTTTCTCGATCATAGGAAGACTGGATATGTCTGCCACTGTCCTGAGCTTGGTCGGCCACTCTGTAAATCCTGCATTTCCTGATGAAATCCAAAGGCAATCTAGAATGCATTTTCCGTTTCACTTCAAGATCATCTAAGAGATTCATCATAAAATCTTCAATCTGGTACTCATGTCTAAACTTCCTGCCGACTGTCTCCTCTAAATGTCCATGTGGATCAAAGCTTTCTCTCAAAGCAAAAGATGAAAAAGAATACAAGGCTAACTCCTTCTCTGCGTCATCCATAGCTAAAGCATTAGGACATACCTCAACTGAATTACCCAAAATGATAGGTACTGGAACTCCATTCTGATGTCTGTGTCTGAATGCCTTCACATATGCTGCCAACTGTCTTGTTACTTCAAGTAACACAATTCTGTCTGTCGGATATCTCGGCAACATGTATGGAGGTAAAGGACATCCATGCACTCTAATATAAGTGAACTTGGGAAACTGAATGAACCAAGCACCGTACCTCTTTATGAATTCCTGGGCATCTTGAGATAATCTGTTGTGAATTCCACCTTGCAACGTCCTGGTGATGTTCATCGTGAAAGTATCGTTAACCAACTTATAGCTGCTCCCTGGCGGATGATGCAAGTAGTCGTAGGAATCACAAGCTCTGACCTCGCCGGGTCCTCTTCCAATCACTCCTCTGTGAGGTAGTCCTGCGTATTCAACACTCCTGATCAAGGCATAGATGACATATGAACTCATGTGGAAGGACTTAGTAGCCTTGAGTCTCCTCAACTGTACGTCCAAGCAATGGCTAATCATCCTAGCCCAATGTATCGTACCTTTCCCTTGAACAATCACCTGGATGAAGTAAAACATCCACTTCTCAAAATAGAAGGCATGAGGGGCTCCTGTAACTCGGTTGAGCATGGTAATTAAATCTCTGTACTCCTCCTGGAAATCAATCCTGTGCGGTGTGTTCGGGACCTTGCTCAGACAGGGACGGCTTTTGAGTAGCCAGTTCTTATTGATAATGCTTAGACAAGCATCTGGATCATCTTCGTATATTGATCTGGCTCCTTCTATGCTCTTGTATATCATGTCCCTGTGCTCTGGAAGATGGAAAGCTTCACTTATAGCTTCCTCTGAAAGGTACGCCAAAGTGTTTCCCTCTTTGGACATGATCGTCCTAGACTGTGGATCATAGTGACGAGCACACTCGATCATCAACTCGTGGCACTGAACAGCTGGAGGAAAACCGGCCGCCTTAATGATACCACTCTCGATTATTCTCCGGGCGACAGGTGATGGCTTGCCAATGTAAGGGACCTCTCGAAACTTCTTCGTGCTGAAGTTCCCCAAGTTGGTATCTCCAATGTTGTTCCACTTCGACATGATCTTGGTCTCCACTTCTTCGGTCTTCTGATCTTCTTTCATGAGAGCTGAGCGACTGGTGGATGCTCCCGCCTTCGGGGTCGCCATACCTACACAACATTTCATAATGAGAAGCTAGATTTTGCAATAAATAACATAGATTAGAGGATAAATTTTAGGAAACTTCATGATAAGTCTTTGAGTTATCATTTCCTAAAATGAAAAACGATTGAGCTAGGAATTCAAAATTCAAAATAACTCAAAATTTAAAATATGACGATGAATAAATAAAACAATAAAATCAAATCGCCATACCTCAATAGAGAGCTAACTCTAGAATGCAAAAAGAACAAAATTTGCCTAGGCAAAATTGAGGTGTAGATGATCTTCAACGTGATCTCCTCAAGAAATCAATTTCGCTACCTTGGTCCTTGACGTGATCTTCAAATATCGCCTTTAACGTGACCTTCAAATCTTGGCAAATTCGCTCAATATAGATCTTCAAATATCGCACCACCTTGGAAGTATTAGTGCCACCTTTGGATGATATTCGTGCTTCTTCAAACACAATTTCGCACCACCTTTGATTGGGATGAAGGCTCGCACTTGAATGATAAAATAATGATGTAAAAATGATAGTTTTCACTCTCCTTTTATAGCGCTCACCTCTTCCATTCATTAAGGCCGACTTGGTGATATAAATCAATTTTTAAACGATTTTAATTAGATGATAAAGGCCGACCTCCATGTCAAAGCGCTCCATTCGATTTTTTTTTTTTTTTGATTAATTAATTAATTATTAAATGCCTTTGATTTTTAATTAATAAATTTCGATTTTTAAACAAGGCAAAATAATTAATAAATGCCAAACGCAATTTTTTAAATGCTAATTTAATAGGATTTTCAAAACTCATCGATCTTAGCATTTAAGGTAAATTTAAAATGTTCATTTGAGCGCCAAATTTTGAAAATGGAGTAGACGTACCTCATCGCCCTGGTCCCTTGGAGAGGGACAGGAGCGATTCACCATTTTTGTCACGATTTCTTGTAACTTCCACGTTCAACTTCTTCATTTCCACGTTCAAATCACCCATTTTGTCGGGTCCTTCAAGTTAGATCGCCTTGCACGTGCGCATAAGTGGCTTTGGATGTATCATCGCCCTTGTCCCTTGGAGAGGGACAGGAGCGATCCTAAGTTTTTTGCTTGAAATTCTCCATCTTGATATGAACTTTTCCTTGTATCATCTTCCAAATGCCATTTAAAACCTTGTGCGTCTTTATCTTAACGTAATTTTCAAAGGATATCATGTGTTTTGGCTAACATCGCCCTAGTCCCTTGGAGAGGGACAGGAGCGATCTCCATGTCCTGGCTTAAATTCGTAAACATCTAACCTTTGTTCATCGTTTATTGCCTTCCAAATAGCGTCTTTTACCTTGTCCATCCTCGCCTTGCCTTGACTTTGAAGGAGTATGAGTGTTTTTGATGAAATCGCTTTGGTCCTTGTCCAAAGGACAGGAGCGATATGAGCTTTTTAGCTTGTTTGACAACATTTGGACGTTCCAAACTTTGATATATCACCCTCAAAAGACGCCTTGAACCTTGTATGACCTTGTGAAGCCTTGTCTTAACGTCATTTTTGCATAAATTGATCAATATACCCAATATCGCTCTGGTCCCTTCCTGAGGGACAGGAGCGAAGTTCAACATTGTGAGCTTGTTCTTGTTTTCTTCAACTTGCAATTATCTTCAATGCGTGAAATGACGTCCCTTCGATTCTCTTGGTAGCTTGACACTTGCTTGTTTTTTGAAATTCATGCCTTTATGGAAATATCGCTTTGGTGCCTTCCTGAGGGACAGGAGCGAACTGGGTCTTAGAGTGCAAATTCCTTCAATGTGATGACCTTGGTAACTTGTGCTTGATTGAAATGCCTTGAAACGTCCTTGCCTCCTTGTTCCCCATCTTGGAAGGTCTTGATCTTGGAGGAACGGTTTTAAACTTGAATAAGAAGCAATATCACCATCATATCGCCCTGGTCCCTTGGAGAGGGACAGGAGCGATTCTAGCTCTTGTGGTCTTCATTTCACTTTATCACCTTCAAAGTTATATTCAACGGGTTTGTAATGCACCCTTCCATTCATCCATGCCTTGGGATCGATTGAAACTGGACAAGAAAATCATGCATAACAAAAATCGCTCTGGTCCCTTCCTGAGGGACAGGAGCGAACTAGGCATTTTGGGTCCTTGCTGACGTTTCAAAATCTTCAATTTGTCTTCAATGAGTTCATTTCATCGTCTTCCTTGCCATCAAACACAAACTTGCCTTGATCTTTGCCTGAATTTTGTCCTATGAAGAATATCGCTCTGGTCCCTTGGAGAGGGACGGGAGCTATAATGTACTTCGCCCTGGTCCCTTCCTGAGGGACAGGAGCGATTTTAGCATTCTGGGTCATTTTCCTTCATATTTGCACTTCAAATTATATTCATCTGATAAAACATCTTCCCTTGGACTTCTTCGAATTGTCAAGTCGTCAAAATCTTGCAAGGACAAAGCAAAATTTGATTTGTAGCTCCGGTCCTTCACTGAGGGACAGGAGCGATTTTGCTCCTGGAGGCATTTCTGTGTTCATGAAAATCTTCAATTTATATTCAATGGAAAGATCTCGCCTTTCGCCATCACTTACAATTCGAAATTCATCTTGACTCTGCAGGAATAGTAAGATATTTGAAAACGAGCTCCCGTCCTTCACTGAGGGACAGGAGCGATTTTGCTCCTACAGGCCAAAATAACATGATTTTACAAGTTTAATCAATTCACGAGGCGAAAACAAATCATTCTCAATGCCCGGGATCAAAAATAAAAAAAAGTCAAAATTTGGTCAAAATTAGTCAATTGGACAAAAATTCACATTTCATCATCAACACTTAGACAAATTTAAGCTCTGCACTCAAAATTCCAATTGAAAATAGACCAATTTGGCGAAATCATTGCATTCAAAGTTTGCATCCTACGAAAGAAGCTCAAAAACACCTCAAAACTGATTGGATTCTGGCTTGAAAAGACGTTAATTAAAACCCTAAGGCTTAACCCTAAATCCAGACAACTGACTGACTAACAAAATCCTAAAAGCGAAGCGAAAAGCGAGCGAAAAAAAAAAAAAGGGGGTCCCCATTTGCAATGGGGCGATGTGTGAAATGGTCACAACACTACCACATATGGGCACAAAGTTTGATGTACCTACCACCATCATCTATTGGTCAATTATTCAAAGAAGGACATGTGTCCCATTTAATGTAAATTTGTCATTGGTCAAGCATTAAATGTTTTGCAATGGGTGTAACAAACCCTAATTAGGGTATCCATATTTCAATCTTGGCCGTTGATTGTGAATCAATTTGAGCTTCTCAGTTGTAATGAGAGCACTATATAAGGCTCCACTCTTTCATTTGTAAAGATTGATAGACAATAGTGAGTAGTCAACAATTCATAGATAGCAATTAGAGTAGAGTAGGAAGAGGAGGCAAAGATTGTTGCCAAGACATTGTTGTAAAAAGCATGTTAACTTCATTGAAGATATGGTGAAATTCATATGTTGATTCAACAATTTGCATGGTCTCTACTTCTTGTTTAATTTTCAAGTTGTTTAGATGAATGGAAGAACTTTGTGCATGATCAATGGTGAAATTCGTACATCCATACTACTAACACCTTGCCGATGGTAGAGTGCCTTGCGTAGTCAATTGGATCCATCTTAGCCAAGCTTAACTTCAATTATCACTTCTTCATTGATATGCATCAACTTGATGGTGTCTATGCTTGTGGTGATGATTTGAAAATCTTAAATCTATCCCTAGAAGATCACACTAGCCTTGTGGAGATGTTTGCTGCATGTCGAAGCAAAGCTTAGTTGATTTTCATCAAAGATTGTTCATTTCTCTTGCATTCCTAGAATTAAAATAGCTTCCTCAAACTCTTATCCTTTTTATCTTTTTTTTTTTCAAATCAAGTGAAATCCCACGTTCCAGTGGCATTCAAAAGCATTCAAGCATTCAACGTAAGTCCACCTTGTGATTCGAGTAATATCACATCAAACAATTGAGTCTATCCAAGAGCACGTCAAGACCTAACATCTGGAATCTTGGAGTCGTCCTATTTGATCATGTAGCCTAGCATATGGGGGGTCTTTGTTCAAGAGAGGATAGAATACTTAGTTTTTTTTCTCTGTTGCATAGTGCCTGAAAACACCATCAACACATTGCATGCTGGATATCAACACCAAAAGGGTGAACATCAATCATGAAACATCTACTCAACTCTCATCTGCATTTTTCATTAATGTCAACACAATCTGCAACAATCCTATACACAATCTACAAAAAGAACATCAACCATCTACGCACTCATTTGAATCCACCATATCAGTACTTGAGATATTAGTTTGTATTGTCCATTAGTCACAACAACCAACAATTATAGTATCATTTCCAACAAAGAGCTCATCATCAGTTGTCGGCAACATGTATTCCATCAGCAACAACATCAGCATGTACTTCCATCCTTAGCAGCATCAATAGTACAATCCAACAACATCGGCAACAACATTAACAATGACAATATCTAGTTTAGTCATTAATGGTAACAATTTCAACAATCTCCATCATCATATCTTTGCACTCAATTGTACCATGTGACATTAATGACAACACTACACTGAGGGTTGACATCAATGACAACAACTGCCAACAAGGAGATCACACCTAGGTCAAGTAATGAGCAGTGAATGCATTGTAAGAGTTTGCCTTTTGTTTATGATTTGAAAATTACATGATTCATATTGATCGGAAAGAATCATTTTGTAGGTTGTCTTGTTACTTAGATTATTAGTTGCACAAGATTATATATATGGAAATTCTGGGAATGTCGGTATAGATTAAATATTGTTGAGATTTGCACAACTTTTTATGCTGGTATATTTCAGTGGTATCAGAGCCACCTTCCTGCTAGCCTGTGGTTTGGTGATGTAGATCCATGAAAACATGAAGTTATGGATCCAATGACATCGTTTCTGCTATTCCAAGCCAAATTGCTAGAAAGATGGGACACAAAATCCCTAAAGGAAGAACTACGATTTGAAGAACTTGCTAAGGAAGTGGTTAGATGTCATGCCAAATATATGAACTTAAGGATAGCCATACATCAAGATCTGTATTTTGTTGACTATTTGAGCCTAAATTTGGAAAGCAACCGTGCAAGGAAAGTTTCAGATTGGAACGATGGGATCAGAATAGGTACACATTTGAAGCCATCAAAATCTCTGAAGAGTATTTAGGGTTGTCTGATCAAATTAGATCTGTATTTATTTTTGATGATTATTGGAGATATTTGGATTGGATAAATCCAAGGGGAAGGGAACTTTATGATAGCATAAGACGAATAAGAAAAGAAGATGAATATTTAACAACATGGGTGGAACCTCAGGTGGTGAGGATTATAGAGGATCATGAAGAGGCCAAGAAAGAAGTGGTGATTGTAGAACCGAAAGAAAAAATAGAGTCTGAAGATGACAGTCTGGAGGATTCCTCAATGACAGAGGATAATAATGTCCATGAAACATCAACCCAAATTCTAGATATGGACATAGTTGCATCATGTGATGATTCACAGTATATGAGAATGATTGGTCCCTGCAATGCAATGCAAAATATTAGTTGCAATGTTGAGATAATTGCTTTGTTTGAGATTGAGGGCCATAAAGAAAAGCTACAAGTTTATCTAGAAAGTCCCATGATTATGCACTACATGGAGGTGGGCCAAAAACATTTGCATTCCTTTGTTCCAGGATTGATAAGTATAGTGATGGAGTGTGGAAGAGGGATGTTTATCTTACAGTAGCACAACTGAGTGTTGGAGCAGTGGTTTTGAGGTTGGTATGGGACCTTGGCATTCAATTTGGGTATGCAAGTTTGGATTGCTTGAGGACAAGCAATCTTGAGATGGGAGGATTGTGATGGCCTTGTTTTCTAGCTAGGTCAGCCAGCCCCAAAAATTAAATAATAAATAAAATCTTAATAAATTAAATTATTAAATATTCAAAATAAAGTTCTAGGCTGAATTTTACAGCTTGTGGTAGTTTTTTCTTGGGCCGACTAGAATTTTATTAACATTATTAAATATTTTGTTTTATCTTGGAGGTCAACTTGTTTGGGAATTCGTTTGGGTTGTTTTTCTAATCTTGGCCGACTTAAAGAGCAATCTATATATATTTGGGTGGTGGATGTGAAGAGGGGTGTGGAAGTTATAGTGTGGAAGTTATAGTGTGCAAGGTAGGGCGCCATCCCTATCATTGCCAGCAGATATCCAGTGCACGGATCAATTATATTGCATATTTTGGTTCATGCTTTGCAAGGGACGAACCATAGTGAAACAGGAAAATTCGGTGCATATCGGCCAAGAAGAGAGTAGTAGAGGCAGGTATAGTTGGCAACCACTCAACAACTAGGAAGAAGGGGGCCCAGTTTGGATCATATAAGCACATTGCCATTGGAGAGGCTACAACAGGGAGTTTGGTACCACTTTAAGGTGACAATATTGCCAAACTACAACTAAAGGAGATCGCTTTTGGGACAAGTAATGAGTAGCGAATGCACAGTATGAGTTTGCCTTCTATTTATGATCTGAAAATTACATGATTTGTATTGATTGGAAAGAATCAAATTGTAGGATTTCTTGTGACTCAGATTATTAGTCACACAAGGTTTTGTAGGTATAAAATTTGTCTATTGGGAACTGATATAAGCTGTTAGTATATGAATCCACATAGATTTTGCTGCACCATAATATTCCAGTCTTAGAACTGCAAAGTTCCATATATATATATATATATGGAAATTCTGGGAATGTTGGTATAGATTAAATTATTGTTGAAATTTGCACAACTTTTTATGCTGGTATATTTCAATATATGAGAGCCTAATGTGATGCCTTTGGAGAAAAGTGGGTAGTGGAGGGTGATGTACCATGGCAAATCTTGATCCCTCTCCAATTCCAAATTGGATACCTTGTTGAGAGGATTAGTAGCCCATTGGTAATTCTAAGCTGTTCACAATCAATGTCAATGATGCTTAAAAGGCTATGAGTTGCTTGGCAGAATACCTTAGATCAGAGTAGCCGAAAACTCCTTTGTCCCTCCCATAGCGCGTGTATCCTCGTATCTGAAACAGATACGTATTCGATACAACCCAGATACACATCGAATATTGTACCCACGCATGCCCAAAAAACCTTGATTTCCAACCATGCTAGATACTATGTGATTGGATTTTTTTAAAATTTGACGTAAATCTTCCTAAATTTAATTTTAAAAACTTCATTCATGCTCTAAAAAAAAAATGGTATAAAGACAATCTACACCAAATGAGAAAGACAAATGAAATGTTTTTCTATTTCAGTGACCCCATTTTTGGGTTATCTTCCAATGCAACTTTACTATTTTTGCATTTTGTAAAATATTAAATCAACTTATCATTATTTATGTAGCAGTTATGTGTCTATTGCTTTTGAAGTAATGAAAATCTCCTCGAATAATATGTGTGTTTTTTATGAATGACGTATCCAACCATATCCATATTGGGGGTCTTTAAAAATGGCCGTATCCGTATCCCTGTCCATGCAACTTTGCCTTAGATATAGTTTCATGTTCTATGTGGACATTTGATTCTTTGAGGGCAGTTTGGTCTCTTGCTCATGTTTGGTGGCAAAAACTTAGAAATGGAAGAAATGTTTTTTTTGGGATACGTGATAGCTTTAGTGATGGCACACGAGCAATTTCAATCAAGCTTATAAGTTAAGTAGAGCCAAAAAGGTTGCATATTAAGAGATTTGTAGAACAATTAATGGGAGTTATTTCCAAGGGTGTGTGATCTTTGTAAGGAGTTTGGAAATGGTGTAGTAGGAAGAACTTATATGATTATATTACAAAAGCTATATGAGGTAATGATACATGTCTTAACCGTAGCTCTACAGTTGAACATGACATGGGGGCGGGGGATCTTGAACTGCATTGGCTAAGGTGTAGAAAATTTGGAAGGTTTGTTCTTCTTTCAAGCTCAAAGTGATATGATGGCTAATGCTCAAACATCGCTTGACAATGAATGAGTAAGTTTCAAAAGGCGAATGTTGTCAATTCCTCTTGCAAGTAGTATGGAGGAGAGGAAGATATTGCTCGTATTTTGTAGGTGCCTGATTGGCAGCATTTTTTTGGACATGATTTCGAGCTGATTTTCACTATCTTTTTAATGCTTCGGTCGCTTGGGAAGGTCACTTTTTTGGTGACACATGGGTGATTTGTTGACGTGTTTTTTATGACGATGTCTAACATAGAATAAAGTTTCCAACAGTCACCTCACTCTCTCTTGTTTAAAATCAGGCCGTAATTGCAAAGAAAGATCAAACGGCTAATCTCAAGGTTCCTTTCGTGTGTGGACGTGACTCAGTTAGTTGATGGGTTTGTTGTTAAGCCAAGGGGCCTTACGCATTCACTTGAAGAGGATGACGAATTTATGCAAGTCCAAGGATTTCTATACGAATGATTTTCAATGAAAGCTCTATTTTTGGACCTTTGGATTTAAGATATGCGGAAAAGTAAATGAGGAAAGGTTAAGAGAACTAGGCTAAGGCTAATCTAATCCTATGAACATGGAGACGGGATTACTTATGCGAAATCCAACCATGCTTTGCTTTGCTAGCAATGCACAACTACACGAAGGCGGTGCAATCTTCAAAGTGTGTGTTAAAGATTTTCAAATCATCAAAAGAAACCATCAAATCGAACAATCTCTATTGATAATCAAAGTTAAACATACACAAATAATGGAGGCTCAGGCTAACTTTGCACAGTATGCAACAATCAGCTGCACACCAAAAGTATGAGCACGAATCTTGCAACAAGCAATCCTATCAAATCCAGTCCATCTAATAACATGAAAGCAAATCTAATCTATGAAAAGAGTGAGACCATGCGAGCTCCAAAACAACACAAGAACATACCAACAATAGAACAATGTATTAAGTGTTTGCTTCAAAAACTCTTAGCAACAATCTCAGACAATAATCTCTCCTCCTTTTCAAATGAGGGGGGTCACCCCTTTATATAGGTTCTTGGTCTTGACCACATGCAAACCCTAAAGATTCCCCACTCAAGATGCAACAAGGTGGGAATTAGCTATTAATGCCCACCAAGCCCATATACAATTATTTCGAAAGCCCAAAAATGGCGTCCATTATTGCATTAAATGCACCCCATTACATCGAACATGCCCAAAATACAACAAACATTCCCATGCAAGAAATAAATGCCCATCATTCCCCATGCGACAACTACATGCATAGGGAATCTGCCATAAAACCATTAATAAGATGAGTGCATGCAAGAAGATTCCACATGCATTCAACATGCATTGACCGGGCCGCCACTTAGTCAAAAATATTATAGCAGTAAATGTGCCGCCACTTAGTCAAAAATATTATAGCAGTAAATGTGCCGCCACTTAGTCAAAAATATTATAGCAGTAAATGTGCCGCCACTATTGAGCCAAAAGATTCTAGTCCAAGAATGGACGACCATTATCCCGCTCATTAATTGCATTGGCAATGAACTTGCTGATGACGGCCTCCAACTCTCCGATGGAGATACTTGGCACATTTTCAATATCAAACTCCATCAAAGTAATTTCCTCCTAGCTCTTGGAAAAGAAGCTTTTCCATTCCATCGTGATTTCTTGTGTCCTCTTCATTGTATTGGAAAATGAAGAAACATTTGCAAAATGTTCCTTAGTGAATGAACCTACGAAGAAGAACTCGTGCAACTGAGATTTCAGGGAGTTCAGTGTTACTCCATTTTCAGCGAGCTTCTTTGTGAACAGTGCTTCAATTGCATTGATGATTTCTTCTTGCACCTTTCTGATTGAGTCCTTCAAAGTAAAAGACTCCATACTGAATTTATCAAAAGTGTTCTTTCCTGAGCAAACAACGCAAAACCATTGGGGAAAGTCATAAGCCTCGCCCTCTTGAATTACTTTCCCCTCGATTGATGTTTGCCTCAGAATCTTTGTCAAAGCCTTGAGCCGCGGAATGATTAAGTCCTGATATATGTTAACATCTTCTCACAATCCTTCCGCTGCCTCCAATCTGTTCAGAAGGGCTACGGACCTTGAATGAAGCTGAGCCAAGTCCTCGATGAATTTTCCTGCTTTAGTGTAAACATCATCTATCCACTCCCTGGAATTTTGTGCCATTGCTCTAATTACTTCCGTATCATCAACAACTTCCTTAGAAAGGGAAGGAGGAATGAACGAAGGACTTGCCTCCCCGAGTGGCCGTTTAAAACTTCTGATGTACTCACATAAAGCTCTATTTTCTTCCCTCAGCCTCTTACATTTCGCCTTTGTCTTCACCATCTTTTCCTTCATGGCTAAGGAAGATCCTTCGAAGTCTCCAATTACTTGTCCCGTGGAAGCAGGACCAAGATCAACCTGTCTAATAACATAATCTTCCTGCCTGATTTCATTCCTGTCCTTATCCACTGCAAGCACAACTATGTGCAGGGTCCGGGATCTAGATTCATCCCTCACAACCTTAGAAAAATTTCAAGGAGCCTTCCTTTCTGCTGGCTGATCCATCCTCTTCAGCAACTCTTCTAATTCCTGAGCTGGATCAATTTCCTTTTCTGGTTCCTTCCACAGCCTCTCTATCAACCAATCAGGAGCGGGAATGGAGTGACTATGGATTTCCATGTGCTCTTGCTCCTGTGATTCTTCCTCCATTTCACCAAGGATGTCTTCCACGATCTCAAGCAAATCCAGTAATAAACTTCCTGACGAAGTTAATCTCACCAAAGAATGATTTCAACTCTCTTTGACTGGCAGGCAAGCCAATCTTTGAAATAGCCTCAATATGCTCCGGATCAATAGAAATTCCTTTCTCAGAAATAACGTGTCCAAGAAGCTTCCCTTCAGTTACACCAAACATACATTTCTTGGGATTCAAAGATATCCCATACCTTCTGCAGCGATGGAAGATCTTCTTTAGATCGTCAACATGATCTTCCCTCCTTTTAGAAAACATCGTGAGATCGTCCATATATATTATTATGCATTTTCCTACTAAGTCACGAAATGCAATGTCCATCGCCCTCTGGAAGGTGGCTCCTGCATTGATCAAGCCGAATGGCATTTCTTGTAGGCGAAGGTGCCCCACTTGGTGGTAAAAGCTGTCTTCAATCTGTCTTCTTCCTCCACCAGAACTTGGTTATATCTAGAGTATCCATCCAGGAACGACATCATTTGAGAACCATTAACAATTTGTAACACCTCGTCCAAAGATGGCAGAGAGTAATTATCCTTATTAGAGGCTCTGTTTAGGTTCCAAAAATCTACACAACCTTATTTCTCCATTTTTCTTTCGTACCAGGACCAGATTGGCGACCCACGTCGAGTGCCTAACTGGAAATATTATCCTTGCTGAGAGTAATTTCTTTACTTCTTGATAAATCAGTGGCTCCAACAATGGATTCACGAGCCTCTGCCTCTGCCGAAAAGGCTTGCTTCCTGACTTTAGTGGAATTGTGTGTGTGAAAAGAGAGGTATCATAGGTCTTCAAATCCTCATATCCCCACACAAGAACATCAGAAAATTATTTCAAGTTCTTCAGTATTCCTTCCCTTTCTTCTGGGGTACAAACTTTCCCAATAAACACGTTCTTCACTTGTCCATCCCAGGTTTACAGCTTCACACTCACTACCTTCTGTTGTTTGATTCCTGGTCAACCTATCAGGGTCAAAGAGTCTTTCTAATTCAATCATTTCACGAGGGATAGTATTTGTCTTCAAGTTCACTATCCCGTTAGCATCAAACTCTGCTCTTCTAGTTCCTCTTCATCAATTATTTGTGCCGTAAACACATCCGAGTTTGTAAGAAAATCCAAAATGTGTTTATCATCTTCAAATACTTGAAAATTTGTAACATTGTTTGGTGCAGATTGAACTGAAGTCAATTCCACTGTAAATTTCTTCAAGCCTTCCATGGCGAGGGGCTTCAAAGAACTGGCTGCTTGAGCTAATGCATTCACGGTCTCATTATCACCTCTGTGTATCGTCTTGATGTTGAATGCATCAAAACTCTCAATCAAGTTCCATACTCTGTTACGGTAGCGACACAACCTTTTGTCACGACAAGCATACAGTTTTCTTATTTGCCGCACAACAATTTGTGAATCTCCCAGAACATGCAGAGTCTTCGCACCTTTCTGGATTGCAAGGAGCAATCCATGGACTAATGATTCGTATTCGGCAACATTGTTGGTGCAGGGGAATTGCAGTCTATATGTAGCCAAGTAAGCCTCTCTGGTTGGGCTGATTAATTCAATTCCAGCGCCATTCTCGTTCTTGGATTTGGACCCATTGAACCTTAAGGTCCATATTTGATCAACATTTTGAACATGGGGCGACTGAACAACTTCCTTCTTCTTTTCCTCTTCTTGAGAAATTTTTTCGTTTTTTCATTTTCGAGTTCCAGTACTACCTTGGAGCAGGCCCCAGCATTACTAGTTTCTGCAATACTTGTCATTGCTGGGCTTTGCGGGACCATCTTCATTACTTGCTTAATAGCAAGCTTGCACATTTCACAGGTAAACTTCGAGTGAAAAGCATTGTGAATTCTGCACCAGTTGGCTAATAACAGATCACGAACGCCAATGCCTCTACCCAACTGAGTCTCTTGCTCCACACTCTTTAGGATGAAATCTCTAAAACTATAAAACATGTCTTTGCCTCCACCTGGCTGTTCCTCAGGGTCATCTTCAATAAGAATCTCTGTGGAGTTAGGCATCTCTTCCTTTTGCTCAATCTTTGTTGAGCCATGCAACATCAAAACTTCCTCAACCTCGGGCCTATAAGTACCCAAATCAGTCTCCAGAAATAGGATCTCATTGTCATCCCCGTATTTAGTGATTGTTGGGCGCAATTTGGGCGTGCTATCAATCCTGCTCTGATTAGGAACACCCTTCCACGGAAGCCACATGTGAGAGAAATCAGTAGAGATATATCCATTCAACTTCTTTGACCAATCTCTACTTAATAACATGCCATACCTGTTTGGAATGTCCACGACTGAAATATCAATACAACTTTGCACCCTTGGGTTGGCAGCCGACTGCATGTGAATGTTATTGAGTTCCCCAACAACGGGTACTTCAGTCTTATCAAGTTGGGTGACCTTCTTGTTTGTCTGGAGAGGCATTAAACCCAACTTCTGGCACACAGCTAAGGGCATCACATTGCTTGAGGCACCAGAATCAATTAAACAGTTATGTAAGAGCTTGCCAAAAATCCTAATAGAAACTAAGAAAGGAGCAAGTTCATCCCTTCCTTGATAACAAATTGTGGGCTTCCTTCTCTGATCTCCATTATTGCTAAACTCCTGACTACTCGCTCCCTGCTGTGAATCCTGACCCATAGGTAGTTCTTGGACAATTTTGGTAAAAGCTGGCTTCACAGGCTCACTAACTTTTTGAATTGTTCCTTCTTTCTTTACTGCAGGGGCACTTTGCAGAGCCGGTTCAATCGTTGCAGCATTCTGTTCTTGTGGAGCATTGAGAGAATTCTGCACCATTCCGATAAAGCTTGGGGTTGTTGCAGAGAGTTGAATGCATCGGAAAAGACTTTTGGCACATCCTGAACAACGTTTGTGTTTGATGCCAGGTTCGGATTGCTGGGAGCATTTGTAATATTCCCTAAACTTTTTGTTTTGTTTTTGGCAATAAGAATTACACGCAACACCATAACCTGTTAAGGTTAGAGAAATAATCCAAACTACTAAAAGGGAACCCTTCCACCTTTTGTTCACCGAGAGCCCAATCTGGGAGGGTGAGAACATACAGTGTTCCGGGGATCGTTAGCACCATAAACCAAACTGAAATTACAATGCATGGGCGACAAGCCAGCCTCTTCTGCTTATCCAATAGGATAGAAATTGAACTCTTGGCGGTAAACCAGCCAATGGAAATAACAAGAAACTAAAACTCAATCACTCTACCGCGTATTTGAGCGGGAGGACATTACATTAAGCTATCACTCTACTGCATATTTCAGCAGCAGGACAATGGCATAGAACTTATCACTCGACCACTTATTCAGTGGGAGGACTGAGTACATAAACTGAATTACAAAACAAGAAGGCGGCTAAGCCGGCCTCTTCCACTTATGCAGTGGGCAAGCTACACATCAGAAATGGTTAGTAGTACTACTACTTAACCTTACAATATAGGAATTAGAGAGATTGAATAGAGAAGTAATGCTGTCCAAGCTGATAAATATTCCCAAGCAAGTGCTAACTCCCCAAAAGCCCTTCAACATGAAATTCTAAGAGCAATGACACGCATACCAGCAACTTCAAGAAGCTATTACACACTCAAATCTCTCCCCAAACTCACCCAAATCTCTCCAAATCACTCCCCAATCAACTAATCTACTCACACTCCTAAATGCACACCCAAACACTAACTTCTGGAAATCTGTAATTTTTGACAGCAAGCTGGAAACGCATAACCAGCAACACCAAGACACACTAAAATGCATATAACACTCTCACAACTCGCCCAAATCACTCCAAACCAAACCCAAACTGCTATTATATCAATTCTAACCAAGAACAACCAATAAAATGACCACCAAACATCCCACTTAACTCAACTTACTTCCAAATGCCCACACAGAGAAAAACGGCATAGCTGGGATTTTCGATTTTCAATATTAAACTGAATACTCGGAGATTAGTGCTGGAAACTTACAAATACCTTCGCCTGGGACATAGAAGATCAAAGAGCCAATACCCAGAAGCAGCAGGCGATCACTCAAAGACTTATGAATGAAAGTATGCTTCAGCCATGACTTTCCCAGCAGCCTGGAAACACACTGAAATTCGAACCACAGCAAAACCAGCAATCCCACACTTCAACAAACTCACCAAGAACATTGAGAGAACACGGAAAACAGCTAGGTACTGTCTAGCAAGTACAAAATTGCACTTAGCTAGGAAGGCTCACTTTAAAGCTCAGATTTCTATTGCCAAACCGACAGCATAATGATGCAATTTTCAAGATACCCCAAAATGAGAGCCCAAGGCTCTTATTTATAACTTCTTGCTCCACCAAATTCAAATGCAAATGGTGCCCAAACTCCTTTCAAACTCATTTCATTTCATTTCATGTCCTCACTTAGACATGGTGCCCACTTTCCCTTCTTCCTAGGCAAAGTTTGAACTTTACCTTAGGTGACAATTTGCAACATAAAAAATAATATAACATGAAATGTTTTATCATGCCCATCACCACCTTATTAACGCCACTGACTTAGGAAAATAACAATATTGACATCGGATAAATATTTTTCCTTAAGTTGCCTACAATACACTTAATCGGTAATACAAATAATTAAATATTAAACCTTAGGACAAGGAAATAATATTTAATTAAATCACTTATGACTCCAATACTGATTATCAACAAAAACTAGGATGAAGCTGAGCAATGAAGACCACTGAATTGCTGCAGGATTAGGACCCTGTCCAAACTGCCAAAAATAGAAATGCTCCATCCTGCCACTTACTAAAAATAGTAAGTCATGAAATACTCCTCTGAAAAGCATGATCTTTGCACCCAGAGAAAGAGCTTGGAAAGCTCAGTAAGACAACATCATCCAAACAACCAAACCCTAACTTACTAAAAATAGTAAGTTCTCACTTCACTAAAGAATCCAATGCATGTTATGCTACCTTGGAGCTCTTGAAAAACCCAGAAGGAAACCATAGACAGAACTGAAGAATTCCCTCCTGATAAACCCTAGAAAGCTTGTGTAGAACTCCACAAAAGTTGGAAACCCTAATTCTCCTTTCCACATAGCCTACGGGTCTCCAGAATAGGCCAATGGACCACTGCAAGCACATCATTGAGAAGGGGACATTACAACATTTCTTTGAACATTTGTCACGCCTTGAGGGGCGCTTCTCGTTACCGGAGCATCGCGTAGGCTTCCCAACAAGGCATCTCTAACTTCAGGAATTTTCATAAGTTCAAACAGAGGCAAGCTTATCTTAATTTTCTTGAATTCCCTTAGAACATAAGAGCTCAATCTTTTCAATTCCTCCCTAGGAGGATTATCTTGTTGTCTCCTTTCCACTGGTTGAGTGGATGGTTGGACTCGTTCACTCTGAGGAGTAGTTGCTTGCCTGTACTCCGGTGAATACTTCTGAAGACTAGGAACATTGCTGGCATTGGGATTTGGAGGAGTTGAGAAATTATTCGGAGGGATAGATGACGTTAGAGGCTCGTGGTTCCGATAATTTCTCTGATACGCCTTCGGAGCGGCATTTCCATTTGATTGTTGAAATGCCTGAACCTCGCCGACTGCTTCCACTAAAACACTGTTGTTCAGTGGAGGGAAAATATATCCGTCTTTGACCAGAGGTTCATCGGGCGATATTTTTGATGAATCTTGATACACTGGCGCCTCCACAGGGCCATTTGCTGATGCTGGTGGGAATTTATAAGTTCTCTGTGGTGGTGTGTAGTCCTCAAATTCAGGCGGGAATCTAAAATCCTCTATAATTAAGGCTTGGTCATATCTTTGTGTCGGGACTATCTCATATCCCGTTGTCGGAGGATTTTTCAGGAAGTTCAGAATTCTTCATTTCCTGCCTGAAAATATCAGCAACTACTTGGAATTCATGACATTGTAGGTCAGAATGCTGACTTGTATTGTGTAGCCTGCACCAAGTTGACAAGGCGGCCTCTGCAAGGAATACTTTATCTGCCGACCTATTGTCAGAAGGTGGCGGATTATCCAGCGGTGAAGGCACACCCCCGTTGTTTGGTGCTGTGTTCCATGTCTTCTTATGGAACCCTTGGTTATTATTTTTACTTTGAAAACCATGGCTGTTATTTTGATGTCCAGTACCATGTCCTTGATGGTTTTCATGATGATTTGGAGGGTTATTCTGATACCCTCTATTGCCTCCTTGGTGTGCCTGAAATTTCTCTGCATGCTTTGCATCTGATTGTTCTGATTTCTGAGGTAAGTCACCTCAGTAGACAACCTTTTCACTTGTTCTATCAGCTCCTTCATCTCGTCCTTTTCTTCTTGAGTTCTAGATGAAGTAGTTGTGTTCTGCAGGTAGATTGGCTGCGGTGGCGGAACTTGTGATATCGGAGCTCCTGGATGAGGCACTAATTGATTCGCAGGAGTAGGAATTGCGTTGATAGCAGGGAGATAATTCGTTGCACCAGCTTGCGGATTATAAGGCATTGTTCCTGCAGCAGACGCGGGTGATCGTAGGCTAATCTTGAAAGCTTCATCATAGGCTGCCTTTAGATCATTTGGGTTGGCTTGCTAGACAAACATAGAGGTGAAACAATCCAAGGCTGCGTAGTATATGTTTCTAGCTGCTTCACCATTCACATTGTATGGTGAGCGCAACCTAGAATAAGCTCTCTAGAATCTGTTGTTAAAGGTGCCAATCTGCTCCCGTTCTTGTCTTCTCACCTCAATGAATTGCCGATATACTTCTGTCAGGGAAACGGGCAACCTGAATTTCGCCAAGAATGTGTCCTTCATCTGTTGCCAAGTTCCAATGGGATCTATAGGCAAATTAATGTACCAGTAGAATGCTTCCTCACCCAATGAATACGGAAAGAGCCGACAGGCGACATCCTCATACTGGATATCTCTATTTTGGAGAGTATCCTCGAATACTTTAATATGCTCTTCGGCAGTGCGATTGACATCATTAACAT
Source organism: Cryptomeria japonica (assembly GCF_030272615.1). Taxonomy (NCBI): domain Eukaryota; kingdom Viridiplantae; phylum Streptophyta; class Pinopsida; order Cupressales; family Cupressaceae; genus Cryptomeria; species Cryptomeria japonica. The sequence goes on from NC_081414.1 coordinate 468,350,264, forward strand.
AGAACTTGGTGCAAAAATGCTCTGGATTCTTTGGCATGTCATGATATGCAGTGAAAGCTGGGAGATGGGAAGCATTTGTCGGATGCCAAGCCACTCCCTGGCCTTGTTGCCGTTGTTGTTGTTGTTGCTGGTGCGCCATCATAGTTGCTGGTTGTTGCTGAACAACTGGTGGTGTTGGAGTTTGAACGGGTCCTTGCTGAACACTTGTACAAGCTACTCTCAGTACTGGTTGCTGTGGTGGTGGAGTCTGAAGCAAGCGAGTAAGATCTTCAACACTTGGTGAATCCTGACTTGTAGAGGCAACTTCCTTCTTTCCACGTTTTGGCTTGAATATTAGCTCTTGAAATTCCTTCACCCCTGGAGTAGATCGCAAAATCCTTTGATGTCTTTCTGGTGAGAATGAATTAATACGCTCCAGCTTTTTGGATCACACACGTGGAGCAAGTGGAAACCTTTGGTTAAGCAAATCTCTTTCGATCTCAACAACAATCTCACTAGCCTTCTCTCGTTCTCCCCGTAATACTAGCCGAATTTCGTTATATTGTTCTTTGCTTGTGCTTCTTGTGATGAGGTCTCCACCTCTCTAAAGTCTAGGGATGTACAAGTTTTGAAAATATGCTATGATATTTTAGAGTATGTGGCATTCTCAATGATACTTGTTGTAGGTATAACTTTTGAAGTTTAGAGAAATTATGGTTGTTTTGATTGGATAATTTTGCAATCATATCATTTATTTTCGGGCCTAGTCTTATTTGGATACATGATACTGGTTTTCAAGTTTAGTCTTATTTGGATATAGGTTGTACAAGTTTTGAAAATAATCAATTGATGCTATGACATTTTAGAGTATGTGGCATCGTCAACAATACTTGTAGGCATAGTTGAACTACTTGCCAAAACCAAAAACTCGCCAAGGCCCGAAAAAAAACTCAAGAAAAACTCGGCCAATACTCGGCAAAAAACTTGGAAACTAAAAAAATTGCTTAAATTTAATTAAAAATGCATTTTTTTTTCAAAATTCAATGAGAAGATGCATCCCTTGAGTCAATAAACGAGAACACAAAAGAAACAAATTGAGTCTAGATATATTTAAACACAAAGTGGGTGCAAAATCACATCCTCACGAGGAATGCTGATGGCTGGAAGCAAAATAGTAAATAGTTTTTGTAGAACTAAAAGCAAATAAATATATACAATTACATCTTCCTCTTCCCAACTTTAGTAAAAACTAGGGGAGAGGTAGAACTAGAGGGTCTAGTCCTAGAAGTCTGCCTCGGGTGTGATTGTTCCTCCTTGCTCGGTATGACTGGCTCAGGCTGTGGCTCATCCTCCATCTTGGATGTAGCTCTGCCTCTAGCTGCACCTGGTACTGGCAATGACTCCTCATCCTCAATGTCATCTAGTGTGAAACCAAATCCACCCCCCTCCTCCTCCGTAGCCTACCTCTCCAAATCATTTATGTCATACTCTGTAAACAATGGAGGCTGCTCCTGCGATGTCCAATCACTGTAAGGATCTATATCATCTAAATCAATTGGACCAGTTGGTGCTTCCTCTACCTTCCTTATGTGCAACCAAAGATTATATTACACAAAGACAAGGTGATCGAGGCGTTTTTGAGCTAACTTTCTCTTCTTCGTGTGGATGGCCTCAAACAAGCTCCAATTGCGCTCACAATTGGATGAACTACAAGGCTGACATAAGATTCCTGAGGGCAAATTTTTTGAGATTTTGGGTATTTCCACCCCAACTTTGGTAGGAAGCATCTGCAAAATAAAATTAGGTTGAGGGTAGCACCCCTCGCAAGGGTCTGAGGGTGAGAAAGAGGGGTAGAGAGATAGGTCTGGATCTTGGGGCAGAGAGGAGAGAGTGAGATGGAGAGTTGTAGAGAGGGGGATAGAGGAAGAGTGATAGGGAGATAGATAGGTCTAAAATTCGGGGCAGATAAAGTGAGTGAGATAGAGAGAGCATGAGAATGCTGATAGGAGCATACTGATTACTGAAATTTGACTGTGTCTGAAAATTTAAAAGATCTTCTAAAACCTAGAATTTGCATTATAACTCCTAGAGATCTGAAACCACTCCCAAACATCTTGCCAATATATACATGAAATATAACTTAAAGTATAAGAAAGGAAAAAGACATATTGAAATCGGTTTGCAAGTGTTTCGGAGTGTATTTTCCCCTTCTCAGCAAAAAATACAAGTGTAAGATCTATTACAATATTCGATGTTGTATTAAACAATTGAGACAAAGTCTCCTTAAATAGGAAAGTACAAGATGTTTCTAAACGAAACAATCGTGAACTAAGCCAGAAATAGAAACTACCTAACCTAACTAAAAATGTCTAGATGACCATTAGAAACATTACATTATTTTAATAAGATCCCCTGACCTTCTGCACTTAATTCTCAGTTTACTTGGTTTAGCATTTCGTCAAACAGTTGGCAGGCTAATATTGAAAGTTTGATTTCTTTCCCTTTTCTGCAAGTTTTCTGTGGTTTAGTTGACCCTGCTGCGTTTTGTTTTTTGGAGATTTTTTGAAAGAACACAATATAGCTTACAAGTAACAATATGCCAACTTTTAAGAACTTTAACAATAGTAGTGTATGAATATTCATGGACAACACAAATTAATGCATTAATTGGTAACAGTTAGGCATATCTTTCCCAATTCATTAATTTGTCACAGCTACAAATTTTGTCTGATATTAAGCAATGAACAATCGAATAATGGCACTCAATCATGCAAGGTTTAAACCAAACCAAACAACATTATTTAATAACCTGGTTCAGTGAATACACAGTGACAGTGTATGCGTTGTATGTTGCGTCCAACAATTCCTAACTCTGCCGCCAAGCACCCTACTATGTGACTTTAACCCAGATTCTACGGCCCACTATCTTGCTGTAGCATTGCAAATAGAGTGGCTTGTGATTCAAGGCAGGTTCTTGGATAACGACCAACACATGGCCCAGACCTGTGTCTAGTGGGTTGTGTTTATAGCTCCAAACACGTCCCTGCTGTGTGTAAAAAATCGACCCAGCTGTATCAATTATGCAGCCGGCACAATTTCTAACCCCTGCAACTTGCTGTATATGAAGTAAGTCCCTTGACTTAGCTGTATTTACTCATATCCCTGTGAAAGATTAAGGTGGCTAATAGCTAAATGAGAGCATGTGATTGTAGTTTGAACTGGACGTCTGATTTTCCTAAGTGTAGCGGCTGCAACCCAGACTCAATGTGCACATCTAAATGAAAGTCGTACCCCTGCTGTTGGAATACTATGCCCAACGCATAACACACATCTGCAATTTCAACTCACAGTGCAGAAACTAGAGCGCATTACCTGACATTTAACTGCAACCTTCACCCAACAAACATAAGCAGCCGTTACAGGGTTTGAGCATGCCATCGACTCTTCCAATCCTGTTTGTCTTTGAAAATTCTCAGACTTGGTCTCTCACAAGCGTAGGAATTGATGCAATTGAGGGTGAATGTCCTCAAAAGCCAAAAGAAATCTCCAAAATTAACTTCCAGAAATCACCAATACCAAGAAGAACAATTTCCAAGGTACCTCCATCTGCATTAAATGCTCTTATTTATAACTTCATTTGGGCACAATTACCAATGCACCACGAATGTGGGATAAATAACTTCCTTTTAAAATATCACTTCCCTCTTAAGTGAATAAAATGTACCTTTTAAAAATAAAGTGACTTTATAAATCGATGTACTTTAATTTAATAGTCACTTTATTTATTTAAACTCCCTTTTTCCCCCGAAAATGACCCCTTTCAATAGTATAATAATATTTTGACACTTAAGGTCACTGTTTTTTGTGCCCAAAATTTAAAACTTTTCGCCCTGGTTCCAACGAGCTATAACACTAAGGTTGGAATTAAATATTTTAATTAAATTTAATCAACCTTAGTAGAATAATTAAAATAACTCATTAATCTACCAAATTTGCGAAAACTTATCAGAGCACATCAGAATCAAGTTCCAATCGCACCAGAGTGATTTCTAATGACAAATAACAACAAACGAGGCCGATCGAGCGACTTACTAAAAATTGACGGCAAGACCAAAAATCACTTCAAAAGTGGCGTATAACATAACTCCAATAAACCAACTGAGCTCATCGGAAACATCAGATTACTCATCTGAACAAGCTACCGTGAAGCTTGCTAGGGAACCTGAAAAATTGGAGACATTACAACAAGACAGAAAATGATGAAATGAAACTCATTTTTTGCTGTTTTTTGCCTTTATTCATTGGCAGGTGAGTTCTGTTCACTGACTCGCCGAGTTTTTGGCAAAATCTCAGCGAGTTTTCAGGGAGTTTTTGCCAAAAACTTGGCGAGTTAAAGTCGTAAAACTTCGCCAAGGAAAAATACTCGCGAGTAGTCCAACTATGCTTGTAGGTATAATTTTTAAATTTTAGAGAAATTATGGTTGTTTTGATTAGATATCCTTGGAATCATATCATTGGTTTTTTTCCTAGTCTTATTTGGATATAGGATGTGAACATCTTTGGCTCTACCATTTGAGGGGGAAGTTGTCATGTCCCCTCCATGATCGTTATATATATATCCTAAATAAGCCAATGATTATTAATTTATATAATAATTACCAAATGAATATTTGAAATTTATTTATTTATTAAATATTATTATTTAATTAACATTTATTAATAGTTATAACTAATAATATTCTTTAAATGATAAGGATTGGTAAAAAGAATACATACAAAGCAATCATATGGTTTCTCCAACAAACAAGGATAGCATTTAGACTAATTGACATTAACATTTAATTGGACAAAATTATGATAAGATCATTTATGTGAAAGCAAGAATAATATTAGTTCCGATCATTCGTAAATAGACAATACCATAGGACACGAAACTTATGGAAACTACACAAACCTTCGACTAGTGATTGACTAAGACAAATCTGTCAGAAAATATATTTTTTATATGAACTGTTAGTCACATATATATTCGATACAAAGAGCATAAGCTATGTTTGAAGGAAGGAGAACAACGATTATCGTATGTATGGCAACCATTGCGTTAAACTCCATATCATCTTCAACGTCAAGGATGTGGAAAGAGTTAGCATTAAGTCTCCGATATGATCGAAGCTCTAAATTGGATAACACAATGACGTTATGGCTGACATGGAACTCGTGGGAGAATGAAATAGTCAATACCGATGTTATTAGAGATAAAAACCTGGATAAGGACTTTTGTTACCCGTGGAACCTCAATTACTACGTAAAGACTTTAAGGAAATGACTCAGACCAAATATATTCCAACGCAAGCAAGGGAGCGGTCAAGTGTCTAAATATCCAAGAGACATGGAAGAAGTATGTTGAAGACCAAATCGATAAGCCCTATACAATACAGCCCCACTAAAAGACAAAATAATCCCAATAGTATAATGTTTGACGTGTCAAACATTATTAAAACCAATACTAAGATGAATGCGTGGCAATCAAAAATATGAGTTACATATGGAAACGGTGCAAGGAAATACGATTATGACTAATGATAAAAAGTTAATAAACAAAATCGCATTCCTAAAGGAACACAACCATTCGATGTGACTAAACACATTTCTTGTAAAAAGACAAGAATATAATTACAAAAGGGTGCGATTAAAATAACTGATGCAAAGTCGCGTCTATTCATTTCAAGAGGCATGGTCTCACGAAATAGAAGATATATAAAGGAGTTTTGAAATCATTTTTTTGTGTGGGGGGAGACGTGAGGAATAGAAGATAAAATGCATATTCATATCTGCATTTGAAGAATTAAAAGAAGATTATTAAAATAGTGGAAATGCAGATATAAGAAAGTGTGTGGAGTGTGAATGTGTAAGCTGTGAATGTGCATTCAGCAAGAAGATCTTTAAGAGAAAAGGGGAGGGACTTGAGGCTGACGGCGGACTCCCAATTTGTAGGCGACATCTACAATACGAACTCCAACTGCAGGTTACAATCTGCGTACAGGTAAGAGGGATTAAGAAGTCTTAAAGTATATATGTGTGTCGACGTGTGTGCCACACACACACATATATATATTAATGCATTTTTATGAATACATATATCTCTAATGATTACTTATATGAATGTAGCAATTAAGATAGGTATCTATGTAGAATATGTATGTATATTTAGGATCAATAGAAAGATTAAAGAATATGTAAATGAAGATATAAATTATGGAATGAAAACAGTAATGAATTGTAAAATGTAATATTAATGTGATTATATGATGGAGGCTATAGGGAGGAAATGCCCTTAGCCTAATGGAGGGATTATGATAATCCCTGGTAGGCAGTATATACTGAATATCTATATGCATATATGTATGGCTTGGTTGACAAGTTCATCCAAGAAGAGACGGATCTGGTTGGTCCTCTCTGGTAGACTTGGATGATGAGATGCATCATCCAAGGCAAGGAATTGATCATATATGATGGTCTTCCTTGGTATGGCTTGGGTGTAAAAAATTACATCCAAGACAGGAATTGATTAACCGTCGATTTTTTGGATGGCTTGGGTGTAAGAAATTACATCCAAGATAGGAATCGAATTAACCTTCGATTTCCTGGATGGCTTGGATGTAAGAAATTACATCCAAGACAGGAATCGAATTAGCCTTCGATTTCCTGATATGGCTTGGAACCAAGATGGGTTCCAAGAAGGCGAGCTCCACAACCGCCTAAGGACATGTCCCAGTGCTGCACTCGTATCCTTTTTAAGAATTGAAATTAGTGTTAATTGAGTAATTGAACTTTAATTGCAAATTAGATTAGTTATGTATATATTTTTGTTGTGTTCTAACAATCTGTTTTGCAGGACAATGATCTCTAACTAGTAGGGACAATGATCTATAACTATTAATAAATGTTAATTAAATAATAATATTTAATAAATAAATAAATTTCAAATATTCATCTGGTAATTATTATATAAATTAATAATCATTGGCTTATTTAGGATATATATATAACAATCATGGAGGGGACATGATAGAAGTTTTCTTGCTTGAAAATATTAAGCATCTCTAATTTGTTTGACATGCCTGTGAGTATCTAAAAATTTGCCTATTGTATCAATAAAGACTTTGGTTCCTTAACTTTTATACTTATAGTCTTCATTTTCCTTGCACAGTGTCTTTTTAAGGATACAATGCCTCATAACTGTAATGGTGGAAAAGTAGGGTTAGGGTTAAATTAAGATAATAAAACCACTTAATTACTTAATCAACCATTACATTAGGGAGGAGAGGAATCTAATAGGTCTAGCCTTGATAGATTAAGATTCTAATTAGATTCTAGGCTCCTTTTGATAGGGCTTTCTCCTCCTTTAATTGAATTGATTTGGATTGTTGAAGATTAGGGCAAAATAGGTGATTATTGAAGAGATTAGGCATAAACAATGAGCTATAGATGTTGTATGGAGACACCAACTTGGATTTGGGCAAAATAAGATGTCACGGATTTGTTCTTAGAAGTTCAGCTTGATTTTTTGAGACCAGGTAGTATCAATTTGCCACGGTCCTCTGAATTTCTCACCTCCGAAAGCTTAACTTGTTCGTCTCTATGAATTATGTCGATCCTCCCGAACGTAGCTCTGTACCTATTTCTTGCACATAGAAAGAAGGGGGAAATTGTTGGGAATAGGGGTTTGCCTAAGTCAAACCCCGGTTTAGGAATTAACCTTGAATGAAATAATGCAAATACTAAAATAAATGCTGAATATGTATACCTCAAATTTGCAATTGTTGATGATGATGCTTTGGTATTTGAATGTAATCACAAAAGTTGTATGAAATGGCATGACAAACACAAAACCCTAATCACACACACATGTTTGCATAAGATTTATGTAATTTTGCTTCATAATGGTTGAATGATGAATATGCAGCCTTGAAGATCTTTGAAAATGTTTGATGAATGCTTCACGGATGCACAAATATTTTAGGTAGATAATGGATGGAGTCTTAGATCTAAAATGAATTGATATAATGTCTTTATATAGGGGTTTCTAGATAAATTGCCGATTAGGCTGACCTCCAATGGTCATGTGGAGCCACGAGGATCAAATCTTACCGATGAGATATAGCCCCTACCCCATTTCAAATTGGGGCCGGATTGAGCGGGACCATGGCGTCTTGGGGCACCATGGTCCAATCCAAGGCATTCCACGCCCTAGTCCCACCACAGTCAGTACCAAAACAATGTTGAAAGAGGGTGGGTATCGCATGGCAGGACCCACAAAAGGCTGTTCATGGCCTCAAAGACGGAGAATAGGCACAAACGAACCTATAAAGGGGATGAAGATAGGACATGCTAAAGTAGGGGCACAAAATTGGACTGTTGACAATTTACGACGCTACATTTAGCCCCCACTTTAACAAAATTCGAGCCTATGCAAATACTCGTGGTAAACTAGATGAAAAGATGAAAGAAAGGAGCAATTAGGAGCGCAATCATGAGGAGATAAGACATCACTAATTTCGAGAAACCAAGCCCCCAATCTTAGGATCTTATCCGACACAATCGCATGCAAAGGCACACAAAACAAGACAGACAAAAAAGGCAAATAGAGACAAACTAAGACAAAAGGCAAAAGACACACAACACAAAAGCTAAAAACCAAAACAAGACCTCAAGTCAACTAGTTGGAGACCTTGATAATCAAAATGTCTCAACCACTAATACCATTCTTGAAATGCCATCAGAAAGACACAAGCAATCACATAAAAAGAACAAGAGCATGCATCAAACCATCAACCACAAATAGCAAAGGTATGAGCTCATGATGAGAAGAAAGGGAAGACATGAATATCACATTCTAGTTGTGTTTTTCTAAGTAATCCATGAGAAGAAGAGCGAGAGAGGACATGGATGCCACAGGCTAGCTGTGTTTTGCCAGGTGATCCATGTTGGGGAGGAGAGTTGGAATAGTCTAGCTGTGTTTTGTTAGTTCCACTCATCTTGCTGTGTATGCAATTGTCTGGTTTCAGGTGTTAAGCATCTCGTATGAGTTTGTTTTTTCTAGTTTCGAGCATGCAACAACTTGTATAAGACGTGAAATGAAAATGCAAACGTGTGTCTGGTTTCAGGAACATCTCGTGTAAGAGTTTTTTTTGCTTTGGTTTCCAGTATGTGTAACCTTGAATAAGACAAATATATGCTTGGTTTCGAGGACATTTCGTGTAAGAGTTTGTTTGCGTTGGTTTTGAGAATGTGCAGCCCATATAAGATATATATAAATGCTACGTTTGGTTTTGGGATGAAGCATCTCCTATAAGAGTTTGTTTTCTCTGGTTTCAAGAATGAATATCCCGTTTAAGACATGCAAAAATATAGTACAAAGAGGAAGATATGCTCTTCCCCCCCCCTTAAGATGTCAACATAGTCCTATGTTGATGTCTTAAGGAAGCTAGAAACAAGGATACCACCTTCAACACGAAGGAGACATTCTTTGAGGCAACAATGTTCACAAATCCAAGCTAAAGAGGTAATACTCTTACAAGCAAGGATAAGATAGCTGAAAAAGAGTTATTTTGCAACAAGTGTAAAGGGAATCCTTGGAGGAGAAGAGATCTTTGCTCAAAGACATCTACCTCCAAGAGGAGTTCTTGAACAAACATAACATCTTCTACCAAAAAAAGGAAGGGGAACAAGAATGCACACCTACCCCTTATTGCTAAGTGAAAGGGATTCTTGATGAAAGATGGCACACTTTTGACCTTAAGTAAGAGGTTTGTTTATAATGGATATACATTGCCAAGTGTAAAAGAGGTTGTAGTCAAGGATACACACCTCTTGCATAAGAGAGAATCTTTGAGCAAGCAAACAACTTCACACAAGGAATAACATCACATCATAAGCAAACACCACTCAACATTGGAAAAGTGGATCCTTAGAATAAGAAAGATCAATGCCTCCCAAGTGTAGGGACAATGAGAAGAATCACATAACCTCTAAGGAGAGATTATACATAATAAAAGTGCACTATGTACTCACATGAAGGAATATTCAATGCAAGAAAAGACATCAAGGTATGCAAAATGCAACTCTAAATAAGAGGTAATCTTCAAAGAAGGAAAGATTAAGATGAAGGATCACACCCCCCCTCCCCCCCCCCCCCCAAGGAGAGATTATTCATAAGATACGTACCGTTTCAAGCAAGAAAGGACATCAAGGTATGAAAAAATGCAACCTCTAAAGGAAATAGTGAAGCCTTAGATAGAGAGAAAAGAAGGATAATATTCTTGCCCCCCAAGCATAGAGGCAAGAATGAATTATGTTGCTGCCCTAAGATGATTGATATTTAGAAAGCATCACCTCTTATGCCAAAGAGCCCCCAATGAGGTTAACTACTAGTGTCATAGGGTGAGGAGCAACATGGAGGGTGAATGGATTGCTACACTACCTCTTCATCAAGAAAGAGTGCAAGATCAGTTGTAAGAGCTATGCAAGCTCTATCATATTGGTCTTGAACAATTATTTTAAATGCTTTATAATTTCCAATAGAATGAGAATAACTACGATTAAAAAGACAATGTTCATCACCTTCCTTATGATTATAATTGTAATCAAGTCTAATGAGAGGAAAAACCACATTCTTATCATACTTCAATCTCCAAAAGATTCTAGTAGCTAATTTCTCTTGGTCATCAATAGGAGTGGGTCTTGTCTCTTGAGATATAGGACAAGGGTTGCTAGAAGAAGATGGATTGTTTTCTATGATTTCGACTATGCCATTATCAACGAGTCCTTGTGTTCCATTATGAAAATCCGGACAATCATTGGTATCATGGTCATTAGTTTTATGATGTGAGCAAAAAGGAGTGTTTGAGGAAGAAGCATGTTCAGATGGATGATAGAGTTTATGTCTTGCAAAGTACTCCTTAAGCTTTTGAACCCTAAGGAGATCATCAATAGTTGAATGATGAGGATGTTCTAGACCTTCGGTACTAGCTTGTGTAGGAGGGTTTATAGGGACTTTGATTCCTTGTTCAAAATTTCCAAGTCCTTGGCCTCTATAACCTTGTTTTTATATTATGTTATAGCCACTCATATAAGAGCTTTTCAATTGAGAAGAAGGGGTATTATAATGAACTTCTTTAAAATTTGTAGTCTAAGTGCATCTAGAAGGAACAAAGGGAGAAGTAGATAAAGAAGGAATATTCTTTGTAGGGAGATTCTCCTTTCTATCATCATGCATATCCTCTTTGATAGGTTGGGAAGGAAGATCCTTATCATCTAAGGCTTCATCTTTTCTTAATGTTGTCTGGGGAGATAGATCATGAATAAAATGCATAACATCATCTTCTCTACAAATGTTTTGATGGTTAAGATAAGCTCTAGGAGAATAAGGGGGATCTCGAGAGATTGAAACACCAATATTTTGACCTTGCCCCCTGTCATGTCCCCTCCTTGATCGTTATTTATAATCTAAATGAAACAATTATTATTATAAACTAATATAATCAACAAATGATTATTTGAAATTATTAATATTTAATTATTAAATATTATTATTAATATTTATTAATATTTAATTATTAAATATTATTATTAATATTTATTAATATTTAATTATTAAATATTATTATTATTATTCACAAATTAATATTGAAAATTATTTAGTAATATGTGAATCACATTTTATTATTAATAGAATTTAATATTGTTAATACAATTAATATTACTAATGCAATTTAATATTGATACTATTAATATAATTTAATACTATTAATACAACTTGCTTGCGCATATATATATATAAAAGAGAGGCAATGATATTTGGTGATAATAATATAACTTTATCGCTGTGAAATTTGGATACATTGTTATATAATTATCAGGCACAACTCATGGTGCGAATTATTATTGAAGGAAACACATTTGGAGATTAATATACCTACTTGATAATATAATTTTTGGAAGAGATTATTGTGATGTCCCTATCTTTTCACGTCATGTCAACCCAATAACTCAATTGGTGACGCATCTCGAGAAGACAAAATTGAAGTAATACTTGCAAAGGCATATAGAGATAATTATGTATAGTATCCATAAAGATGATCATCGCTTAAGAGAAACCATCGCCAAGTATGGAGCATCGATAGAAGCAATCCTGGCCTGCATTCCATACACCTGAGTGTGCTCATCTGGTAGATCGCATTCAGAATCTGAAGAATGATGCGGAATAGCGAATAAACAAATAGGTCAATTATAAAAGACATTAAATAAACATTTTGGCAAGTATCAATCAGCGATTTGTGGAAGAATAATAATTATCGAATTGACCAATTAGATTAGTCACTATTTGGTAGTTAGCAACGGATACAGAAATTACTATGCATCGTTGGGTAATAACTATTAAATTAATGAGGAATTGATGAATGTTATTATGAATACGTATTAGAGATACAAGTCTAATCGTTGTCATGAAGAGATACAATTTTGAAGGGGCAAGAGTCACGTCTTCATAACCTGACTGATCATTCCAAATGCGAGGTATAAGAAGGGATTCTGAATCATTCACCCAGCATGGGAAAAAAAGGGGATAAAAGGATTTTAGATTCTCTTATGAAGAGAATCTAAAATCCTTTTATCCCCTTTTTTTCCCATGCTGGGTGAATGATTCAGAATCCCTTCTTATACCTCGCATTTGGAATGATCAGTCAGGTTATGAAGACGTGACTCTTGCCCCTTCAAAATTGTATCTCTTCATGACAACGATTAGACTTGTATCTCTAATACGTATTCATAATAACATTCATCAATTCCTCATTAATTTAATAGTTATTACCCAACGATGCATAGTAATTTCTGTATCCGTTGCTAACTACCAAATAGTGACTAATCTAATTGGTCAATTCGATAATTATTATTCTTCCACAAATCGCTGATTGATACTTGCCAAAATGTTTATTTAATGTCTTTTATAATTGACCTATTTGTTTATTCGCTATTCCGCATCATTCTTCAGATTCTGAATGCGATCTACCAGATGAGCACACTCAGGTGTATGGAATGCAGGCCAGGATTGCTTCTATCGATGCTCCATACTTGGCGATGGTTTCTCTTAAGCGATGATCATCTTTATGGATACTATACATAATTATCTCTATATGCCTTTGCAAGTATTACTTCAATTTTGTCTTCTCGAGATGCGTCACCAATTGAGTTATTGGGTTGACATGACGTGAAAAGATAGGGACATCACAATAATCTCTTCCAAAAATTATATTATCAAGTAGGTATATTAATCTCCAAATGTGTTTCCTTCAATAATAATTCGCACCATGAGTTGTGCCTGATAATTATATAACAATGTATCCAAATTTCACAGCGATAAAGTTATATTATTATCACCAAATATCATTGCCTCTCTTTTATATATATATATGCGCAAGCAAGTTGTATTAATAGTATTAAATTATATTAATAGTATCAATATTAAATTGCATTAGTAATATTAATTGTATTAACAATATTAAATTCTATTAATAATAAAATGTGATTCACATATTACTAAATAATTTTCAATATTAATTTGTGAATAATAATAATAATATTTAATAATTAAATATTAATAAATATTAATAATAATATTTAATAATTAAATATTAATAATTTCAAATAATCATTTGTTGATTATATTAGTTTATAATAATAATTGTTTCATTTAGATTATAAATAACGATCAAGGAGGGGACATGACACCCCCCTTGCGCTAGGGTATGTGTATGAGAAGAAGATGGTGCCATGTTGCTCTTCAATGCTTGCTCTCCATTAGAGAGATCTTTGATAGAAGTATTGGCTCTTTCTTCATTCACATGAGATACCCTTGGAGAGGTACAAGTATTAGGTTTTTCATTAGCATCTCTAGGATTATCATTTTCTACAAAAGCTTATATGTGATCTATATATGTAATTCATTTTCCTAAAAATATCACCATAAAACAACATGCATCATGGATAAAAGCTTTGAGATTTAATTGATTAAATAGAAAACATTTTTGAAATTCTAAAAATTCAATTTGCCAAGTACTATGAATGAAAAGAGGCAATGTAAAGTGAAAGAAACTATTATCGAACACATCATTTTGATAGATATAAGTGAAAAGCAATGCAATCATATGTGAAGTGGCAAATCAGTCAGATCTATTAAGTGCCATTATGAATGCCTAAAATCAGATCTGAAAACAAAATCTACAAATTATGCAACCCACAAATCAAATTAACCAAAATAAATTAGGGTTTATATGAATTTAACCTCTAATTTATGTATTTTTGATTAAAAATATAATCTACGAGTACAAAATTGAAAATAAAAATGCCTACAAATCAGATCCGAGAACATAAATAAAAAATAGTGGTGTAAGGAGTCGGGTTCACCAAAATGTAATGGTGGAAAATTAGGGTTAGGGTTAAATTAAGATAATAAAACCATTAAAATACCTAATTGACCATTACATTGGGGAGAGGAATCTAATAGATCTAGCCTTGATAGATTAAGATTCTGATTATATTCTAGGCTCTTTTTGATAGGGCTTTCTCCTTAAATTGAATTGATTTGGATTTTTGAAGATTAGGGCAAAACAGGTAATTATTGAAGAGATCGACAGAATGGTGAGATACAGATGTCGTATGGAGACACCCACCTAGATTTGGGCAAAATAAAATGTCATGGATTTGTTCTCAGAACTTTTGCTTGATTTTTCGGGACTAGGTAGTATCAATTTGCCATGGTCCTCCAAATTTCTCGCTTCTGAAAGCTGAACTTGTTCATCTCTGTGAATTATGTTGATCCTCCTGAACGCAGCTCTGTACATGTTTCCTGCCAATGGAAATAATGGGGAAATTGTTGGGAATAGGAGTTTGTCTAAGTCAAACCCCGGTTTAGGAATTAACCTTGAATGAAATAACGCAAATACTGAAATAAATGTGAATAGATATACCTTAGATTTGCAATTGTTAATGATGATGCTTTGCTCTTTGAATGTAATCACAAATGTTGTATGAAATGGCATGACAAACACAAATCCCTAATCACACACACATATTTGCATAAGATTTATGTAATTTTGCTGCACAATGGTTGAATGATGAATATGTAGCCTTGAAGATCTCTGAAAATGCTTGATGAATGCTTCACGGATGCATGAATACTTTAGGTAGATAATGGATGGAGTCTGAGATCTAAAATGAATTGATATAATGTCTTTATATAGGGGTTTCTAGGTAAACTACCGATTAGGCTAGCCTCCAATGGTCCTGCGCAGCCATGAGGATCAAATCTTACTGTTGAGATATAGCCCCTACCTCATTTCAAATTGGGGTCGGATTGAGCGTGATTATGGCATTTTGGGGTGCCATGGTCCAAACCAGGGCGTTCCACGCCCTAGTCCCACCACAATCAGGACCAAAACAATGCTGAAAGAGGGTGGGTATCCCATGGTAGGACCCACAAAAGGCTGTTCATGGCCTCAAAGATGGAGAATAGGCACAAACGGACCTAAAAAGGGGATGAGGATAGGACATGCTAAAGTAGGGGCACAAACATGAGGTGTAAATTGGACCGGTGACAATTTACGACGCTACAATAACAAATGTACAAAATGGTTAATGCACACAAGTTGGTATTTTGAACTTTGTGCTTTTGGCCATAATTTATACTTGTAGGATAACATTCTTCTATTTGATATGCTTAATTTTCAACTTTTGTTTTTGTTTTATCTCATTGATTAAATTTTTTGAACAGATTTGTTATGCCAGTAAGCTTACAATGGAACTTAAAATGCCCATAGAAGTATAAGTCCTCAAGAAATCCCGATTTTCACGATTTTGAAAAAATCCTTAATTGAAACAAAAATTTGCCCCAAAAATTGTGATTTAATCAGCTATGATTTTTAAAGATGTTCAACGATTTTTAAGGCTTTAAATTGCAAAAATAATCGTGTAAAAATCATGAAATAAATCGCTTGAGAAACACATTTACTGTCAACCAATTTATTGCGATACCCTAATGGTGAAAAATTGCTATTGAGTTAGGTTTTTTTGTTGATTTTTAGCACAGAACTGAGTGCTAGCTACTAGGACGTGGTTCATTATCAAAGATTCACTAGATTTCATCAGGTTGTTGAGGCAAATTGTAGGTAGGAGTTCTTGAATGGATGTATTTTTCTAATAGATGATAAGGACATTTAAATAGAGACATGTTCATTGGTATGCTTCTGTGTTTGATGTGTTGTTTTTTTCTCCATATTCCACACTATTGTCATTTGCCTTAGTTTCGTTCTAACACTTTCCATGTGTATAAATTCAAAGACAATTTAGTGGGAAATAGAAGGCAATATCATAAATACTAAGTAAGACTTCTATTTGATTTTTAAACATATTTGAACATTGTAAGAGTACTTGCCAAAAGTAAATATAGAAAGATAATCTAAATGGAAATGAAACTCTATTGGCTTGATATCAACCTAAAGAGGTTTATTTTCTTGGAATTCTTGTGATCTTGACTATTCAAAAGAATTTTAACATTTCAGTTGTCAACAATAACACTGGGGTGGTTGTTTAGATTATAAGGTTAGGTTGGGACAAATTTCCTTTTTAGATGCTAACAAAGTGTGATAATTTGGAGCTTCAATTTGACATTGGTCATCAAGTTTTAATGTCTAGTGGGTAGGGTAGTGACAATTGTATAATAAAGTGGTCAGGAAAAGTAAAATGAAGGATCGTTTTGGCTATATTTGAATTTCTTATATATTTTGCAGGCTTAGTGCTTTGTTAATTAGTGAAACTCACCGCTCAAACGTATGCCCTGCTCTTGTTTTGGGAACGACATCCCATTTAGGCTTGCCATATACATGGAGGTTTAGAAGGCAAGCAAGGAGTACAATAGTAATACATTAATGCTTTAGACATATATAGTGTAGCATTCCATGCATGTTAAATAGGTACTAGACAACCTAATACATGCTTTGAGAGAAGTCATGCCCTAGTATTGTGGGTTTATCTTAATCCCTCTTGAAGTTGGCCTTTTTTTTTCTCTTTAACAATCCAAATGGATTTCAGTAGCAACTGTCCCATTGAAAGGGAATGTTTCTTGTGCTTTGATTTTTCATTGAAACTTGTACCTATAATCTTCTCAAATTCTCCACTCAAAGTCTATCAATGTTTTTAACTCCATCATCCACTTATACACAAAATCAAGGAAAATTTTCTTGAATAATAATAGCTAAAATTTTGGCTCAATTAGCTGCTCTCTTCTTTTGTACTATTAGGTCTTTATTATTTGATGGAAAAATATATAACACTTCACTATTTTACAAATCTGCTGAAGTGGTTATCAATGAGAACAATTTATTGTCATTTATGGTCTTTTGAGATGTAAGATTCAATTTCAAAATATAGTGTAGCATTCCATACATGTTAAATAGGTATTAGGCAAACTAATACATGCCTTGAGGGAAGTCATGCCCTAGTCTTGTGGGTTTATCTTAATCCCTCCCAAAGCAGGCCTCATATATTTTCTCTTTAATGATCCAAATAGATTTCAGCAGCAACTGTCCCATTGAAAGGGAATGTTCTTCGTGCTTTGATTTTTCATTGAAGCTTGTACCTATAATCGCTCAAATTTTCAACTCAAATTCGATCAATAACTCCATCATCCACTTGTACGCAAAATCAAGGAAAATTTACGTGAATAATAAATTAATAATAGCTAAAATTGGGGCTCAAATAGTTGCTCTCTTCTTTTGTACTAGCAGGTCTTTATTATCTACTGGAAAATATTTTAACACTCTTTACTGTTTTACAAATCTGCTAAAATAGTTGACAATGAGAACATTTCAATATCATTTATGGTCTTTTGAGATGTAAGATTCTGTTTCAAAAGCATTTTCTAGGACCCTATCTTGAGTTGTTTGATTCAAAACCTACCATGTTGAAGTTTGCAATTGTTTCCTTTGTCATAATTTTTCCCTTTCACACTCTTAATATAGTTCTCTTTAACACTCTTCTGGAAATTGCAAATACTGTTAAATCACAAATATGAACTACTTGATTCCCGATTTCTAATTTATGATGTTTGTTCAACAAAGGAAAACTGTGTTTTTAACGACTTTCTTATGCCTGAGGACTTTGAGATCATGGAGGCCAACTTGGATAGTCATGAAGTTGAATGACCTAGGAGAGGCTCTAAACTAGGAGCTTCATCATCGACTTGCAGCCGTCTAACATAGCTTTATTTTTAGTAGCAAGAGTCATTGGCTACATTTGATTTTTTGGAACTTTGTTCTTAGTTTATAGGTTGACTTTGTACAAACTATATTGTAATTGAAATTTTGTCAACTGTTACCATCTAGTTATTCCTTATGCACTTTGAAGTATGCTTTGTGCAATGCATTGCAATCAGCGATATGAATATAAACAGCAAAATCCTATTCTCTATAAGTCATGGGTTAAACTCTATATTTTATTTGCTCTATATATATACACACTATGGAAATGCCCCTAAATTTTAAAAAAATAGTTTGTCTTCTTTTCTACAATTTTTTATGTTTTTATTAAAATCCCAATTTTCTAAAAAATCTTAGGTTTGTCGATTTTTTCCCCAAAAGATTTTTGCTGCTATGGTCAACTTATGCCCATAACCTTACAATAAAACTTTTCATGATTGATTGTGCTGGCCAGGTGCCTTGCTTGTAGATTTGTTAATCAATAATTTGAATGAATATATATGGATGTGTCATCGTTTTTAATAGTTTATGATCATATTCACACCTTTATGACATCAAAATTTCAGCTCATCTTTGATTTTTGTTGTCTGTTCAGTCATCAATGAATATTCGCCAGATGGTTAAAACAGTGTGGGCTGCAGATGGCTTCAGAGGTATGCTATCTTTCAACTAGTTCAGAAATGCAAATTGAGAAGTAAAAATCATTTGGAAGGTGAAACAACTAATTGAGGAGAAGAGCAATGAAAAGCATTTGCAGTCTACTATTTATTATGCATTCAAAGAGGAAAATAGAAAAGTAGAAATGAAATATTAGAAATAGGTTGTTTTCTCTAACTGGTTTTTTTCTACATTTTTCTTCATTGCATGTCTTTGCAGGCATTATTTCTTATTTTAATCATTCCTACTATTCTATATGACTTCATGTTTCCTACCATTCCATTTAACTTCCTCAGCTGGGCAACTTTTTTTGTGAAGTAGTTTTCACATGTCATTTAGTATCATGTTTTTTGGCAAGGCTTCAAACACCAATTTATTTTTTCAAGTTGTAGATGGTGGCATGGATTCATAAAAAGATATGATAGCTTGAAGAGGAAGCTCGTCTTCAAAGGTAGGGTTATCCCAAGAAGTATCAGTATGGAATGCCACCACTGTCAAAGTACTGTCTATGGAGTTGGGTGTAACCAACAAACACAAATGGGAGTTGGGTGTAACCAACAAACACAAATGGTATCTTTTTTCTGTTTGGATACAACATTGTCTAGGGCGTAGAGAAGTGCATACAGACTCTTTGAATTGCTACTAACCTGCCCTTGTACACAGAGAACTTGCATAGGCAATCACAGTTTAGATTTTACCATATTAGGGTATTCTCTTTCTTTTTTGTGTCAGGTAAGTATATTTATTATTATAGTGTTTTGTTATATTGACATATTAGTAAAATAATTGTTTTGATATGAAGTCATCTAATAGGTCAATGTCAAAGCACTTGCTTTGATATTATGTTGAGTTTAACCATTTGTGACAGAAATAATGCAATTAGGTATTCTCTGAATTTGTTACATATTGCATTCACCAGACAATACATAATTTAATGCAAAAAGAAGGCAGATTAGTAGACCCATATGATAACTATCAAAACTTAAAAAAATCACATATTAACAATATGAATATGTGGATTTTTAATTGGATATTCTGTTAATTTATTTCTAACACCCACCCTGAATATCAAATTTGTGTCATTTTTTATTAGAAAGACCCATTCTCTTGAATTTCTAAACTTGACTTGGATATTGCTTTGGTAAATTCATCTGTAAACTGATCTTGAATGGAGCAATGGTAAAGCTCTTCCTTGCCATTCTTTACCTTTGTTCTGGATAAGTTATAATGAATCTCTCTATGCTTGCATGAGTTGCACAATTGGATTACAATCTTTGAAAAATTAATTGCTTAGATAATCGAATGAATTTTATTCATGAATATACAATGTATATATAGAGAATTACATGATGGTGTTCTAGAAAGAACAAACCTTCTAACTAAAGCTTCAAACTGAAGCTAAAAAGCTAAATACGCTTAAAAAGCTAAACAACTAAAAATAAAAAGTTAACTTTGCCTTCTAATAAAAGAAGTAGTAGTTACAATAAATGCACAAAAAAAAAGACAACTAAGACGACACCTGAGATGACCATTATAGAATAAATATAATATCATTTTAATACCCTCCCTAATGGTCATCGTACTCAATACCCTACAAAAGACATTGCAGGTCTTTTGATCACAAACGCAAAGAAGGCTGCCCCTAATTTTTAGAACACTCTGCATTTGCGGAGACTCTCCCAGGATCTGTAGAATTTTAATGACCAAAAGTACCAAAAGCCGTCCAACTTGATGTAATGCTCACACGTGAATTACAGGACTGTCACACAAATTACTGAGCTGAAAAAAAAATTGAAACCATGATTTTGAGGAAAAATCGGCAACATCAAAAACCTAAAAAACTTTTGTAGATGAGCACTGAGCACTATTCATTCCAACAACTTCAAAATAGATTGTAAGGTACTTGCTGGTGTATGTTTTATCATTCACCGAACATTAGAATAAAATGTCAAGGACACTCTACCCTCTCTTGAACAAAATCACTACATGTGCCAAGATTGCAAAGAAAGACTACACGGCAACTCCAAGGTTTATATGTGCGAACGAGCGACTTTATGTTGGATAGCTTCCTTGGCTATGTATGCTGAAATACAAGGGGGACTTACGCTCAACTGATATCATTCACAAGTGAGAACTTAGACGAATTTGAGAGTAAATGCTCTCTTTCTTTTTTGGATTTTCAATTTTGGATTTCAAAAAAAAGGATAAAAGGATAAGGGTTTAGAAACTCTATGCTATTCCTAAGAACTCAGGAGACAGTAAAGATTAGGTGAAACCAATAACAATACTCTTCTTCGCTACTGTAAGGACAACTACACAGTAAGTGCAATCTTCTAGGGTTGTGCTAAAGATTTCTATACTATGAATAATACTATCCAACGAACAATATTTATCCAAAGTAAGAGTTAAAGCATCCATAATATAAGCTTAGGCTAACTTTACACATTGAACAAAAATCATTCATTCAAAGAAAGTATGAGCAATTGTTTCACCAATCCACCAATCTATATTATCAAATTCTTCATTCATCTAATAGCTTTGAAAACACAATTTTACTCTAAGCAAATCTATTCTATTGTTGAAGAAAATATGCAACCTTGCAACCACGTGATAACAATAAGGCTTCAAAGCAAACTGCAAATGAACATATATTACCAAAGTAGCTCTTAGCAACAATTTCATAAATCTCTCAACACAACAAAATGAGAGAATAGGAGTTTATATAGAGTTCTAGAAAACAAATGAAAGATCGAGATCAATCTAAGATCAACGATTGAGATTAAAACATAACAACCCTAACTAGGGTTTCCCAAAATAACATCAAGAACAAATGCATGAAGGACAAGTGGCAAGAGCAGCTATCTTCTAGGAAGGTGCATCCTTATCCTCTCGAGTGGTAGTATGTTCAATGAACCTGGACATGATCGGTTTGACCTCCTCCATCGTGACATGTGGCAGCATATTGACCTTGAATTCCAATCTGTCCAAGTCATCTGCACACGTGGCAAAAGCAATCTCCCATTCCTCCTACTTCTGGAAGGCATCCCGGATGGACAAGAAATTCGATGCCTTAGTCAAATTCTGCTTCAGGATTGGTCCATTGATGGCGAAGAAAATCTCTTGATTTTTGAGCTTTAGACTTTCCAGCTGCATATCATTTCCTCGGATGGTTTCCTTCTCAAGTAGATCAACTGTTACAAGGAAAATCCTGTTTTGAATCTCTCTAATTTGCTCCTTAGCTTTAATACTATTAGCCTTCACTTTTTCTAGGACTTCACGTCGTGCAACCAATGCCTAGTACCATATGTAGCCCCTGCTGCGGTTACTTTTTCATCAATCAATTCCTGCTTAGGAATTCCTTTCAATACCCTAAGGCACAGGATAATCCTATCCTGGACATCATGAAGGTCGTCCCATGCGTCTGCCATGTTCGCAATTCTAGAGAGCAAAAAGGAAGCTTGTCCATATGCCAACATTAATCTTTCTACAAATGTGGTTGCTTCTTCACTTTTGCTCCTATCCACTCCTTGGCCTCTCTAGTTGTTACCTTTTCTTCTTCAAAATCTTTGATTGCTTCGTGTGAAGAATTCAAAAGTGGAGGAGCCACTGTATCACCTTGATTAAGAGGCTTGGTCAAGTGCTGAATATATTCCCTCAGGCGCTCGATTTCTTACTTGTATTCTCTTTTCTTTCCTATCTCCTTTTCCAATCTCGCCTTCATAGAAGTGACCGAATTGTCCAAGTCCTTAACCTCTTGATCTTTTGTAGTTGGTCCCAAGTCGATAGTGGTGATTTCATACTCTCGAGGAGTAGTATCCTCCTTTGCCTTGTCCACTTTCGGCACGACAATCTGAACTCTACGACAACTTGTTTCATCCCTCTGAATTGTGGAAAACCTCTTGGCTGACGTTTTTTGTAGCAACCTTCCCTAATCTGGCCAAGAAATCGGCCATGTCATCTTCTTCCTGGACTTCTATAGGTACTTTTATTTTCAACCTTTCTTTCAACCAATCGGGAATCGTGGGCTGTTCAATGCCTTCCTTTCCTTGATTACTTTCTTCACATGGAATATCCTGACCTCCTTGAAGAGCGGAAATCATTCCCTCTTGAAATTTCTCGCCCAAAATATCCATTTCATTTTCTGATTCAACTATCTTTGTGCCTGTAGGAGATGGGGGGGGGGTTCTTCATCTTCCTGTTGGATTGACTCCATATTTCCCTCATGGATTGGAGAAGGAATCTTTATTTCAGCCAATGACTCATCCTCAATAGTTAATACATCGTTCACATTCCTGGATGTGGTAGAATGGGATGATTCTAATCTCTGCTTCTTCTGAACAGGTTCCTCATTCACAATTTTCTTCCCCTTTGACCTTAAAGAGCCCTCAACTGCCTCCTTCCTTTTCTTGGAATTAGTGCTTTAAATCAGCTTGACACTTTGGGATGCTCCTGCATTCGAACAATATGATTCCATTTTGCCCATCAAGTCATAAGTGAGGGTCAAATTTCTTTGCCTTAGCACTTGGACTTGCTGATCAACCCACCATTGCGAATACTTGACAACTGGTCGCATTAAGGTGGCTAAATCTGCGAGCTTTGGTTTTGACTATTTCATAGGAGGAAGAGGCCAATTCTCATCAAAGTGCGTTTGGGTGTACTCTCCATCACCCTCTAACTAATCAGGCACACGAAAAAGATTGATTCTTTTGATCAAGCTTGCCAACAATCTAGACCACAGTCTTTTCCTGATGTCAAACTTGTTCGCAACATTTGCCCAAAAATCCTCCAGATCAACCCTACGCCTGTATCTCTTTCCATTCACCAATCCAATATGGTTATGTGGATCGAAACTAGCCCTGGATCGGTAAAATGTGAATGGATACCACTACATTTCTAACCTGGCACTCTCAGCTGCCTCCATCATTGGGCAAGACTCCAGCATATTTCCAATGAAAAATGGAAAGGAAATGGCTACCTTCTACTTTGCTCTTTGGAAGCCTTGATATGTTTCCAGTTATCTAAGGACTTCAAGCAAGATCATTCTGTTGGTAGGATAAATCGGAAGTCGGTAAGGACATCCAGTAAATCCTTGGACTATATATGTGAAACTTGGATACTGGATAAACTAGGATCCATACTTGCTTATTAAGCTCTTGGCCTCCTGAGTGAGCCTTTGATGAATTTCTCCCTGCAATGTCTTGGTAATGTTGATAAAAAATGCATCATTTACCCTTTTGAAGTGGGCCTTCTCGCTAAGTTGTAGCTGTGGATGATAGTCATAGGATTTGAATTCATTCTCGCCATTACCTACTATGCCCTTGCAAATCAGTCCTGTATATTTGTAGTTTCTTGCTAGTAGGTAAACAATGTAGGAGCTCATGTAAAAAGACTTCGTCCTTTCCAAAATTTTCAGCTGTTCATTAAGGTTGTCGCTGATTATCCGAGATCAATTGAACATTTTGATGCTTGAGGTGATCTCATCAATAAAATATTACATCCAGGTTTCAAACACCTTAAGGGCTACCCATTACTTTGTTTAGCAGTAAAATGATATCACCATAGTCCTCTTTGAAGTCAGTACGAAGCAATCTCTTTGGCATTTTCTTGAGGGTGGGCCTTGGCTTTTCCAACTACAACTTATTGACATTTGTTGCGTAGAGCTCAAGCTGGTCCTCATAAAGCATTTTGGTTTCTTCCTTAGTTTTATATGAAGTTTGGTTGTAACTTGGAATTCAGAATGCTTCCTGAATGGCTAACTATCCAAGATGAGCCAATACTCTCCCATCTGGTGCAATGATTTGCCTTTCTTGAGCATTGTAATGTATAGCACACTCAACCATTAACTCAGCACATTCCATAGGTGGCGGAAATCCAGCTACCTAGACAAGGCCATTTCTCATCATTCGGCGAGCAATAGGTGGTGGGTAAGTGTCCATCGTGCCCGTACATTCTCTTTTTGAAATTTTTGAAGTCCACGTGCCCGAGGTTGGTGTCTCTTAACATTTTTCCACTTGGAATTGATCTTTGACTTAGGCTGCAACCCTTTGCTAGCAAACTTCATCTAGACTTTTCTTGAAAGTCCTCCTCGATTGGACATAAACATGCAATAAACATGAAAAATCAAACATTACTTTCAAGAAAATTTAAGGTTTTAACCCTGATTTTGCATGTTTTGCTTCAGAATTTCACTTTCAGCCTGTCAAAAAGCTATATTTCTATGAAAAATCAGATTGAAAATGGAAGAATCTGGCCCAACACTTAGCAGATTTCGTGAAATAAATGATTAAGACAGAAAAAAAAGACGAAAGAAATCAGTGAAAAATATGGATTTTTGAACTTTTGGAATTCACTTTTGATTGATTTTGGTGAAAATCTGCCTTCACTTCTGGAAATTCTTAGTAAATTTCTCCTTTACTCAGAAAATTTACTCTTCATCTTTAAAAAATCCTCCTTAAAAAATGTGTCTTCTTTAACCTTGAGAGAGAGCAAAACCTTTCACAATCGAACATTGGAAAGAATGAATTGAAAATGACAAGTTTAACTTGATATAGAGTTGAAGAGTTCGATGATTTTTAGCAACTTCATGTTTTCCTCTTAGATTCATCGAACCTAGTCTCTTCCAAAATGGAAACTTAATCCTCATTGAAAAATTTCAAAAGAAAGTTTCTAATTTTCACCTTGGCGCCACTTCACATTTTATCGTCATCTTGTCCATGTGTTGGCAACGAATCTTCTAGAAATTTCATCTTGAGTTCAAAATTTTCGAAGTGTTGGATTTTGAACGTTTCAAAGTTGACCAAACCTCATCTATGGCAAATTTCATGTGTTTCATGCCATGTTGGGCGAACTTGTCCCTCTCTCTAGCCATTTCTTCTTGATGCCTAGGTTGGACTTCAACCTTTTCAAGCCATTGCCATCTTGTTGGATATTCTCTTAGACATGTCAAGGCAAACTTCATCTCCCCTTAAGCCATTTACTATATATGGCATGGCGGACTTCATCATTGTTTGGCCGTAAACCATGGTGGACTTCACTTTATGTTGGATGTTCTTCCAAGGGAGGGCGGACTTTGCATCTTGTTGGACATCTCCCTTGGCACACTTCATAGCTTGTTGGACTTTTGATCAAGGCGAACTTTAACCTTTTCATGCCATCTTCTTTCAGGCCTAGGCGGAGTTTATCTTTGGCTGGCCAATTTCTTCTAAGTGTCTAGACGGAGTTCATCTTGCCTTGGACATTGTCTTTTGCTAGCTGGGCGGACATTATGAACTTCATGCCATTCTTACCAAGTGCAAGGCAGACTTCACCTTATATTGGATGTTTTTTAAGACATATCTTGGGCGGACTTGGCAGTTATTTGGACAATATGCATGGCGAACTTTAGCATGGCTTGGATATTTCCTTCTCATCTAGGGCGAATTCACACTTGGTAGGACAAACTTGGCATTCAACCTTGGGCGGACTTCAACATTGGCCAGTCACTTGATATCTTGCTAGGGTAGACTTTGAGTGTTTCATGCCATGTTTGAGCGGACTTCATGATGGCTTGGACGTTGGAAACTCCTACCTTGAGCGAACTTCATGATGGCTTGAGACATGGTCTTTTCCATTTTCGAAACTTTTCTTTGCCATGGACACTTAGATGATTTTCTTGCCCAATAATTCATGTTTGTCTCGAACATTTGGAACAACATCCTGTCTTGAGATTTTCCCTTCCTTTTTACACTTGGAGACACAAATTTTTGATTTCGAAGATATGAACCCTGTTGCTGTAACATGCTAAAATGTGTAAAATGTTAAAACGAAATAACACGCTGAAATGAAATAAAGCATTTTAATCATAAATGTAACATGCTGAAACAAAAATAACTGTTAACATGAACATTGCAACTTAACATATATGATATAAAGGAAGAGATTTTTTTTTTTTTTTTTGAGTATGAACAAATATTTGAAAGTAACTAACTCAAACTAGCTTTTAACTGAGAATTGCATCACAATGAACTAAACCAATAACATGAACGAAAGATATGAAAGTATTTAACACATTGCATTAAAATGAAGAGAGAGGGTTTAGAGAGTACATTTCATCTAATGCTAACATTCTGAACTTCATAACTTTATCAACTTACCAGTGAGGAGGGAAAGTATCATTAGGGCGCTTATCCGCCCAACCACGGACTTACTAGTCCCCCGTGCCATATTCGACTGGATTGGCTCGACACTTCGCAGGGAGGTAACAAAAAGTGGAATTCATGCCATCTGAGACTTGGTGTTTAGGACCTACACGAACTAGTCAGTCATACACTAAGGGTAACTCCCTACTAGTATGACGCTCCTGACTAGAGGTGTACCTGGTACTAATGATTTGACAGTAGCTTGCAATATACAACACCACCTTGGCCAAGGTTTAAACATTGCAAGCACGAATAAACATGCTGTCAATGGTCACCACCCTTCTCGACATAGCTCTAGGGTCAAATAGGTTCAATTGAACTCATAAAGGAACTATGACCAAACATATGTTTAACTTTCATTTGATATCAGCACCAGTACTCTTAAAAGTTATTGTTTATTTCTTCTCATTCATTTTTGCAAAGTTTTGTAATGATACAACTAAATCCTTGGGATGGGAAAATAGGGGGCATAAGAGCTGCCAGTTGTACATCCAACTCATAAGAATGGGATGTAAACCATTCCTGACATGACTCTGTTGTCGTGGCATCTTGAGTATTCTTTAAATGGTGATGCTATTTGCATCGAGGTACAATGGTGCCCTTCTACCCACTGCCTTCCTAGACTAGGGTATTTAGTTTTATCATAATCAAGGAATGGTAATCTCAATCATATAATTTATCCTTATTGCTGTTTTGACTATTCAGACTTAGAAAAAATTGGAAATAGCTCAATAAAGAGGTAAATTCTTCATAATGCAGTATGGGGTATACAAACCCCCCCCCAACTGAAGGGAATATTGTTAGTCCCCATTCAGGTTATAATTTTATGATTTCAGATTATAGTTCAAACTGAATGGTACATGTAAATCTAACTCACAGACCTGCATTAAGCCTACACATATATATCTATATTTATATATATAAATACACACTTAAAAGTGTATATATATATATATCAGTTAACCTTGCTATGCTGTTTAAGTTATAGGATTTTTTTTTTATAAAAACAAAATCATTAATGAGGATTTGAAACAAGAATCTGATCAACCCTACTTGTAGTTCCAGAAATTTATATCAGCTGAAGAATATAAACACCCTAACTGGTATGAATTATCAGCAACATTCCAATAGCATAAATTATCTTGACTTCTTATACATACATACATACATACATATATATATAGGTATGAGGACTGCTTCCAATAATTTCAAACTCTTCTCACAGTCCAAGAGCAGTGAAGTAAATCTGGTTTTTATGGTAGGAAATTTTGGCAGATACAGTACGCATTTTTTGTTTTTAAATTGCAGAAGGGTTTAACCCTCTTCCTCATTCAAGCAATTTCAATATTCATGTCACCAATTGCATATTCTAGAAAAGAATCAAGATATAACAGAAACATTCTGTATTTCCTTCTTAGCTAAGAGCAGAAATAAGAGAGAGGAAGGAGGGTTTCCAAATTTGACAAGTGCATAGAGTATAAAAGAAGAATTGCACTTTGCTAACACTTCATCATAACCCTTATTTATTTATTTATTTTTTTTCAAAAATCGAAAGGAAGGAAGTATGCATAGCTTATAGGGTTAGAAGCAAATTCCATGACCTGTATGAAGAAGAAAAATGTCTGAAGAGTGTCTTCCAGCATCTTTCCCTTCAGCAAACCCCTTTGCTCTTGAAATCGCAGAGCAGAAAATGCAAGTCGGGGAGCAAGAAAATGGTAAAACGCAGAGCAAATACCTCTTTGTTTTGCGGCCAGAAGCAATGAATAATATGTCGTTCAATGCACAAACCCCCTAATATCATCTGAAACGTTTTACCCTTCCTCTGCAATGATGTGATGGGGTGTGCTATGCACGAAAAGTTCATTACGAACTTCCTGTAATACCCAGCTAACCCCATGAAGCTTTTGACTTCATGCACATTCCTTGTAGTTGGCCACATGGCTTTAATCATTGTTGGATCTATTGCTATCCTCTTGGCTGAATAATTTGCCCTAGGTATTGTACTTCCCTTTGAAAGAAGTTACACTTGGATAATTTTCCATACAACTTGTTTTCTTGCAAGCGTTGTAAAACAAACTGCAAGTGCTGTAGGTGTTCTTCTTCATTCTTGGAGTATATTAAAATGTCATCCAAGAACACCAAGACAAATTTGTCAGGGCAGTCGTGAAATACACTGTTCATTAAGTTCATGAAAGCAGTTGGGGCATTGGTGAGTCCAAATGGTAAAACAGTGGACTCGTAATGCCCATAACGAGTTCTGAAGGCAGTTTTATGGATATCCTCATCCTTTAAC
Organism: Cryptomeria japonica; assembly: GCF_030272615.1. Lineage (NCBI taxonomy): Eukaryota > Viridiplantae > Streptophyta > Pinopsida > Cupressales > Cupressaceae > Cryptomeria > Cryptomeria japonica. The sequence continues at coordinate 468,379,681 of NC_081414.1, forward strand.
CTCAACTGATGGTACGCTGATCACAAATCGATCTTGGAGAAGACTGTTGCTCCACGCATTTGATCAAATAAGTCATCAATGCGAGGTAGAGGATATTTATTTCGGATTGTCAGCTTATTCAACATCCTGTAATCTATGCAAAGTCGGAGAGTCCCATCTTTCTTTCTGACAAAAATAACTGGTGCCCCCCATGGCAACACACTAGGTCTTATCAACCCTTTGTCTAGAAGTTCCTGAAGTTGAGCCTTTAACTCCATCAACTCGACAGTAGTCATATGGTAAGGAGCCTTGGATACTGGAGCTGCCCCTTGTACCGTTTCGATGGAGAAATCGAATATCCTTTTTGGTGGTAAACTAGGCAATTCTTCTGGAAATACATCTTGATAATCTCGAAGATAAGGGTATTTCTCTTCGAAAGGCTCTTCTGGTTCCTCATTCTCTCCAAACTCTTTTGCGTGATGGCCACAATTTTCATACATCATCATGTCATCCTGATATTTGACATCCTTGGATTCATTGATTTCTTCCATTTTAACTACAAACACCTGACACCCTTTCTTTTCGATTTGCTTCAATTGCATGGCAAAAAGTTGTCGCAATCTGATTTCCCATTGGATTCCTTGCAAAAGTACCTTATTGCCATAATCATCCTGGTACTCAACTATCTTGGCAAAGCAATTGACTTTAGCCCTGTGCTGCCCCAACCACTTCATACCTAAAATGACATCATGTGTTACAAATAGGTCAACTTCGGTGGTGAAGTTTGGAAAATCTATTCTTGCCCCAAATAGGCATTGCTCTACCCAAGCTCTTGACTGGTTGGCATATACTATAGTCCAGGAGTTAGCCATATAGCCAGTTCTCCTAGGAAACTTACTAAGCAGCTTAGGTGAAATAAAATTTTCAATGGCTCCTTTATCAATGAGTATAGTAATAGGAATACCATATAAAGTACCTGGGGTCTCCACCGGTGTGAACTGATACTCAGCTTGACGGTTATCAACAGTTGCATGAATTCTTTGTTGGAGCACTGCCTGCTGAGGTGGCGACGGGTTTCTCTATTGTTTCCCTCGTTGTTTGGTTGGGCACTGATTGGCGTAGTGATCGCCACCACAATTAAAGCAACCTCCTGGTGGTCCTTTCTTTTCTGATTTGTTATTGTTTCCCCCATTATCTCGTCTGGGTTTGTCATAGCCTTTCTGATCTCCTCGGTTATTCTGCTGACCTCCTTTGTACCCTTTGGTTGTTTTTATTGTTGGATCCATATTTATCTCCCCTCTTTTTAAAGGTCCGAGAAGACAGTGCTCGATTGCTCTTTATCCTGTTTCTATCTCTTATGGAATCATCCTTTCGAAGTTTTTGCTCTTGCCTAATAGCCTTTTCATAGGCTTCATCCATAGTAGTAGGAGCTAGGACATCTACTGATCCTCCTCTACGGTTATTTAAACCCATGATGAACTTTCTGATTTTATATTTCTCATCTACTTGGAAGTGAAGTACATACTTTAGGAGACGAGTGAATTTTTCCCAATATGCATGAACATAAAGTTCCCCTTGTTTCAAGTCCTGAAAGTTTGTCAGTTTTTGCTCAAAAAATAACTGTGGCAGCTACCTTTGCCTAAATACCTCTACAAACTTACTCCAAGTTATGTTATCTGATTTCATACCAAGTTCGACTTTTTTGCTCTCCCACCAACCGGCAGCTTCTTCGGTTAGTTGATAGGCTCCCCAAACAACCTTCATGTTCTCGGTGTAATATCTGATTTTGAAGTATTTTTCCATGCCCGTAAGCCAGGCTTCGGCGACATCTCCTCCTTCAAACCCATCATACTGTGGAGGTTTAACCTTCTATAAATAATTCGATATGACCCCCATAATCTGTTTATCCTTACGGTTCTGGGTGCGGGTTTGTGTCCCTAGTAACCCACTCTGACGAGTGTGCTCTTGCTGAGTATGCTTCACTTTGAATGGAGACTCATATTCAACACTGGGTGTTTTTGTGTGGCCACTTGCCCTTTGCTCCAAGACTTGGAGCCTGTTTTGCATGTTTTCAACCATCTAGGTGAGTTTATCTAACTTATCCATTGAAGTTTCCGGACCTCAGATTCTCCCCCACCTTCTTGGTGATGAGACATGTTATAGTTTCCTTGTTAAATCTGTTATTCAGAATATGAAGTTTAAGTTTTCTATCTAATTCCATCAATAAGAGCATGAAATGGTAACATAAATTTTACAATCTAACTATCCACATATATATATCATGTTAATTCTTATCTGAAACTGTTGTCAAAGCAGTAAGGGAGTTTTGTTTTTCAATATATACAATGTAACTCTATCAAAGAGTTACTCTAAAAAATAGTTCGGGGTTTTAGTCTTTCATTATGTACAAAGTAAAGCTCCCTCTAAGAGCTACTGTCTGATTCTGTAATGAGCTCTTCCTGTTGTTGTGTAGCTAGGTCGGTTCCCTTCTAGGGCCGACCTAGTGCACAAAATGCCAAGTGGCCTGTCGGCCTTGGCATTTGGATATCTCAGTTGTATGAGTCTAATTTGGGGCAGGCCCTATTTGGGCGAACCACTTGTGTGTAACTTGTGATTAAGTTAAATGTAACTTGCAACTAAGGGAGACTCATATGTAACTTGTAATATATAGATTTGACCCTATCCTTGGCGCGAAAAGTATATGGCCGACTTGAGATCTATTAGGAGGTATTGATTCATCTATATGCAAGGTCATGATTGCATCAATAGCAATGAATTCAATAACTTGAAGATTATGTAGTGTGCTCGGGGGTGACGATAAGAGCTTATCGTCTATGGTTGTGAAGGTAACAAATCTGATGTTTGCCTGTGGTTAACGAGCACTACCATAAAATCAACACTTCCTACCCTTCAAAATCGGAAAAAGGTACCAATCGGAAACCAGGTCCGGGTATCCGAACCTTCTTTGGTTCCTCAGGCTCAGTATGGATGACAACAGTGTTAAATTTCATCTCCTCAGTTCTGGTCTTAACCGGTTTGGGTGCTTTGTTGGCTAATATTTTGGTTCGTATCGTTGCCTTCCTGGCAGTAGTCCAAGGTTGTCTTTCCTTGACAATCTTTTTCATGGCATCTGCTAAGGTTTCGTTGTCAGATGGCATCGAGCAGTATGAATAATCATACTTGTGGTTTATTACCTTCCACAGCTGAAGGTAGACCGGATCATGCACTTGTTTACGTTTTGTTGTGCGAAACATCCTGGAGAATGCCAAAATATTTTGCTTCAGTTCTCTTATCCTAAGTTTTTGCTATTGTAGTGAGCCCTAGGTTCAGTGTCGAACCCAGTGCTTTGTGAAAAATAAATTGAATGAATGATTCAATAATCGGATAATGTATATATAGAGATTACAAGACGACGTTCTAAATTAAGAACAAGTCGTTTAAAGTGAACTACTAAAAAGCTAAACGCTAAATAAAGCTTAAAAGCCAATTAACTAAAAAGGAAAAGCTAAATGCTAAATAAAGCTTAAAAGCTAATTAACTAAAAAGCTAAATGACCATTAAACAAGGAACTAAATATAGGTGACTAAAATATCATTAAATATTCTAATACCCTCCCTTAATGGTCATTCTATCTACTAACTACCCTACAGAAGACACTGCAGGTCTTTGATCACAAATGAAAAGAACACTCTGCTGTGGTGGAGACCCTCCCTAGATCTGAAAAGTGTTAATGACCAAGAATACCAAAAGCCATCCAAGCTAATGTAGCCTTCACACGCGAATTAGAGATTTGGCACACACGAATTACTGAAGCCTGAAACAATGATTTTGAGGAAAAAATCAGCAAACCCTTTTGCAGAAGAGTACCAACTCCAAAACTGACTGCAAGATACCATGGTTGCAGATGTTCGCCCTGGCAGGTGCGACCCAAACTAACTGCAACAAAGCACGATTTTTAGGAAAAAACCGTCAAACCCTGAAATAGGAACCCTCGAAAAGAGAATTTACGATTTTGAGGAGAAAATCGAAAAACCAAGAAATCTGAGGTTACAAATCATCGTTTTTGTGGAAAAAAAATGGTAAACCACAGATAACTAAAATCTTACGCGAATATCGCGGATTACAGATGAGATATTTTTTAAGGGAAAATTATAAACCCTGCGGACAATTTTTGAGGAAAAAATCGTGAAAACCCTCCCATGATTTTTTGTGGAAAAAATCAGAAAACCGATAGACAATTTTTCAGGAAAAAAAATCGTGAAAACCCTGGGACCTGTAAGACGAGGTCTGGCCTAAATCAATCTGATCAAGGCAACGATATTCAGATATCTTGAACATGCACTGTTTCCAAGTGTTGTGGTAGCTATTGAACTTCTGACTATGTTCCAACATGGTGTTGGTCAAAGATGCCGTCACAAAAATGGAGGTTGAACGAGGTCAACCTAGTGAAAGCAAGAGACAAAAGAATCTGATTCAAAAATCAAAATAGAAGCTGCTGAAAAAACTGAAACCCTGGAAAAGAATTCTGGCACGAATTCCAAGGCACAAATTTCGAGGTTTGGAAACCTAGAAATTAAATTTTTTTGCACACTTAAAACAGCATAAATGGTGCCCAAAAAACAACAAAAATTCCAACATCCACAAAAATAGCAGAAATTGTGAACTGTTTTTAAATTCCAAGGCAAATTTGCTGGCACAAAATTTGAGGTGCGGAAAACGAGGCACCTAGAAAAATTTGAGACCAACCTAGAAAAGCTCTTGAAAAACCCACCAAGAATTTGACGACGACCCAGTTGAGGTCTCGAAAAACCCACCAAGAATCTGCAAGCAAAATAAAATTTCGATTTGAGCTGAAGGGTCAAAACCCTAGTCGAAAATTGCAGAAACCTTAGGAAAATTTTCAATCTGCAAAAAAAACTCCAGGTTGCAGGCCCGAAAATCTCCAGAACGCTAAAAAAAACATGAACTGCTGCCCAGTGCAAAGAAATTCGCCCACGAACCAGAAACCCTCGAAACCCTAAAAAAACCTTCAAAAAAGCAAAATCGTTTTTTTTTCTTCTAAAAACAATTAAAAAAAATCTGGAAAATATTCCAAAAAGAAGGCCATGATTTTTTATTAAAAAATTCGCCAAACTTTAAAGAATCCCATCGACCCGCTCTGATACCATGAAAAATAAATTGAATGAATGATTCAATAATTGGATAATGTATATATAGAGATTACAAGACGACGTTCTAAATTAAGAACAAGTCGTTTAAAGTGAACTACTAAAAAGCTAAACGCTAAATAAAGCTTAAAAGCCAATTAACTAAAAAGAAAAAGCTAAATGCTAAATAAAGCTTAAAAGCTAATTAACTAAAAAGCTAAATGACCATTAAACAAGGAACTAAATATAGGTGACTAAAATATCATTAAATATTCTAATATCTGATACCATGTGTAACATGCTAAAACGAAATAACATGCTGAAATGAAATAAAGCATTTTAAACATAAATGTAACATGCTGAAACAAATATACCTGTTAACATGAACATTGCAACTTAACATATAAAGGAAGATATATATATATTTTTTTTAGAGTATGAACAAATATTTGAAAGTAGCAAACTCAAATTGTAGAAGGGTTTAACCCTTTTCCTCATTGAAGCAATTTCAATATTCATGTCACCAATTGCATATTGCAGAAAAGAATCGGGATATAACAGACTCATTCTGTATTTCCTTCTTAGCTAAGAGCAGAAATAAGAGAGAGGAAGGAGGGTTTCCAAATTTGACAAGTGCATAGAGTATAAAAGAAGAATTGCACTTTTCTAACACTTCATCATAACCTTTTTTTTTTTAATTTTTTTTTTTTTCAAAAATCAAAAGGAAGTATGCATAGCTTATAGGGTTAGAAGCAAATGCCATGACCTGTATGAAGAAGAAAAACGTCTGAAGAGTGTCTTCCAACACCTTTCCCTTCAGCAAACCCCTTTGCTCTTGAAATCGCAGAGCAGAAAATGCAAGTTGTGGAGCAAGAAAATGGTAAAACACGGAGCAAATACCTCTTTCTTTTGCGGCCAAAAGTAATGAATAATATGTCGTTCAATGCACAAACCCCCTAATATCACCTCCAAAACATTTTCCATCATGTGTTCCGCCCTAATACCAGGCGTATTTCCAAAACCGCCTCAGGAGGAGTCACGCCACAATCATGCTTCCATCCTTCACACGTTTTTCCTGTCTCAAGCTTCCTGGAGAAGGTTCGATAGTTCACGCCAAAAGAATGCCCGAGAGTTTCTTTTCATATTTTCGAACCTTCTTATTTCATATTGAAAATAATGAAATTTTTATATTATGTTAAGTCCCTTTATCTTAATTTGCCCGATAAGAAATATAACTTGCTCATTAATTAATGATATATAATGTACATGGCGTTATGAAAGCGGGGTTGTAGATGTTTTGTTTAATACTTTATTTCTTCACGCCACTTATACTTTTAGTGACTAGAGGATGTGTTTTTCTTTACAATTAAATAAATAACAAGGTTTTTACCATTTCTTTTATTTTTTAAGGTTACTTAACCTTTCCAAGAGTTTTGTATAACATATTCATATGTTTATATATATGAATATATATGCCTTATGTATGCATGCCTATGGGGGCACGTATATTGTCGAGTATACGCATTCTCATATACATGCTATGCATAAGATATATATTGATATATATACATATATAAATATATTTACATGATAAACATGAGCCTCTGCGAAATTTAAATAATAATTAATTTAAAATTAATTAAAAATTCCTTAAAATAATTATAACGAGTTACCTTGAAACACAATCAAAACCTAGGTTGGTGAACACTACAATCTATGTATGGACTAACTAAGTTACCTGACGCGATGACTGACGAAGTTTGACAAGTCAATCATGAGACTACCTGACTCAAGGTTAGGGTTTTAGACAACATTAGTTCTTTTTTCCCTTTACCTCTAGACCTGATGATACTTTCCCTCCCTTTGCAGAGGACGACGATCTCTTGCACACACTTAGCCAGTTTTAGCGAGCTAGATCAAAATTTGTCCTATTCTGACATTTCATAGATCATTGACAAAAGTAAAACATCATGTCATAATGTTAACTATCAAGTCATCAATTTACCATTATGATTCATCAAATCATCATTCTAAGCATAGTTGACTTCATTCAAAATGCATGAACATCTAAGCATATTCATTCAATCTAAACGTGAAAAACTAGGGCACATTCATTCAATTAAAACATGAAAAACTAGGGCACATTAAACATTGTGTTGGTATAGCATAGATAGACTAGGGCACATATATCATGGTGTAATCACAACATATTAATAACTAGGGCAGATGTGGGATGTACTAGTTGCCATGACTTGAGCGGCCCAATCCTAGGTCAAATTTCAAAAAAGTTGAATAAAGCAAAAAAGCAAAAAGTAGAAAAGCAGGCAAAAAAGTTGCTTCCCGAATTGGTCCCAAAATGCCAAAAATAAAAAAAGCACAAAGCAAAAAAAGCAGAATTCAACAAAAATAGGAAGGTGTTAGAATTGACCCTAAGCAATTGCATTTTTCGTCCTTTGGGCTTTTGGAGCACTTTGATGAGTTCCAAACACTATTCCGAGCATGATTTCCCTACTTGACTTGGATGACTTCTCAAAAACTCTAATTCCAGACTCTCAAAGAAATGGACTTATGAAATTGCAATGCTAAGACAAAACCCTAAAAAACCAAACTACCGGGGGTCCCCATTCGGAACGGGGCAATGTGTGAAATAGGTCACAACAGTGCCACAGTTGCAAATGTTTGCCCCAACAACTTCAGGTTTGACCCAAAATAGGCTGTAACAAACAACAATTTTTGTGGAAGAAACCGTCGAACCCTGAAATTTGAGGTTACAAATCATCGTTTTTGTGAAAAATTAGGTAAAAACCCTAAAACAGGAACCCTCCTAAAGAGAACCCACAATTTTTGAGGACAAAATTGAAAAACCCACAAAATTTTTTTAGGTTAAAATTATGAAAACCTAAACAACCAAAATCCCATGCAAACTTCGCGAATTACAGATGATACACAATTTTTGAGGAGAAAAAAAACAAATGAAACCTTGAAACGTCGCGCAACAAAACACCAAACATCACTCGGTAAAACAATGCTCCCTGATTTTTGAGGAAAAAATCAAGCAAAACCCTCACATGATTTTTTGTGGAGAAAAAATCAGAAAACCCTAGCCGTAAATAGAAAACCTTCTCATTGAGCACAAAAAATGCCAAACCCACACACCTAGACAAAGTCATCGCTCGCAAAAGGGAAAAATCGTGCGCCAAAAAATAAATCGTGGCTCACAAAATGAAAAAACACAATTTTTACAGGCGCAATTTTTTTTCTATGTTTTTCGCGTCCGATTCAACCCGTGTGTGCTCTGCAAGCCTTGTGGCCCCCACCACGAAAACTCTTTTCGCGATTGCCAGAACCTTGAAGCAAATACAAAGATCGCGATTTTCAAAGTTCTGATTTTCCAGTAAAAATCTGCCATGTTTTTCCTGTAAAAAAAAAAACACGATTTTTACAGACCACAAACCCACGAACAGGCAGAAATTTGTTTTTCGATCAAGCAAATCCTTGAAAACTCCAACAATTTTTTTTGTAAAAAAATTGATTAAACTATTGCTCGTACAAAACAATGTTGTTGTCTAAGCCACTGGTACTTAGGATTCTATGAAGCCAAATAATACTTGCAATGGCCACAACTTCAGAATAATATTGTACAACATCAAATAATTCAGCATGCTTAATGAATTGGAATGGGCAATTTCAAATGCCCATTATTGAGGAAGGAAGCCGGAGAAGATAATACAGGCACATGATACTAACATATCTGAGCAATACCACTCAAACAATTATCATTTGCCATTTTAACTTAAAGGGGGAGACACTAAATGCTTCAGAAAAATAACAGGAGTGCTGTTAAGATAAAATGCCCCTCAGAACATGGAGGAAAGTAGGGCAAACAACTATCTATAGATTACTTGGGAGAGAGACAACTTCTGCTTAAAATGATAGGGATATTATTCTACCAAATATTAAGCACTTAAATGAATAGCAAAGTTGTTTTAGTTTTATAAATGTTCAAATAAGTATTTTTCTGGTCAGTAAATGAGGGTTCTATTGGGGCTCTCATCCATGTATATAAAACAAACTTATACAAAGTACAACCAAAGAGGTGAACATGTGCCATACAAAATTGCTACCCTAGAAGCATGAAGGCAACAAAGTTGCATACAAGCTAGTTAGCTAAGGGCCCATCCAATAAAAAAAATAAATTCAAAAAAGATCAAACCCATTAGGGCCCACAAAATTTAGACCAAACAAAGATCAATCAATAAGTATCAAGGCCTTCTCCGCTCTGTGGTCCACAGAGGTTGAAGCTGCACCAACAGTTCCACCACCTCTCACCCCTTCAGGTGCAGACCAGTAGTATTGCCCGTGTTGTCATCCTGAACAAAGCTGTGTCAGCTGCAATTTATCCCTCTAATAATGGAACTGCACCCCTGGATTGACTTCCAACTGTTTGGCTGCCTCTGCAGAAATGCTGTTCGGTAGAGAGGACATAGAAAATTAGCTGGAAATTTCTAGCTCATCATTCATGTGGGTAACCTGGCGAGTGTGAATAATGATGGCTAAGTTGTTGCAGCAGGACACCAATTCTTCCTTCTGGAGGAAAATTGTTTGGCTTTTGTTACTCAAGACGGGTATTTCTCTTGCAAACCAGGCTCTAGTTTCTCTTGATCACCCCCCTGTACATTTTGCTCCTCAATCCTGGGGGACAACCTCCGGCCTCATGTTTTGGAAATACCAAATGGAAAATCTAGTCTCAAATGGCTTTGTTCGCAATTAGATCTGTTAGCTTGCTCCTAAACTCTGCTGCAATTGAAGCCTTTAACCTAAAAACCTGAGTATTCTCCAGAATGTTTAGACAAAGGATACATTTGACAAATTGAAGAGTCTTAGTGTCTGGACAAGAACATTATATGACCTGTCTGAGACTGTACTTCTGTAGAAGGGATCTTGAACCCCCTCTTCCCAAACAAACTTAGCCATTGCCAGAAATGAACAGCACAGAAAAATGTAGAGGAGCAGAGCTCAACCCCAATTGCCATTAGAGAAAGCTTCCCATACAGCAAGTAATTAAAAAACGGGCAAGTAAAGCTATACAATCTAGGTAATTGTGTTCACATTTGCTGGAATTTTTTTCCCCTTCTATAGAGTGCCTACCTTGAGGGACAAATTGAAAGCCTCTCCCCCCTTGCCAAAAAAAGGCAAAAAATCAAACAAGTTGACAAATCATAAGGGAACGAATAGAGGAGACCATCAAGAAGGGAAGTTAGCTATCAAGAAAGTGGGCAGGCCCCCGAAACATCCATTCTAACACTAACTTAAGCTGAAAAGTTTATCTTTTCAATGCCTTCATTTGCCAAGAATCTGCCACTTTATTACAGTTTCTATAACAATGTGTAAAATTTATCTTTTTGAAGCTCTCACAAATCTTGAGAGCTTCCTCTAGGAGGCTACAAAACTTTAAGCTCTAAGATTTCTTTTAATCCAAACCATTAACCACCACCATATAGTCACCTTCCACATTCAAATTCTTACATCCAGCTAAGATAGCCAAGCTCGATCCTTACATCACTGCTAGTAGCTGTACCTCATAATTAGTTTTTGAACTTTAAACGGATCCATCCTTCACCATCTTCCCCCTAGATTGTCCCAAAAACACCTAAGCTCCATTAAAATTGAGCTTCAGAAACCTCTCAGGAGGTTTCAACCATTTCTGATTTCTTTGAAGCAAACTGTTGTTAATAACCCCATTATTTGGGAATAAGTCCTTATTTTTTTTCAAATAGACAGTTGCTAAGATTCTTGAATGGATTCAATTTCATATGATAGAAGTATTGAAATAATTTTGGTGTGGAATGTTATCGCTCCTTTTTGTGCATTGTGCAATTTGTTTTCTGTTGAATCTCATATCTATGAATTGAAGGATTAAGAGCAATTAAGAAATTGTAAAGACATAAGAAGAATTAGTCCAAACCATTGTTGGAAAACTCAGACTTGGGAAAAACTCGGCAAAGCCCCAAAATGCAACTTGGCAAAAAACTCGACAACTTAAAAAATTGCTTAAATTTCATTAGAAACTATTTTTTTTGCAAAAATTCAATGAGGAGATGCCTCCATTGAGTCAATAAATGAGTACATAAAAGAAACAAGCTGAGTCTAATTAGGTTTGATTGATTTAAATGCAAATTGGGTACAAAATGGCATCCTCATGTGGAACGCTGATAGCTGATAGTCTAAAACAAAATGAAAATAACAAATTGTTTTTGTAAAACTAAAATTAAATACTACATCAAAACATTTTACATCTTCCTCTTCCCAGCTTTAGTGAAAACTAGGGGAGAGGTAACATTAGAGAGTCTAGTCTTAGGAGTCCATTGTGGCTTCTCCACCTTGTTTGGTATGACAGGTTGTGGCTCGATTTCTATCCTGGATGTAGATGCTGGTGGCACTGGCAATGACTCCTCATCCTCCTTATCCTCCTCATCCTCCTCAATGGCATCCAATGACAATCCCAATCCCCTTCATCCATTGCCTGCCTCTCCAAATCATAGATGTCGTCCAGAGTAAACAATGGAGGCTGCTCATACCCTATCCAATCAATATAAGGATCGATATTTCCTCTGCCTTTCTTATGCACAACTGAAGATTGTATTGCACAAAGATAAGGTCATTGAGGTGTTTTTAAGCTAATTTGTTCCTCTTCTTCGTGTGGATGGCCTTAAATAAGCTCCAATTGTGCTCACAGTTGGATGCACTACAAGGTTGGTATGAGACATGAAGGGCAAATATTTGGAGATTTGGGGTATTTCTACCTCAATTTGTCCACCAATAGTATACAAAAAAAGTATTGAAGAGTTAGAAAGCCAATTTAAAACATATTTTATCAAATTACCAATAGATTCAATACTAATAGTTGTAAACTTGTAAATTTGAAAAATGTAACTTGTAAGATGCATGTGATAGACTTCAAATATCGTACCTTGTGTTTGAGTGGTTCTTCCTCTCTTAGCCAGCTTTGAAGAGAAGAGCTTACCTTTTGATTCCCTATAAATTTGCAATTCATTGACAACGAGGTTTCCATGTAGTGAGGCCCTCCATAACCTCTCCACTAGGATTTGAGAAGGAATATTAGAAGAAAAAATGATGGTTGAGGAAGTCCCCTGTTGCATGGATGGGTTCTTAGAGTTGATTGTTCCACTTCCTATCATTAATTTCCCATATGGGATCAAATTTGAGGCGGTACCCCTTGTAATAACTTTTGGTAGACTCCTTGGCCCTATCCATGGCCTCATAAAGATAACCCATTGGGGTTTGTTCCCCATCTACCAAGCGGAAAATTCTTACCAAGGGCTCCGACACCAATTTAAAAATACAAAGAAACATTGAAGTTACAAATTTATAATGAAAGACTTAAATTAAAAAAAATTAAATATTCATTTTGAATTTAAACACAATGTTTTGAAGTTACCTTCACAAGCTTTGTAGCTCTTTGTGCAAATAGGTTGTCAAAGACTATGCATGCAACCCTTTCCCCTTCAGGCTTCTTCAAGTAAGTTGAGTCTAGCCATGCTTGACTCACAATCATTTGTTTTGAAGACGTCAATGAACCAATAATGCCTTGCAACATTAAGAAAAATGTTGCAAACCTTGTAACACCCGATGTTACCAACTCTTTCCCTTGGGTGTGGTCTCTAAACCCAAGGGTGATTGTAGATATGTTTTGTGATCCTCCTTGCATCCTCTACAATTGGTGTCATCCAATCAAGTTTGCCTATGTCCTCAAAAAGAAGGTCATGGACGTGTTGCATGAGGTGTTAAAAAAAGTTTTTTGTTTTTTTCTTGAAGGATTCTCCCAGCCGCCACATATGTTGCTGCATTCTCAGTTATTATTTGTATCACATTTTTGATTCCACCTCCATGACAGCTTTCTCCAACATTAGAGCCAAAGTTTTTGCATTTTTCATTTTGTTCGAGGCATCCATTGATTCAAGAAAGCCACATCATTTTTGCAAGCAAACAAAATATTAATGATGGTGTGGTTTTTTCCATCCGTCCACCCATCAAAAAGAATGGTCCAGGCATATTTTTTCCATGCTTTTCTTTGTTCTTCCATCATTGCTCTTGCCCTATCAGTTGCATTCACGAGCAACCTACATGTACAAAGTGAATTTAAGTACACAATTTTAATTTTTAAACAAAAAGTAGCTTAAATTCAACATAAATTAATATAAAAAAAGAACATAAATTTAAGCTAAATTTTAAAGCTCAACATAAGTTATCAAAAAATCTAAATCAATTGAACTAACCTCCTACTCAAGTCTTTGCGAGAAGGTGCTTTGTTGCCTTTTCCTGCAACTATCAATAAGGTAACCAAATTCTCCCATTAAGCATTTGTTGCCACATTGAAAGGGATGTTGTTAAAGAACCAAAAATCAGGACATGCAATGCCTGCATGCTCATGCACCTCCTTGTTCCACCAAGCTACCTCCAATAATGGTTGTGCTCTAGGTGTGTTTCTGGGCACCAAAAATTTATGTGCAGGCACTGATATTGGTGCTCTTCTAGAAGTACATTAATTGGTGCTTGTGGTGGTGGTGGATTTGTTCCAGATATGTGGGCCACAAAGAGAGTCCACTATGCTCTAAAGTGCATCTTCATTTAATTCAAGGTTGACTGGAGCACCTTGAGAAGCAGTTATGGATTTTGACATGTCTACTAGCCTTGCCCTCTCCCTTCGCAAGTTTTTCTCTTCTGTGGCTGCAAGTATGGCATTTATTTCTCCTTTTATTTCTTTAGTGGTCTGTCATAACCCCTCTTTGGACATTGGATTAAATAAATACGATAATTAAAACATTTATTAATTAACATTTAATAATATTGGAAAATCGTCTCATTTATGAGACTTCACGATTTTCCTCTAATATATAATTATTAATGTTTATTATTATTTATTATTATTGTTATATATGATTATTATTTATTATTATTTATATAATAACTATCAAACAATTATAATGCAATAAGGCAACGGTCATCAAAGATATGTTAAGGAGGAAATAATCATTAATGATATTAATTAAGATTAATAAACTAGTAATTCGAATAAAGCAACACTAAATTAATATTATATGGTCGACTTATAATATTGATGGTCAACTTCATCAGAATATTAATATAGTAGTGATAATAGAGGTGGCAAACAAATATGGAAAAAGAGTCTAAATTTCATTGATAACCAAATACGTAAAGACCAATATTTTCCACTGACGACCTTAGCAGATCTAGATTAATATTTGACACATAATGTATTGAAAGTTCATTAGTGGAAGTAAGCGGCAATTGAGAAAATTATCGATAACAAAACATATAGTGCATTTTGAAATACCTTCATGCCATCGAATAAATCCCTTTTACTAACTTGGACCGCTCATTCTAAGCAATTGCCTTTGGCTTGTATCACTTGCTTAAGTATCCGATTACACTTGAAAGACAAAACATCCTTATTGGTAATTTAATTCATTGAGATTTAAGTAGTAACAATTCACTTTGGACGAGCATATGGAGTCATGATTTAGAGAGTAGCAACCATCAATCATTATCGTTAACAAGGATCAATATACATATAACCATAGCAAGACGACAGTATATAGAATATACAACAAGACATGTATTTGTGGATATTTTGAAGAGGTATGTATTTGTGGATATTTTGAAGAGGTATAATGACATTGCCTAGAGAGTGTGAACTCATGAATTCCGATGGGAACCTTGTTTAGCATTAATAAATTGATATAATCAAAGACCGATTCCTTAGTAGTAATCACTTCACTTGGAAAAGGTGCGTCTATTATAAAATGATGCATCTTTCTACATTGACACCAATGTATAAATAACATTGGAAGATCAAGGGAGAAAAGGGGAGGATCATAACTAAATATCTGGGACTCATCAGCGAACCGAAGGAAGAGATTATTACCATACCACATCAAGGAGAGGATCAAACATCACAATCTGTGGTAATGATTGGTAAGGTGTATCTCAGCTAATGACTATCTGCAGATTACATAATGATAATATTATGAAGAACAATTAAACCATAATCAGGGACACTGCGTTAATAAATATATCAGAAAATACTGCCAATTAATTATGCCAGTAATAATTAAGAAATCAGATTAACTAAAGTACTTTTGCATTGGTAATACTTGGAAAAGCAAAATAATAAACGGTCTGATCCTTTTCTCTTGGTGGTATGCATGAGGATGGGCTTCATATGAATTCTTAATATATGAGTCCGACAATGTCTTTAGGCAGAATTCAATAACAATATTAATATGGACAGCAAACAGTGGTAGACCAGATCTGACATGTGTCAGATCTGTCTGCCTGTACTAGCCACAATATATATATTAATGATTAATAAGCAATGGTAGTATTAAGGATTTATACAAAAGGTAATAAGCAAATACATAATAATTGCTAATATAAATATATATATATATATATATATATATATATATAAAGATCCTTGATCAAAAGAAATAATAATATAAGATCAATAAGAATTAGAAAGAACTCTTAGTAAATAGTCAATAAGAGGAATAACAAGATTAATTGTCTAATGAGGAAAATACATAAGTACTTGTTAATAACTAATAAATTGAAGAATATCACTGTCTGACTTTATGTTTAGTCGTATGGTAAGATAGCTAGTACTTGATAGACTACAGAAAAGGTAGAACATCCTAGGTTGGATTCATGTTAAGATAGTTTTGTCTCTTAATCGATTTAGCTAAGTTATAAATATATTGGAAATCAATTAATTACGGTTAAAACTGTCTTGAACCAAGTAGGGGACATTACACCATCACAACCCTTGGCATCATGACGACTAATGCGTACAAGGTGGTATTTGAGGCACTTTATGCCTCCATGGAATACTTTTTCACATTTAATGCAAAAAATTGTTCTAGGGTGTGGTCCTTGATAGGCATACTTCCAAGTAGGGTCTCTCATTGCTGTAGGTCGAGTGCTTACAAATGATGGTGGTGGCACTGACATTGATGGGGTAGAGCCTGAAGCTGAACCGGAACCTTCTCTATTTGCCGTTATAAATTAACCTACACATACAAAGTGAAAGTACATGCTAATATTTTAATTAAAAAAATAAACATTTAATCTGCCTTTGACAACTTTTAAGAAAATGTTTAGAATCTGAGATTAGATTAAGTGTTTACTGATTTCAACTTGTCAAATAAACATTTCTTCGACAAGTTGTTTATTTGTTAAAATTAGATTAGATTAAATCCACTCAAAATCTGCTTCAAATCTTCAGGCCTTGGTGCAAAACTGCAAATGGACTGGTAGAAGGTTGGGAGGGTGTTTTTTTGCTGGAGGAGCAATTTTTTCGTCCCTGGGCCTCTTATCTTACTGCAGCCGAATCTTTTTCATAGACTCGCCAAGTTATTGTGAAAAATTCAAAAAAAGTTTAGTGGAAAAACTTGCAGAGCTAAAAAACTTGCGGGTTTTTAAAACTATGGTCCAAACCATGAGCGGCTTACTGTTCAAAAGTAGCTTTACCTTTAGTCTAAGACATGAATTTTAATGGAATAGAACTGTAACACTACTGTTGACGCCTTTATCTAAGATGGAAGCCTCTGCATTGGATTGGTTGCCAAGAGTTTTATTTTTATGCCCATCCGATGATGTATTTTACTTATCTGATAACATCTTCTACTCACTGTTCAAATGACTATCTTTAATATTTGATACACATTCCAAGAACTACAAGATATCTAAACTTATGTTTGTCTATGCCATTAAATTTTACTAATCATTGCATTTTTTAGAACTTTAATAGGATCCACAACGAAATCCTTGACTTTTTAATGAGACATGATTGTAAACTAGTAAGGTGTATCATTGTTAACCTAGTAAGAGGGGTGTAGAGGTTGTTTGAGATCTATGATCAACTAGGGAAGGGACAGGGATTCTGATTACTATTTGGACAAACTATACTGCCCCTTCTATATTAGTTCAGGATGGATAAAATCAACTTATCTGTTCTGCCATAGTATTCCACAAAGAAACTAAAGTATATATAGGACTTGTTGGTGATTTGAGTTGTAAGTCCCAAACCCCTAAAATTGGATCTCCTCGAGGGGTGTCAAATTTGGAGAAAAGACCACACACTTATGATCAGGCTTGGGTAACTGAGGACCAATTACTGAGGTGGGTAGGTCCTCCTTTGCTTTTGGCTTTGCTAAACCAAGGACGTCTTTCTTAAGGCACTGCAATAGATATTGCTACTAAAATTAAACACTTACTTTGACACAAACCATATTCATTGCATACTGCACCCCTATTTTGGTTGTCACTTTGTGCCTATATGGTGATTTGAGGAACTCAAGGTTTAGCACCTAATTATGCAGTTTGACTGCCACATGGGTTGTTTGGAATGCATCAAATGAGCCCCTATGTTGTGTGTGTTAGGTTGATGGAGGAAACTTAGTTCATGCAGATAGGTGTCTATCCCAGTTGGGTAACAGAGTCCAGGATTCTTGAAGAACATGTGATGATTGAAACTCAAATGAGATACCTTAATGAAGATATACCCAATGACCAAATTTTTCCAAATGACACATATAGGTTCTATACATGCAAATGAGTAAATAAGTTAAGTTCATAAATTTATAAGAGTCTATTTGGTAATCTAGGAACAAACTTGTACATTTCTTTATTTGTCTTGAGAGGATATATTACAAAAGAAGTGGAATGATTTTACAGACTTTAGGCTGATTTACTATTCAAGAACACATTCAGAAAATGCACGATCTACTCTTAGAGACCCTCAAACAATGTTGAATCTGCTGGTTGCACTTTCTTTAGAAGATACATATGTTCATTACACATTCTGGGTGAATGCAGATCATGAAAATACAAAAATACCTTTCTTTGGTGGAGATAATGACCCTGGAGCTTGTTGTTGCAGTTTTTTCCGTTTTGCTCTTTTTTAATTTTTTCTCGCAATCTTGTATCCTCTGCAAATAAAACTCTGGACCTTAAATACCCCTTCTGCAAATTGCCACCAATCAAAGGGGAGGGTGTGAAATCTTCATTCAATATGAAAATCCTTTGATTGGTACTCAATTGTGGGTGCCCATACTATTCGAGGTTTGTTTTCCTTGAATCATGCTTGAAATCACGGCTTTGAAGTGCCTTGATGTACCTACGAAGTATGGGGGAATGTTCTTCTATCATGCAAACGCCCCTTGTATTAATGGTAACTAGATCCTGAGGTGCATAGAAAATCCTGAGAAGATTGCCTGCCAGTATTCCTGGTGGTTGAAATGTCTTGGGGTGGATGAGGGTGGATATGTTGCATAAATTTTTCCTTTGGTGTCCATTTTGCATTTTAAATGTTGTGCCTTTTCAAAGATTTTGCCCCTTTTATGAACCTAGTTGCATACTTAATGAGTTAATGAACCAACAAGTCCTTCTATCTTTAGCTCACTCTTTTTTCTTCTTTGTTGCATTTACAGGCCTACAACAAACCTTTTCGTACTTTTTTTAGACTCACAAACTTTGCGACATTTGGAACTTAGCCTCTTTCTTTGTCTTCTCTTTCATTCAATTTGCACTTCTCTTCTTTTATCACATATTTCTTCTGTATGTTGCACTTTCACACTTTTTGTGAATAGGCAAACCTTAAAGAATTTTGTCATACTTTTCTTTGGTTTTGCGAACTTTTAAAATTTGTGACTTTTAGAACTTCATCACAATTCACCTTTTTCATTCTTTAGCCTTGATGTGTTGGCAAACCCCATTGACATTTTACAAAGTTTGCGAACTTGCAAACTTTGTGTTTGAGTTTAAACTAGTGAATTTTGTGACATCAGGAACTTGGCAAACTTCTTCCTTCTTAATGTTGGTATTTTGAGGAGTTTGCGAACTTGCAAACTTCCTGAAAACTTGAACATTTAAAACTTAGGCTCGTTGGGTTTCAGGGATTTCATGAACTTGTGAACTTCTTGAAATGTTGACCTTGAATACTTCTATGCCTTGGAAAAATTTACTTTTAAAACAAATGGAGGGGCAAGGTAGGGACTTAGACAAAATTTGCACTTGGGGTGCCTACAGAATTTCGTGAACTCCTTGAAATGTTGAACTTACACTTTGATGCCTTAGACAAATTTACTAGTAAAACAAATGGAGGGGGCAATGCAAGGACTGACAAATTTTGCATTTGGGTGCCTGTAGAAATCATCTCAGATTGGTTATCAACGGTAGGTAAAGTAAGGCCAAAATGCAGGAGGGGCTGGGATTCAGGAAATTTTGGCAAAATTTTAGTCTAGCAAATGTAGGCACCAACAGGACCTAGTGCGAAAACCTCTTTCTCATGACATTTATTCTTGCACGTATTTCTTACTAGTTATATATATGAGTGTAATTTGGTGTGTTATAGACTTGGTTTGTCCTTTGATTCTTATTTCATTTGTAGTGTAGGAAAAGAAAGGGCAAATAAGATGCTTCTTACAACGAGGCTATGTTTCCTTAAGTTTGTCATTGTGGTTTGGTTATTTGTATTTTATTTTGTTCTTTTGCAACATAACTTGTTTTCTAGATAGCGTTGATATAGATTTTGCTTTATTTGTTTAGTGAATTGTAATATCCCCACAATTTTTTTTTCAATTTGTTTCCAGTTACAATCACAACAAGAACCTGTTAAGGTTAGGAAATCAAGATACAATAATGCTGAAATTAACCCTTCTACTTTCTGATCACCGAGTGCCCAATATGGGAAGGTGAGAGCATACGGTGTTGAGGGGATCATTAGCTTCAAATAACTGGAAATAATACAATGCTTGGGCTGTAAGCCAACCCCTTCCACTTTTTAGCGGGATATGGAGAATATTAAAAATCACTTGGCGGTAAACCAGCCAAGGATGATGCAAGAAACCAAAGAACAATCACTCTACCGCTTATGCAGCGGGACGACTAGAAATGAAATAACAATCAACTCCACCGCTTATTCAGCGGGAGGATATAATTACAATAGATAAGAAGGCGACAACCCAGCCTCTTCCACTTATGCAGTGGGCCAAAGAACAACAATCCAATTATATAGTTGTTAGTACTACTAATCAGCTTTACAATGCAAACATGGATTACAAAATTACTAGAATCATTGTCCAGACTAGGCGGCAAGGCCAACCTCTTCCACTTATGCAGTGGGACTAAGAGAGTTCAAATAAATTGCTGTTAGTACTACTAACAATCATTACAATATGATTCATCATGTATATTCAAATGCACAACCCAAACTATCAGCTGCAACTTATTACCAAGACTCTTCACACCACACCCATAGACTCACACTCACACTCACACTCCTGAAAACTAGCTTCAACCCCCCAAAACTAAATCTGATATGAATAAACAGTAGGCTGGAAATATAGACCAACAACATTTAAATCCTCACAAACACTTTTAAATCACTCCCTACACACTCAAATTATCTCTAAACACACTCCAAAGAACCCACACGCTTTAAAACCAATTCCACACAAGGAAACACTCCAAACTAACAATTTTTCAGATTTTGATATGCAACCCATGCGCTGGAAACACATAGACCAGCAGCCTAGAAACTCACAAAAATGCTCGTAACTTTATTCACACTCAACGAAATGACCCCCAAACAGATGCAAATGAGAGATACAAGACAAGCGATTAGATTAGAACCAACAAACTGCACCCAAAACTCCCAAATGATTTTATGCACGCATTCCTAGGCAGCCCAACATAGTACGGCTAGGAAAGAACTACGATTTGCATTTAAAAATTAAATACTCAACATTAAGCTCTACAAACTTACAAACTTGATCGCCTGTGGCATAGGAAGAGAACGAGCCACTACCCAGAATGATCTGACACACGAACTGAGAGTTATGAGCTAGAAGGTGCTACAGCCACACCAAAAACCAGCAACACTGAAATCCACACCATACTGGAAATCCGAAAATGCACACTAAAATCGAACCACATATTTAGAAGATCCAATCACAGCTAGGAGTGATGTCTCACTCTCGAAGTCTGTCAAGAGCCCTAGGAGGTATTCACCCTCGAAGATTGTCTGGAGTCAATCCGACAACATAACAGTGTAAATTGTCTGAGATACAAATGAGAAGCCCAACACTCTCATTTATAGATTTTGAGGGCTTAAATTCAAATTCACATTCCCTCCAAATGAACGCCAAATCCAAATGCACATTCACTTCACATTATTTTGAAATTACATTTCATTTCTCCTTTCTCCAAATCGACCTTCTCATAAGAGCAAATATTCTTTATAAAAATAACAATAAAATCATAATGTGGCATCCAAGGTAGATAAGTAAAATATATTATAAAATTAACTTATATCTCCATAAGGCGTCCATCTTGTCGTATTAATATTTCACTTTATAATGTATTTTTCCTCAACAATAAATCACCCAATATATAATTAAGGGAAAGACTTATATATCAATATAACTTAAGCAACCCCTTTTAAATAAATCGTCCAACCTTTGCCTTCAGTTATAATTTAATTTAAAACACCATTTTTCATCAAATACTGAACCTGCCAAAACAAGCTCCAGGGATATGGGGAAACAAACTGAGAGAATTGCCCTGGAAGAAATAGTCACTGAACTGAGCTGAGGAACCCTTGGCAAGAATAGCACCAAAAAATGAGGGAAGACCAACTGCTCAAATTGACCTGCCGGAAATAGCCATCTGAACAAGCCTGCTGACATCCTGCTAAAAATAGAACTGCTAAAAATAGTACTTACTAAAAATAGCATACTGCTAAAAATAGTAAGTGTTTCCAAAGTGATTTTAACCACATTTTGAGCATTTGTCGCACTTACTAAAAATAGTAAGTCTGGAAAAAGTCACCCGATGCAGATCCATGTCGAACCATCCTGAAGCTCTCTGAAAACCCAGAAGGAATCCATAATCCAAACTGTCAAACTCCCACATATAGCCCTTGAAAACACCAAAGAATCCCCCCTCGAAAATAGGAAACCCTTATTTCTGCCCCCAACTAGCCTACGGGCCTCCAAACTAGGCTAATGGCCAACAAAACTAATCACTGCGGAGAAGGGGACATTACATGAATCTCTCCCCTATTGCCTCAACCTCCCCACTACCATTGAATCTTGAAAACATTACACATTTAAGAAAACTTAATACTTTTTATTCTTCATTGCCTAAATGGCAGAAATAAATGGTGTGGAGTACACAATTGGGTGTACATATCCTTTGTCAACATTTTGTTGTTAAATGCCTTTTTTATACGCTGATTAAAAATAGGTTGTTGGCAAAGTCCTTAATACAGAGATTTGTTTTTCTTTTGATGTTGATCAAGGTGGCAGTGTAGGAAGAATTTTGTGAAAAATATTGAAAATGTAGGTTGTCTTCTAGAGGTGTAGCTCTTTCACCATTTATTAAATTTTAAATTGAAAAAATGCTCCAAAACCAACAAAATGGAAGTGTTCCACATGGATGCGTCTCTGGTGATCCTAGTGATGTCTATTTTCACACGACCCAAGCTTCTGTCATATACTCCTCGCTGTACAAACAAACTGGCAACAACTCAGCCAAATGCCCTTAGCCATATTGCAATGCCACAACTGCGAGAAACAAGAGGACAAACTGTAGTGGAAGTGAGCAGCATAACCCTATGTGTGCTCCTTTCCATCTCTTAGAGAAATCTGACAGCATAACCTTGCCTTCCAACTGCTCTCTCTCATATCACCAACCCATACATTTAATAAATAGGCAAGTTCAAAACTAGAAATTAACGATACTATGCCCTATAAGCATGGGCAAAATTGCTGCCCAAATCAAGCACACAAACTTGGACGTATCCATCCCTTTTCAACACAATCTCGTGTGTTGGCCAAAGAGCCTTCTCAGTTTTCCAGTTCACACTTAACTTCCTTCTTTCATGCTCTTTACCCAAAGTAACATCTTTTCACACTTTATAAGCGTCAAAGTTACATTTATGAGATCCATTACACTAAGTGCTGCTTACAACTTCTCAATTGCAAGTTATAAAGTGGGTTACCCATGTCCATGTGGGCACTTAACTAATATGAATTACAATAAATATGAACTTTAGGAATGCAAGGTGAATGACACCTAATCCCAACACATGTTTCCCTCTCCCCCACCCCCCCGACCCCAAACTAGAAACCTTGAGAAAAGTTTCGAAATGGTTTCCCTAAGTAAACATTTTGGCTGGCCAGGTCCAGCCTATGGAAAATGCTCTTAATGACATCCTATAATCACAGAATTAAAGGATGTAGAAATTCCTGAAATATTTTGAAAACTGAAAATTTGCATTTCTGAGAGTTTATAGTTGTGACATGTCCTCTTTACTTTCCAAGAGTAAACTTATCACGTGGAATTTCAATTTATCTAATGAATTATTTCCTTTTCTATTTTAAGACTTTTTTTGCCCCTTTAAGAAACTACTATAACAAAATCTTCTTTAAAATATAAAATTAGGGTGTTATGGCTTCTCAAACATTGCTATTTTTCTATAAATAACTCTAATTTCACTAATGCTCTCTTTTAGATTGTACTATGAATTGTGGTTGTTCGATTTATTTAGCTTTGCTTTCATACCACACTAATGTTTTGCATTTTAGCATGTTATCCACCTAATTATCAATCAAATCTGGAGTAATTCCATTACAGCTGTTTTTATCCATGTTTGTATTTCCGATTGAACAAGTTTAGGCTTCAGGAGATACAATCTGGGTTTATTGCTATCATAACATATTACGTTTTCACATTATTTTAGCATATTATCCACCTAATTATCAATCAAATCTGGACAAATGCCATTATAGCTTTTTTTTTTCTTTCCATGTTTGTATTTCCTATTGAACAAGTATTCAAGTGATATCTAATGTTAGACAAAAAAGGAATGTGAGATCCTTCAAAACTATTGGCCAATGGAGCCCTCAAGAAGGGGGGGTGAGATGGGGGGATGATTGGACAATTTGCCATTGTTTCGTCATAAATTTTGCTCCAGCTGTCCACCTTCTCATCAAGTATTGAGAAGAATCTAAACTCAAAGTCCTCAAGAGGTTGAATCTGCCAAAGACCTCATCCTCAACAAACACAATCAGTTGAGTGAATGAGGGTAGGAATATCTGTGTCAGCTAGCAATGTTGCCTCCCACAAGCAATAAGTCCATTCAGGATGAAGTGCTCTATTGTGAGGGACATGAAATCTACCAATCTAGAGAAGGCAGTTTCATCATCACCCTGGGTGAACATGTCAAGTGAATGAAGTAATAAAATTATATTTATGACACAAATAACTAAAGTATTTCAATGAGACTTAGAAAGTACAATGATATATTAAAGAGAGTTAATAGGGTGAAAGCCCGAGTTCATAAAAAGTAACTGAACATAAAGTACAAAAGAAAGTTGAAAAAAGCAAGAGGGAGGCAACCTAAAGTGGTTAAATCCTAACCTAAAGCCCACTCGTATAAGTGGCCCTATGAGGGAAGGAATTCTCAAAGAAACAAGGATTTCATGAAGGTCAATTAGGAGATCATGAAAGGGGAATAGCACTATAACACGTTTGTAGTAAGGTTGTGTGAAAGAATGAGCAATATTGTCATCTATGGCCACTAATACTATCACATGTTTGTAGAAGGTTGCTGTGAAAAGCATTTTCTAGGCCTATTCATACAGTTATTTCTTGTCTATATTCCCATTCCTGTTCATAGTAGCAATTATTTCACCATATTCACTATCAAATACACTATACATTCATTTCAAATCTATCGTTTGACAATGATATTGATTGTAAATCTGAAATTGTGTTTTTGGGAAGTTATATCTAGAATTCTTATTTGAAATGCAAATGGCTAGACTTGGTTTGCTTCCTTTAATCTAAAGTTCATTATTTTTTCTACCAATAAGGATTTTTGTGGATAGAAAAACATAAGTTTCAGAATGATTTCCTTCGTCAGTATTTCATAGAAAATTATGACACTGGTCATTTGAAGCTGTATAGAATCTACTTTCAAACAAGAAAATTACACTTAAAGCAGATACTTTGACTATGAAGTTAAGCTTGACAAAATGCTAAAGTACAGAGTACAGAGTTTGTAATGTTGTTTTAGATTAATATTGAGCAACTTGTGGTGGCCATAGCTTCTTTGAAATTACTCCAGAAATTATGGCAAACCACCCACATCTCTGAGTCTATTTTCTATAGAAAATATTTTGCTTCAATTTGGTGCTTTAGTAAAGTTAAACTTTTTGTAATACACAGTTCCTTTTTGTCCATATAAAGAAATCATCTCTGAGACTACCTATTGTGTACCTGCAACCACAAAAGACATGACTACACAATAGATAGAACTAGGTGGGCAGCTGCACAACCAAGGTTAGACTTAACTCACACTTACAAACCCTTGGTGAGAGAAATTACTCTCCTATAATAAATGTAATGAACAAATTAATTTGTCTTAATGTGAAGATGGACGATTACAGAGTGGGGGTAAACTTCCTTTTATAACCATGTTCGTAGCTTCTCACACAAGCCACCTACACAACTACATTGATGGGCCAATAAATTTACTTCTAGTTTTTCACACAAGCTACCTACATACTGCATTAAGATTTGTTTCACCTAATAAATATTATCTACTAAAGACCAATACCTACTACCAGTCAATTAAAATGGGCATGTGATGAAACATGAGCTTCACAATAATTTAGCTCATTTATAGTATATGATAGAACTTTTTTCTGTATACAATGTGTCTATATCTTCTTTGCACATTTTTAACAAATATTTCTTTGAATTTTGCACAGGTTTTTATAGAGGAATAACTCCAGGATTGACTGGATCATTGGCAACAGGGGCAACTTACTTTGGTGTAATAGAGTCCACTAAGAAATGGCTAGAAAAGAACAATCCCTCTCTTGAAGGTCATTGGGCGCACTTCATTGCTGGAGGTGTTGGTAAGAATTTCTCTTGGATACTTGGAAGGAGATTTTCTAGAAAATATCTTTGAGATGGTTATCAGGAAGTGTAAAATCCATTTTAACAGCCAATAAATAAAATAATGTTTAGTCTTGAACACATTCATTGGGAGTTTACTTGCATTGTACAATATGAATCCAATGCCAATTTCATGAACAATCATTCCACATCTGATTAAGAATCTTGCTAGAGATACTTCTAGCAGATTATCTCCCATGAAAAAGACAGATTTACTACATACCAAATCAAGATAATCCTTTAAACTTTCCCATATCCGTTCCTTCCTTCCCTCCAAACCTTGGGGTCCAATACGAAATACAGGACAAATCTATTCAATCCATGCATGTGTTCCATCTGGACAGATAGGAAAAGGAGCTCCAATTATTTGACATTTTTCGTGTCTTATCAAAGTTGTCGCTGTCCTACTAAAAAATGGGTTAACACCACAAACATAAAATCCATAACCCAATGATAGAAGATCAGTGTATTTTTGAGCAGGTAACCAACCTGATACCTTGATGGATTAGTGTTTTAATTCTATATATAGTTGAGAAGCCACATTGGACGGTAAAGATCCAAAAAGAATTAAGGAGGGTTAAATGTTTAACTCAAAAAATGGTGTACAAATATGTGCAATACACTAGGGAATAAATGCAGCGAACCATGGGCGAAGGTGTGATACCAATCTAAAATATAATTTTTTAAAGTTCTAGGGGATAAATTCAATGGATCATCACATGTATGAGTTAAGCATATGGTGTAGAATTAACACACATCATGTAAGGTATCCCCTCAACCATTATACTTATCAAGACATAGGGCCCAAGGCTGATGGGAGGATTTTGGAATACAAGGGATAATGTAGCAGTTGGGCATATGGAATGGAATGAAAGTAAGAATATCTAATTGAATTTCTAGCTCCTTGAGTTTGTGATTCACATGAGCCAATTCAAGAGTTGAAGAAGAGATGCAATGTGTAGGAGGGAAGTTATAATAATAGGAGAAGAGTGAGGAGGTGGCTTAGAAGAAATATGTGATGATGCTTCTAGTTGAAGGGGAGGTATGGAAGGGAAGTGATTAAGGATAAGGTGAGAGGAAGAGAAGGGTGAGAAATAGAAAGAAGTGGATTCATGCTCTTAATAGGTGCCCTAGATGTTGGCAGAGGAATGGTGGGGAGAGGGGCATAAGGAGAATCATTGATGTCCTAGGATTATGAAGTTCAACAAAATGTGATATTTAAGAAATTGTTGATGATGCTATTGTGATCAATATCTAATATGGGCCAACATATCAAAGGACGAAGGATGTTTGGGAGAAGGATACAAGGAAGGCATGGCATGCTAGTTGGTGGAAATAATGGGAGTTTCAATGGTAGAATTGTTATCATAAGGAGTATAGCTCTCATCGTTAATTGGTGGAGTCACCAAAGGCATCAAAAGAGAAAGTGTCAGTAGAGGTTCTTGAGCCTTTCGAAGAGGAAGAATTGGGAGCTTTCGGAAGAGGATCATCAAGGGTAGGAATAGAAAGGAGAAGGCCTTACCATCCCTTTATATATCCATAGGGTGGAAGCATATATTAAGAGAATGGAGGGAAGTGGGAGAAGAAGTATTATTATTAAGTACTGAGGGGTGCATCATGTGCATAGAATGAGGGGGAAGAGTGTTGGTTGAAAATTTTGTACACTTGGGGAAATATACAAAATTGTGGTTTCAACCACAGTGTGTGAATAAAACTCTCCTAATTAAGGGAAGACTCCCCCTATCTAACTACAACTTTAAAAATAAAATGGGATGGGACAACAGTCTTTCTTCTTCTTTCAAGAAAGCCAATATCATTTTCTCTTCACAGAAAAGTGATAGCAATTTAACATAAAACAACAGTAACAACTTTTTGAAATGAAATGAGAGAAAGGAAATGAAGTTTCCTGAAAGCTCAAAGACTTCCGTCACTTCGTTCGGGACGAGACAGCAATATCAAGCTCAAAGTCTTCATTATATGAAGTCCTATCTACCCTTTTCTATACTAACGCTATCAAGAACAAATTATAAGAGCTCAAAGACTGGAATATCTTATTCTTTTCTACATAAAACAATGGGAAGTAGTATAAGCTCAAAGACTCATAGCTATTTCTCACAAAATCTGCTTCTAAACTCTCTTAAGAATAAGTGCAAGCACAAAGACTTACAACTCCTCTCAAAAGATTATTTATTCTAATTTATATTAACCTCAAATACTTGCAGCACAAAGACTGCAAATCAAATTCGATTAAGTTCTTTGAAGAAACACTTGCAAGAAAGATAATATAGAACACAAACTCAAGAATGTAGCACAAAGACTCAAAGCTTGACCGATCTCCTATTTCTTTCAATTCTTGAATTCACACATGAAAGCTCAAAGACTTCTTTGCTGTAAATTTGGCAGAGTTTTTGCTTGCTTTTCAAAGATAAAGATTATAATAGACCCCTCAAGTATTTATAGAAGAGGAGTCTTGAGAAAAAGGTGGGAGGATCCTAACTAACTTGAGAGATTCTCTCAACCACCAAGACTTATTCAATAACTAACTATGATTTATTCCAACTACAGTCTTAACTGAACACAACTTGTAGTTGCCTTACATGTAATTACAAAAGTGCAAGTAAAGGCTTAACTTGCAATTTACAAAAGGCTTTTACATGCAACTTGTCAAAAGAAAAACTACAACTAAGAGATTACAAATTTGGAAAAATACAACTAAGTGTTGAAAAACACTTAAGCTGCAGCATGTGAGGACATGAATCCTTCGAACTTCTAGATGATCATTCGTAGCTCAACGAGATTCGGTTCGTGGGTGTTCTTGGCAACAACTATGGTTTTCACAATGGTATCATGGCATCGAAGAAGCATAGAGTCGTTTTTCTCCAAGATGGACTGAATTTCGTGCAAAAAGATTTGATGTTTCATCAGAACCTGAATTTAAGCAGTTGAGAATTGTTCGCTCCTCCATTCATTATGAATCCTCATCTGTAGATCTGCGAGCACTTCTTCTTCTGGTATCAACTCTCCATTCTAACTTATTATGTTGCAAGAGGGCTTCTCACAATGGGAAACAATGCCTTGGAATACTTCACCCCGCAATCTCATTGCATCATCAATCTCCTCAATGAGGGATTTGAGAACAATGGCTTTATTCTCCAGAAGTTCTTTAAATTCCAAGTACATGACCCTTGAAGGAATAATGGCATGCTCCTGAAGAACACTCAACTGTTGTTGGGGCATGGTGCGCCAGATTGTCAAACTACCTTCAACCCTTTCCAGATTCTGTTTGAAAGTGTCGGAGGTATGATTCAATTTCTCTTCAATGGTCTCCAATTTAGACATCATTTGGAAAATGTCTTTCAACACTTGTGCACACAGATCATGAAGTTGATCCACCCAAGAATCCAATGCTTGTACTTTCTGAGCAGCTCTTTCAACTCCACAAATCGATTCTTGGGAACCGGAAGAACTTGTAGGATTACTCCCTTCACCAACAGGTTTTGTAATGTTATGGACAGCTGCGAAAAAGTTGTCGGTTCTCCTCTTCTAGCTTGTTTTTCTTTGCTAGAAGTTCATCATACCGCTGCACTAGTGAGGCTACAGATTGCGGGGCATCATGTTTGACCACTTCATGCGTTTGTTTGCCCAATTCAATCCTTGTGACCCTGTAATCAGTAGCTCGCATTTCCTCATGTGGCTTATCCGCAAGGGGCTCAACAATTTCTGCTACTTTCATCTTATTGCTATCAACAGTTACTCTTGAGATTGTCTTGGCCTTTTTAGCAACCTTGGGCCTAGACTGTTTGAGTTGCTGACAGTCAAAGACATCAGGAGAGATTTCTTGCTTCTTCCTCTTTGGGGTAAAAGAACTAAGCCATGGAGGTAAAACAACTAGTTCTCTTCTAGTAGCTGCTGAAGGCGAAGGAGAAGCAGTTTCTGTTTGAACAGTCGTGGTCACCCTGGGAGGAGTATTTGTTTGGATGGCGACCATGGTTTGTTCAGTAACCAATGGGCATGAAGATTGCCTCATAAATTCTTCAAAGCTAGAAGGAGAGGTATCAATCTCTGACAAATGGATACATGCAGGAGTATCCTCAGGAATTTCCAGCGAACTCTCTTGTTGATGATTAGGAGGCATCTCAACTGTTGAAATAGGAACGACATTCTGAGGAGACTCTTCCAGTATTATGTCAGGAGGAGAAAGAGGCGTCTCGATGGAAACTGAGGAAGGAATCTCATGAGGTGAGTCCGAAGCTAGAGACTTAGGAGCATCATCTGATTGCTGTCCTTCTTCTGGATTATCAGGATCAATCACATGAACGTGAAACCCGAACTTTTCCTTTCCACGAATTGTCGCCTCCTCAGGAGGAAGTACTACTGCCCGACTAACCCGCAATTTGATCCTGGTGCCTGAAGATGATGCACCTTCCTTGTTGTCAATTTGAATCTCAGACTTACGTCCAAGAGGCCTCGTAGAGTCATCTTCTTTCCAAACCTTGATCTTGATGAGTCTAACACCATTACCTTTGAGCCAAGTGTTGGTGTTAGCCAAGATAGGCTGAAATCTTTCAAGAATGGACGTGCATTCTTTATGCGACCATTGGATTCAAGGAAGTGGGGCTTCCTCAACCCTTCGTGAGACGTACTCTGGATCGAGCACATGACCATCATCAATCATTCCTTGCGGAATGCCCACTAGGTTCAGATCAATATCTTGCTCAACAGTAAGTTTGCAGTAGTCCATCTTGAGAACCTCCATTTTTGTACGGAGATCTATCCAAATATCCTCAATACGATGCACGTGCACGAAGGACTTTTTGATCTTTTCCTTCATACCCCGGTAATCAAAATCTGCCCTGGACTTAAACCTTTTGAGTTTAATCTCTTGCATCTCAGTGTCCATAGCTTTGGCTTTGACGGATGTGACAAGAGAATACCGGCCAATTTTGAATGGGTTTGTTGTAGAAATCCCCATTCTGACCTTATGTTTGATAGATTGATGAGTGTGCACAACCATGATCTGTCTTCCCAACTCCATAAGAATGATCTTATCAGTCGGGTATCTAAGGAGCATGTATGGTTGCCCACTATAGCATCCGACCCTCACATAAGTGAAAGTTGGGAATTGAGGAAATAAGCACCCATACTCATTGACTCTTTCCCATGCTTCATCTGACACCCTTCTGTTCGTTAGAGTCTTGTCAAATTGGCACATGAAGTAACCAAAGAATGCATCTTGAACTCTTCTGAAATGTAATCTGTTGGGTCTCAAAGGCAGCTGATCATAATATTCCCACACAGGTATAAGCGAGCGGTCACCCTTGGTAGAAAGATCAGGGAAATGTTTGAGTGACGCTGCCAAATACACTAAGTATGAATTCATGTAGAAAGTCATGGTGGTAGGGACGGCGACAAGTTGGTCGCACAAAGCATCACTGATAATCTCTCCCCATGAAATATGATGGGATTGCTTTATGAACATGGTAAACTGATACATCCAAGGTTCAAAAACATTAGAGTGTTCAAGACCCATCATCCTGTTGAAGAGAGTTATGATGTCTCCAATTTCCCACTTAAAGTCGCAACGGTACAACTTAGCCCACTTTGAGAAGGCGGCTTGTGGCTCATGAACCCACCTGTTGATATGATGTTTACAGTCCTTTTCCTTCTTGACATAGTACTCAGCTGCACTATCCTTTGAAATTTCCATATAAACAGGTGCTGGTGGTATTCTGAAGACTTTCTCAATTGTATCTGCATCAAGGTGGATTATTGCCTCACCATCATCATTTTTAATGGTTCTCGTCTCCTTGTCAAAGCGATGGGCGCAAGCGAGAACAAATTCAGGTTCTAGGGCAGCCACTGGAAAAGAGGATGTGTGATGGATGTGGCTGTCGAACAACCGCTGCATATTACTATCCTGCGGATCCTCCACTCTCTTGATGAAGTCTGACATGTGCACATGCCCTGTCTCCGTGTCTTTTATGTGATCCAAAGGAGAGGAAACTTGTGAAGGTGAAACTTCATTCTCGTACTTGTCATATTTATGCTTCATCTTCTTCGGAATAGAAAAGGATGGTAAATCTGACATTGAAGGATAACCTGGTATACTGCGATGAAGACTTAAAAGTGTTAAGGCAACATCATAATCAACTGCAACTAACATTTTTCCTTCTTCAAATGGGAAGAACTCCAACCCTTGCACTTCATGAATTTGTGAGAGAAAGATGGGAAATAAATGGGAATGGTGGAAATTTGACTTTGACCAATTTTGGATCTTGGGGAGAGTTTTATAAGTATACAAGTTGGGAATAATGAACATGCAATTGGACTCTTAAAACCCGAATGCAAGTATACTTGTAGAACGGAAAATGGAGAAATGAGTGAAAAATGAGATTTAGACTTGTGGGAAATGACGTGAATGGAAAGTACGGATATAAGCAATATGGACTGATAAAAATAGGAAGGTTTTGGGAATGTCATTTTCAAGAAAATGGGAAGAACTTTGGACATGCAATCCGGTTCTAAAAACCCGATTTTGGAAGGATGGGTATTTTTCATCTTTGCAACTTAGAATTTCACTAGAAGATGGTTAAATTCTTATAACCATAAGGGAAGATCAATTATTTTCATCCTTTTCTTGTTCATTTTCTTGTTTTCTTGTTTTTCCTTTTTAGTTGTAAATTTGTGTATATGTTTCTTTTGCCCCAAAAATCGGTTTTGTGAGAGAGATTTTCCCCTTTGCAAGGCAATTTGTGAATTGCATTGTTCTTCCCCATTTTCCCTCTTTACTTGTATTCGGAATCCCGAATACAAGTAAAGAGGGAAAATGGGGAAGAACAATGCAATTAATCCCGAATACAAGTAAAGAGGGAAAATGGGGAAGAACAATGCAATTCACAAATTGCCGATTCCTGAATACAAGTAAAGAGGGAAAATGGGGAAGAACAATGCAATTCACAAATTGCCTTGCAAAGGGGAAAATCTCTCTCACAAAACCGATTTTTGGGGCAAAAGAAACATATACACAAATTTACAACTAGAAAGGAAAAACAAGAAGACAAGAAAACAAGAAAATGAACAAGAAAAGAAAAGAAATCATACCTTGCTTCAATCTGAAATGCCTCTTCAAAAGATGAAACAATCTTTGAAAGAAGGGAGGAAAACTCTTAAATAGAGACTAACTGCATTCCAAAACCCTAGCCATGTTTTTACCAAATCGTCATGGGCAGAAAAACGTGGCACCAAATGCAAATTTAATGGCAGAAGAACCAGTCAAATCTCCATCAAACCCCAACGCCTAGGTATAGCAAGCAAAAACGACTTGGGAGATGAGAGATCCATGGCATCTTGGAAGAAGAAATCACGGTATTTAGCAAAAACGTGTTTGCTATTCAACACCAAAAAACCAGCAATCATAAACCCCAAATGGCGTGATATGTGTTTGCAAATGCATAAAAATAGGGAGGAATCCAAAACGTCTTCTATCTCCCAAAAAATCTCCACAAAAATTGCTTCAAATTTCCAACAAAATTGCCTTCCTTAGCTGGTCGGGTTTTTGGAAAAGAAATGCAAGTTCCATTTTACATGCAATAGAGAAAATCGGGTTTTAATTCCCATATTACAAGTTTAAAATGTTACTTTTCTCTCAACAAGGCAAAATCGGGTTTTAAAAACCCAATTGCAAGTTTAAAATTCCTCTATTTACACTTTATGGAGAAA
The DNA here is from genome assembly GCF_030272615.1 of Cryptomeria japonica. Classification (NCBI taxonomy): domain Eukaryota; kingdom Viridiplantae; phylum Streptophyta; class Pinopsida; order Cupressales; family Cupressaceae; genus Cryptomeria; species Cryptomeria japonica. Next base: position 468,413,598 of record NC_081414.1, read on the forward strand.
ATCGGGTTTTTTGGACACAATAACAAGTTTAAAATATCACTTTATTCCATTTCTAAGCAAAATCGGGTTTTGGAGAGAGATATGCAAGTTACAATAACTTGTAAAGGGAAAATAAAATCCCTACAACAATTTTTAATAACTCAACACATGCAATAGGGGAATAAAATCCCCATTACAAGCAAAAGACATTAAACTAGGGGTTTTACAAAAGAATTACAAGTGACTTTTAAATATGCAATGTAAAATTAACTTGTAACTTATCCAAAAAATCCCTATTATGACTTAAAAAGCCAAAAAGCATTTAGGGGGAAATAAAAAGTAAGTTACAAGTTCTTTTTTCAATAAAGTGCACTTGTAATTAGCCAAAAATTTCCCTACAAAGACTAAAACAAAGAAAATCATTAAAACTTGCAATGCAAGGAAAATTTCCCACTTGCAGTCAGGGAGAAAAAACCCAAAATTGAAGGAAAGACATAGCAAACGAACCCAAAATGCGATGAAATTTGAAAAGTGGTTCGAGGATGGACTGAGGATTAAGCCAGTCCAAGGGGGAAGCAAAATTCTGCCTCGGGAAGCTTGCCGTAGAGTAAAATTTTCATTTTTTGACAAATTTTTTATGTAATGGTCCTTCATTTTTGAAAACAAAAATGAGGACAACAAAGAGGAGTTGTTTTCATTATGTTTGAATCTGAAAGGAGATTTGTGAGGTAATGGCATAAACTAATCTATAAATTCATTCATGAACTAAGAAAAAAGTCTAAAGAAGTACAATGCCTACCGTAGGAATTAATATATTTATGTGCGTCATCACGCAATGTAAGGGGAAAGCTAGGAAGGAGAATATCCTTATTAGAACAGAATGCATACATAGAAGCCAGAAACTGTTACCCATGCAATGTAGGATTGTCATTGTTAGAAAAGGCAGCTAAAGATGGAGATTTAGAAGAATGAACAAGGAAGGGAACATGCCTAGCATGTGGTTCAAATAGGCCACTATGGTGAAGTTTAAAGAAAAAGGAAGGATAAAGAAGGGGTAGATGTAAAGACTCGTATCAATTTGTTTTAGCAATTTCAGACCTCCAAAGGACCATAACATCAGTGATTAATATAAGATGATCAGAATATGAATAAGGATCTGCACCTGAGCTAGTTCTGTCTCCAACCTTCACGCCAAAGGGGAATTGTAATGGTTGCCACCCCTTTAAAGAAGACCTGTCAAAGCTTATGCCATTAAACCAGCTACATCGCTCAGCCTGAACCTCCTTTGAACCTGAAGCTCTCATGTCCCTGTAGCTTTAATGGCTAGCAAATAACTTCACAAACACCTCCAACAGCTAAGCAATAACCCTCAACCTGTACTTGATTGAAACGCCCAGTTCTTGAATTCCTAAGCACCCAGCATGGTAGACTTCTAATGCTTAGGGAACGGTTGCCACAAACCTACCGTCTGCCCCACATGACTCATGCCTAGCAAAGGGAAGTAAATGGTGAGTTGAAATGATCCACACATCACCCACCAGTAATGTCATGAACCCACGCCTCACTGTGCCACTATTTTGCCCAGCAACTATCCTTACTAAGACAATGATATTGCCCAGCAATCACAATGAGATATAACAGACAGAAATAAACATGCCATTATCCAGCAACAATACCCACTATGGCATCTGTAATGTCCCCTACTAGGACTTTCCCCAATTTACCCTAAAATTCCCTCATGGGGTATGGATGATGTTGTGAAATGTAAATTGAGAACATAATACCTTGATTTAGAGCCTGCAATCAGGTTAATTACCAAAAGATAAATAAAGATATAATCCAACAATGTTACAAATGGAATACTAACCTCTATTATAATATTCAAATTTATATATGGGATTCCTTTAAGGTTCTACCCAAACAACCTATTGTCATTATGGAGCACCAGTTGGGAGATCATACAAGGCGCCTCGAGCCATTCCATCCAGCCTAGGAGCACGGAATGACAACCATCATTCAGCCTCCCAGCCCCACTTGGGATGTTTCTACCAGATCAGCTTCATAGCTACTTGCCTTCCTCATATGCATTAGCTCCCCTCCATAATGGAATGGGAGATTGGATACGAGCTTTAAAGGAATTGACATATCTATTTTATTATCCAGAGCCTACTTAGTAACAAGGATACAATATATTTAAATATACATATAACAGCAACCATGTATTTTCTAAATAGTATTCTTATTTCATATCAAATAGAAGACAGCATTAGTTCAGCCTACTCAGAATATCATGCATTATAAATCATACCAAAGTGCTCAGATCAGTATATATGCTGCTGTCTTAAGTAATGATGAGACTAAAGTTCCTTGAATGCTTATCTTTTCTTATCGATCCCTTCGATTAGATAGTCATGTGTTGTTTATATATATCCCAGTCAAAAGTGGAGAGTCGTGTCTTTATCCATGGTTACTATCCTTGTAAAGGTCACTACTCATAAGTTATCCTTTGCCTTAACTAATAATCATCTGCTAACTAATAATCATCTGCTGTAATCGCACCTCTTTGATTGCTTAACGACACGTATTAACATAAACATAAACCTTTGCATGTCTCTAAATCTATCCATCATATTTTAATCTTAGATAAGTCTATGCATCGATGTAACTTAAGAATGCTGGCCATCGATGGAATGGAATAATTGGCTTCGTTTCTGCTTTGTGAAGATAACTACTTCCTGATATGTTGTCTCCTTAAGATCCTGAAAATCGTGCAGTCTTATCAATAAGTCGATTTTTTGAGCATTAGCATTTCTTTTGTCTACTTTCATGGTGGGGGCATGATAGTCTATCCTTCCCGATATTGCTTGTCCTCAAGCAATTTCAAGTTTGGATGATTGAAAATCTCTCCTCCTTCCCATGTAGCATCTTCTATAGGCAGAGCTTTCCACTTGACCAAGAATTCAGGAATAGTTTTATTCCTTAATCTCTTCTCCCGCATATTTAGGATAGTTTTAGGTTCCAAAATTAATTCTCCTTCATCATCAAGTGGAGGTAGTTCCACACACGAGGTAACATGTGGCCCTAGCACTTTCTTGAGTTAGGATACATGAAATATGTTGTGGATTCTGCTATTCCCTAGCAATTCCAATTCGTAGCCTACTTCGCCTATCCTTCTCAAAATCTTGTGTGGCCCATAAAATTGGGGTTTTAGCCTCTTTGCTCAGTTGACCTTGATTGAAGATTGCTTGTATGGTTGTAGTCGTAAGAAAACCAAGTCTCTGACTTCAAATGTTCTTTTGGTGTGGTTCTTGTTGATGTGTTTTTTAGGCACATCCAGACATAGAATAAAATACCGTAGGTATCTTATCCTCTCTTGAACAAAATCTCTCGGATGCTGAAGATTAGCTGAAGGATCATTCGAGTAGACTCCAAGGTTCATGAATGTAGGGTCACTACGTGTGGATAAGCTCATTGGTTGATGTGATTATACTGGAATCACAAGGGGACTTACATTTGAATGCCTGAATGCTTGATTTGCTGGAACTAGATCATCTGATTTTGCAATATGGTTTTTCTTTTGATCCTAAACTCGCTGGAGTTTAAAAAAAATGGCAAAAGATGAGGGGTTGAGAGAGTCTATTCTAATCCTAAGAATCTAGGAAGATGAGTGAATGACTAGATGGAATCCTACTGAGTGAGGTCTCACCATCAAACTGAACAATTTGACACAAGTTCAATGCAATCTTCTAAGGACGTTTCAAGGATGTTCGAATCAATACCATCAAACATTGATCACCATTCAAGTTAATGCATAAGCAATGAGTGTAGAACGATTCGAAGTTAAGCTCATATCATTCCAGTTGACCACACAAGGCGCACTTACAAGCAGCAAGAGGCTAGTGGTATGGATTAGGCGGATTCCACATGAATACATTCAACAAATTCCTTCACTCAATCTAATTACATGAAAGCAAATTGAGAAGCAAAGACCATGTGAGTTGTTGAAGTAACAAATCAAATTCACCATAACTTCAATGGAATCAATTGTTCTCTACAACAAAGTTTGGCAACAATCTTTGCCTTCTCCTACTCGAACATCTGTTCTAATCTAGCTACCATCTTAGCTCTATTCACTACTCTATTCCCTATTAACTATTTTCCAACTATTAACCCACTATTAACCTTTACAAATGAAGAGATTTGAGCCTTTTATAGTGCTCTCAATACAATTCAATGGTTCAAATCCATTTGAAATCAATGCCCGAGATTTTACAATGAGAACTCTAATTAGGGTTTGTTACAACAAACTCTCCTTAGTCAATGAGAAAATTACATTCAGTAAGTGTGGACAAATAAATATCAGGGGTAGGTGCCTCGGAGTTTGTGCCATCACTGGTGAGTCAGGTTCATTGAATTGAGATGTGTTGATGTGGACCCTTCGGATTGGTGGAGGTAGTGACTGGGATGATGACTAGGATGCCACTTCTACTTGCACTTTGTAGGTTTGATAGATCATCATGAAGGAATATCTCTTGATACTCAACATTATTCAGCTTCAGCGATGATGATGATCTTCTAACTTTGATTAACTCTTTTGAAACTGTCTTCTCGAATGCCTTGATCATGGAAGTGCAAGGTATAGATCTTAGTTTTGAAGTGTTGATGATGCCTTGGAATGACCTCTTGATGTCACTATTGCCTTTCTCCTTCGGAGTTTCAAACTCCTCTTGTGACTCCCTTCGTGTTGTTGATGTTGTAGATCATGTCTTTGTGTAAGTGAATGCCTCTTGTGTGATCTCCTTATTTCTTTCTTCATTTCCTGCAAAACAAACAAGCGAGTATCAAATATACTTGATATATAGATTTAATTAAAGCATATAAAGAGAATTCGCCCTCATAAAGGGACACTTGAAGTTGCTTTTTGCTCGTGAAGATGAGCTCTTGAAGGCCGCTCCTAAGCCCCTGCTCATGAAGTTCGCCTTACTTCTCATAAAGTGATCTTTGAACTCTCACCTTTCATCTTTTCAACTCAAAATGAGTCTTTCCAATCATCAACTCTCTTTCAATGTAGTGTTCTTGTAGTCAATCTTGCAAATTCATCCTTAATTAGGAACACATGAAGTAGAATTCACTCCGTAACTTTTACACTTGAAATTCACAACATGAAGTTCGCCCCCTTTTGTTCATTCATGAAGTTCACTCTCATAGTGAATTCGCTCCACTTTATTGATTCATGAAGTTCATTTGAATGGAATTCGCTCCTAACCATCAACTCATGAAGTAGATTTGCATGAACTTCGCTCCTAACCATCAACTCATGAAGTAGATTTGCATGAGCTTTGCTCCAAATGTCCCAAACATGAAATTTGCTCCAAACTGGCAACTCATGAATTTGCAAATTCGCTCCAGGAAGGCAACTCATGAAGTTGCAAAATTTCATCCCAAGGGATGTGCACATGATGTCTTATCTCAATCACCTTGCTTTGCTAAGCTTGCTGGTCTATCCCAAACATGAAATCCGCTTCAAAAATTTCAAACCTGAAGTTCGCTCCAATACTCCAACTCATGAAGTTGTTTTCAATGTGAAATCTGCTCCAAAACTCTCCAACCTGAAGTTCGCTCCAATAATTCAACTCATGAAGTTGCTTTAAATGTGAATTTCGCTCCAAACTCTGAGATCATGAAGTAGGAATTTCGCTCTTGTTGCTCAACTCATGAAGTAAAGATTTCGCTTCACTCTTGCAACTCATGAATTTGAGTCTTGCATGAAATTCGCTCCTCCTCCTTGATTCATGAAGTTCGCTCCCTACCTTGAAGTCATGAAATTCGCCCATGTAGAAATTGGCTCCAAATCAACAACTCCTGAAGTAGGAATTTCGCTCCAATAGCTTAATTCATGAAGTAGAAATTTTGCTTGAACCTTGCAACTCATGAAGTTGTGAATTTCGCTCCAAATTGCAAAGTCATGAAGTAAGGAAAATTCGCTCCAAAGGTTGAATTCATGAAGTTGATGTTCTCGAATTGGCCTCATTCCTTTTATTCCCAACTTTACTCGTGAAATCTTGAAGATGTAATTCACTCCAACCTCTCTATTCATGAATTTCGCTCCTAAAGTCCAACTCATGAAGTTCAAATTCGCTCCAAGGGGTGAAATCATGAAGTTCGCTCCAAAACATGAAGTCATGAAGCTCGCTTGGTATTGAATCCATTCAAGGAGATCATTCTTCATTTCTCATTCAACTTTGCTCATGTAGGCTTGCTTATATATGCTTATCGATGAAATTCGCTCCAAGAAGGCAACTCATGAAGTTTGCTCCAAGATGCTACCTCCTGAAGTTCGCTTGTGAATGCTTGAACATGAAGTGAGTGATTCTAAATTTCCTTCATTTCCTTATCTTCCATCTTGTTTATGAAGCCTTGAAGGTAAAATTCGCTCCAATACTCCTACTCATGAAGTTCGCTTGAAATCATCTACTCATGAAGTTAGGAATTCGCTCCAAAAGGTGAACTCATGAAGTGTGAATTTCGCTCCAAAAGGTGAACTCATGAAGTTGGAATTTCGTTCCAAAAGGTGAACTCATGAAGTAAGTGTTCTCAAATCCTTCACTTTATTCCTTTATTGCCAACCTTGTTTATGAAAGCTTGAAAGTGAAATTCGCTCCAAAGGTTGAATTCATGAAGTTCGCTCCAAATCCTTCAAACATGAAGTTCGCTCCAAAAGACTCAGTCATGAAGTTCGCTCCAAGAAATGAAGTCATGAAGTTCGTTTTGTGCTCCAATCCTCTCAAGCATGAAGTTCGCTCCAAACCCTGAGTTCATGAAGATTTGAAGGTGAAATTCACTCCCGAGGCTTTGAAGATGAAGTTCGCCCCTGAGGTTAAGCTCATGAAGTGGATTTCGAAACAAGACCGAACTCCCTTTTGCGCTCTCAACTTCAATACCTGATAACTTGCTCAACATGAGATCTTAGAGTGAGTCTCCGCTCTGTGGGAGAAATGTAAGAAATTTACTGCACAAGGAGTGTTCATGAAGTGAAGTTCGCTCATCAAGAGTAGCACTTGAAGTGACTTGCAAAATGACAATTCTTCCTTACTCATGATTGTATTTATCATGCCTAGATTTTGCAAACCTACTACACACTTATACAAGACTATGCACCTGACTCCTAGCCATTTGAGCGCCTATACCTCTCTAATGCAAAGGCTAATAGCAAAAGACTCAAACACAAACTATGAAGCAAGAAAAAAGTGGGGGTCCCCATTTGCGATGGGGTGATGTGTGAATACCTCACAACAGTTCTGATCGACATAGATCTTTTGCTGATTCTCAGGATGGTGACTTGAGAGTGTTCATGATATCCATACTATGCTACACGAAGTCCTTGGCCCTTGGCACTTGACTTTCTTGGAGGATCAAATTTCTGAAAGATGTTGCCTCGTACTTGTATAACACCTTGAATGGACTCATTCCAATTGACATGTGGTGGGTGGTATTATTGCATTATTCACCAAGGTGCAACCATTTGGTCCATGCATTCTATTGTCCGGTGACATAGTTTTTCAAGTATCCTTTTGCCCACTTGTTTACAATTTCTGTTTGCCCATTTGTTTGGGGATGGTAGCTTGTGCTGGGGGTGAGTTTGGCCTCGACTAGACAAAAGAGTGCTTGCTATAATAGGCTTAGGAACTGGCTCTCTTTATTAGTGACAATGTTACTTGGAAGGTCATGTAGTTGGAAGATTTCTTTGAAGAAGACCTTGGCTATTTGTGGAGCTTGATAATTAGTAGATATTGCAATGAAGTGTGCATACTTGGTGAGGCAATCCACTACCACATATATACAATCCTTTCCTTGAACCTTGGGTAACTTGATTATAAAATCCATAGAGATACTTTCCCTTTTTTGATTTGGAAGAGGTTAAGGTTGTAGGAGCCCAGTTGGATGGTTTTGTTCAATTTTGTTTCTTTGATGAGCCATACATTCTTGTACATGTCTAAGGACATCCTTTTTAAGGCCCTTCTAGGAGTATTTTTCTCTTATTTGTCCATAGGTTTTTTAGTACCCTTGGTGACTGGCTAAAAGGTTGTCATGGTATTCCTTGATGATCTTTTCCTTCATTTTTGAATTTGGCACAAGGAACACTCTATTCTTGTATAGGATAAGCTCTTCTACTACCTTGTATTCTTCATTGGGCATGTTTCCTTCTAGGATATCATTAGCTTGTGGATCGTTGACGTATTCGACAATAATGTCATTCGTCCAATTGGCTGCTATGCTTGTCATGGAGTTCAAGTGGGATCGCTGCAAGAGAGCATCTACTATGACGTTATTGGTTCCTTTCATGTATTCATTATCAAAGTTGTAGGCTTGTATCTTGCTTACCCACCTCTGCTGTTTGTAATTTAGGTCCTTTTGATTAAAAAAGAATCTCAAGCTATTGTGATTGGTTCTAACATTGAACTTTCAACAAACCAAATAACGTCTGCACTTGGTGGGCGTGCACGATGGCTAACATCTCCTTATCATAGATGGAATAATGTCTCTCAGTTTCGGTGAGCTTGTGGCTTTCATATGTGATTGGATGTTTGTTTTGCATAAGGATTGCTCCAGTGCCTTCCCTAGAAATCATCACACTCTAACTTGAAAGGTAATGTGAAGTTGGGAACAGCTAGGATAGGGCACGAGCTCATTATCTCCTTTAGTTTCTCGAAAGCTTGTTGAGTCACTTCATTCCATACAAAGGCCCCTTTTTTGGTTAAGTTTGTGAATGGGGTGGCAAGTTTAGAAAATACCTTTAAAATCGACGGTAGTAATTGAATAGACTCACAAATCCCCATAGATGTGTTAGAGTTCTTGGTTGTGGCCATTCGTTAATAGCTTTAATTTTCTCCTCGTTCACACTCACTCCTTGTGCATTGATTTCATGACCAAGGTAAAGGATTTCGTCTAGCCCAAATTCACATTTGGAGGCTTCTGCATAGAGTGATTCCCGTTCCAAAATGTTTAGTACTTCCTCAATATGTTTAAGATGTTCTTCCCATGCCTTGCTGTAGATAAGGATGTTGTTAAAGAATACAGGTAGGAACCTCCTTAGTTGTTTTCTGAAAATATGGTTCATGCATGATTGAAATGTTGCGGGGGCATTTGTCAAGCCAAAAGGTAGGACCAAAAATTCAAAATGCCCATAGTGACACCTAAAAGCTGTCTTGGGAATATCTTCTTTTCTCATTCTTATTTTGATGGTACCCAGATTGTAGATCGATCTTGAAGAAGTATTTTGCTCCGTGGAGTTCATTGATTAATTCATCAATTCTTGGGATGGGGTAGCGGTTTTTTATTGCCTTTTTGTTTAAGGACCTTTAAGCTATTCACATCCTCATAGTGCCATCCTTTTTCTTAACTAGCAACATAGAGGATGCGAAAGGACTGGAACTTGGCCAAATGTGACCCATCTCAAGCAATTCTTTGATGGTTTTCTCAATCTCCTTTTTGAACTTCTGGGGTGTTGGTATGGGGTAGTGATCACAGGTTTAGCCCCTTCTTTTGATTCTATTGTAGGTTCAAATCCTTTGTTTGGGGGTAGTCCTAGGCGAATGCCACCAAATACCTTCTTGTGTTTATTTAAAATGGGTTGGATATAAATGTGGATTGTCTTTCCTTGGGAGTAAGTTTTGTTGAGAATCATACATTGTGCTGTTCACTCTCCTTGTACCTTCCTAAAGATCCTCTCCATACTTTTGGATGAGACTATTCTTGGGGATTCGTCGGGTAACCTTTTCAAAGTGACTTGTCCATTATGTTGGAAGCAAGTTTCCAAATTTGGGAGGTCCATAATGAAACATCCTAAGGAGTGTACCCAAGGAGTACCCAATATCACATCGACATCTAGAGTTAGCACATAGAAGTCCTCTTTTATGGGGTGCTTTCCTAAGACGATTTCTAATTAAGGAATTAATTTGGTACATTGAGCCATAGATCCATTAGCTAGGGCTACTGTAAAGGCCTTAAAGTCTTTACTTTCTAATTTCATTTTTGCAACTAGAATCTTGTTAATAAAATTGTGGGATGCTCCATTATCCATGAGGGCAATCACCTTTTTCCCCTTAGAGTATTTTTGATTTAGAATGGTTGGTGTTTGGAGGTTTGTGAGATGGTAGCTAGGGTTCCATGCTCCTCTTCTTCGCCTCATCTTCTTGTTTCAGGATTTTCTTCCTCCTCTTTCCATAATTCTTTGTCGGATAATGCTTCCATATTGTGTGCTCGACCTTCCTTTTTGCATCTATGTCGTGGTTTCCATTCTTCCTTGCAATTAAAACACAAATTTGGGCCTTCTCGTCGTCTCTTGAGTTCTTGTCTACAAATGTACCTTGGTTCCCTTTTTTCCTTGCACTTGAAACATAATCCCTTTTTCATGCATTCCCTCATTTCCTTATAAGGTAGTAGAGAATTTTGCCCATCATTCTTATGGAAAGGTTTGACACGAGTGTTTGAGGGTTGATTTTTTGCATGGTATATGCCCCTTGTAGGGGTTATGTCCAATTTTGGTGCCTTTTGAATTGCATCCTTAAGTGATATAGGATTGAGGGCACTAACCAAATCACAGATAGTTTCCTTTAATCTTTCAACAAATAGGTAGGCTAGTCTACTTTGAGATATGTTTGGTACCATAACTGAAAGTTTTTTGAACTTAGTGACATACTCTTCTACGGTTCTTTGTTGCCTTAGTTGTGTAAATTCCCTAAAGTACCACTCGGGTTGTTTTTGGTCAAACCTTTTTATCAGTTTTTGGGTGAATTCATCATAATTTGTTATGTGTTGGTGGCCTTGGGTAATAAGGCCATGCTACCACCAATCATGGGCTTTTCCCTTCAAGTGGAGTATGACAAATTTTATTTCATTTCTTCCATCATGGGGCTGAGTGAAAGATAGCTGTCCAACTTTTGGACCCATGAATGTGCCGTAGATTTCTCGGATCCATCAAATTTGGAGAGTCATTTTGCTAATTCTTTCTTTTAATTTGTCGGGCTGCCCTCTTTTGTTGTTAGGGGCAATTCGTGTTTTAACATCACAATAATCCCTAAAGGAGACATCGTTCTTAACTTCGAGATCTAATATTGAGTACATTTTTTGTAAGCTCTACATTATCAAAGGTGAGATTATTTACTTCTTCCTCTATCATGGGTTCTTCCCTAGGTAGGAAAGGAGGTCTAGTTGGTCTAGGGGCTGATGCCCTTGTTAGGTTGTTATTTTTGAAGTGGTTGGAGTTAGTGTCCCTCCCATTGGTTTGGTTGGTTCTAGAGTTATTGTTACTCATGTTTTGGATGGCTTGGAGGAGAAGTTGGGCTGTTTTTTTCGTTTTGCTCCATGAGAGCTTGAGGGAAGGCTCTCAAATCGTTGCCCATTTGTATGCTCATGGTGTTGTTGGGTGTAGAGTTATTGATGGATGCTACTTTCGTTTCTTTGTCCAAATCCCTTTGAGCCCTTTGGCTAGGTTGCATCAACTACTTTTCATAGGATGGCAGGAAGGATGCTCTGATACCAATTGTAATGTCCCCTACAGGGACTTTCCCCAATTTACCCTAGAATCCCCCTTATTGGGTATGGATGATGTTGTGAAATGTAAATTGAGAACTTAATGCCTTGATTTAGAGCCTGCAATCAAGTTAGTTACCTTAAGATAAATAAACATATAATCCACCAATGTTACAAATAGAGTTCTAACCTCTATTATAATATTCAAAATGTATATATGGGATTCCTTCAAGGTTCCACCCAAACAACCCATTGTCATTATGGAGCACCAGTTGGGAGATCATATGAGGCACCTTGAGTCGTTTCATCCAGCCTAGGAGCACGGAATGACAACCATCGTTCAGCCTCCCAGCTCCACTTGGGGTGTCTCTACCGGAATGGCTTCCTAGGTACTTGCCTTCCTCATATGTATTATCTCCCCTCCATAATGGAATGACAGATTGGATGTGAGCTTTAAAGGAATTGACATATCTATTTTATTATGCAGAGCCTACATAGTAACATGGATGCAATATATTTAAATATACATATAACAACCATGTGTTATCTAAATAGTATTCTTATTTCATACCAAATAGAAGACAGTAACAGTTCATCCGGCCAACACAGAATAGAATGTACTCGCTGAGCATCCTATCCTCTCTTGAGATAAGGAAATCCCTAATGCTATTTTTAATTGATCAATGGGGACGACCTCAAGGTTTGGATCGTCAAGTCTTGATTGCAAGATAGCTCAATGGTCGATGTGTTTTGCTGGGAGCACAAGGGGACTTACGTTTTGCAACAAGCTGGTCTGCTGCGATTCTCGAACTGGGAAATAAAAGGAAAAGAGAAGGGTTCAGGAAGCCTAAGGACAGTGATGATTACAGTTGATGCAGTGGGTAGACAGATTTCGATAAACCAGTTCTTGTTTTGCCAGAGACACCCTCACAACTAGACAAGAACGGTGCAAGCTCCAAGGGATGAAGGATTTTCAGACCGGAGACACTCGTTTTAGGCACCCAATTCTGGCTCAGCCTAAGACAAACACCTGTAGTTGAATTAAGCACAGTTTGGGTTCAGACTAACCATGCACGGTGACCTACGATCAGCAGACCCCCAATGGTATGAACCCAAAATGCATCAAATGCCCCTCTACACTTCACCATTAAAATCCCTGCACTCTACAATTAACTAGCTGAAAGAAACCATGCAAATAGAACGAAAACAAAGACAATAAACACCATATTCAATGTCCATATATTTGCTTCAGCTGCCATTACAACAATTTCTGCAGCATCTCTATGCTACTAAAATTTAACCTTCTACAATCTAGCCTATTCTAACTTCTAAAATCCCACAACAAAATTCTAACCTTTAACAAAAGAAAGGTCTCTGCCTTTTATAGATTTTACATGTCGAACCGGTGGTCAGGATTGACTGCATCCAAGGGTTGCAATCTGCCCTCTAGAAGCTAGCAGCTTTAACCCATGCCCACTCAATTTTCAGTTATCTACCCAGCCACCTTTTCAACTACCTATCACTATTTGGCTTCAATTTGGGTCTATCCGGTAGTTGAACATAACTGTCCACAATTGACCTGTTTCCCCTCTGTTTCAAAATATCTTGAGTGGGGCCCGCAGACAGTTTTACATTAAAACAATTTTAGTTTTTAAAACTGAATTTCTGGAATTTCTTCCAGTTGTGTATTTCTCGAGAATGCATACTTGCTGCATTCTGAAAGTACTTCGGTCTTTCGTCTCGGTGGTGGACTCCACTCCGCGGTTCAGGTAGTACACTTACCAATGCTTCGTTTTGCACTCTGTGGTGCGATCCTGCATTTCCTCTTCTTGGTGTCGATCGCGATCACGACTCCTTGACATTTCAGGCTTTCTCCTGGTTCCTCCCGACGATGCCTTCCTGCAAACAATCAATTTCATCTTTAATCAATCAATTTTAAAAATTAATTCAGTTAATTTAATAAACATTAAATTTATTTAATGACGTCGGGCTTAGTCTCGGTGAAGTTTGGGCTTGAGAAGCCCTTTGTGAGATGTATCTTTTAAATGTGTCTCACTTCTTTCATGAAGTTCGATCTGTCTTCTTGATTCGTTCTCCTTCTTAGACAAAATTCGGGCTATCTTAGGCAAAATGAGCGAACTTCCTGTTTAGACTTGTGCGATTTTAGGTTTGCTCGCATACATTTTTACCTTGATTTAAAAAAAACAAAAAACTCGGCATTTTCATTTAAAATAACTTATCTCTCACATCGACTTTAAAGCCAAAAATGAACAAGCTCACAAAATAGGGCGGACAATGTGAGATTCATTTCAAAAGTTCACCAAAAGCCTTCAAAAGCATTGAAAGTCTTTAAATCTCGCTTTCATAAGGGAAAATATGAGTTTCGGTTCAAAACTCAAAAATCGGCCTCCTAAGTCAAGAAAAGCGATTCATCACGACAATCTCACAAAACGCTTTAAGAGGCCGAATTTACTAGAATCACACAAAACTACTTCACATGTTGACAATTTGGAAATCTCACGAAAGGCGTTTAAATACCGAAAATTTGGAAAACTCTTGAAATGATTTGATACGCCAAAAGGGTGAAGAGCTTTCAAGTCAACTAAATAAGCCGAAAACCACTAAGGCTTAATAAAACACTCCAAACGCTAAAAGTAAGCTTCATTTCAAAAAGTGCACAAAACGGCTTTAATAGCCGAAGTTCACTAAACGTCACAAAAGCCTTGAAAAGGCTGAAAAAGAAGTCATCAAAATCGCGCAAAGTAACTTTAAAACGCGAAATTGTGAAAAGCTCTCGAAATGACTTAAAGTCCCGAAAAGTTCAAAGTCGTACTAAAAGACTTCTATAGTCGAATTCATCGAAAAAGCTCACAAAATGAGTCGATAAGCCGAAAATCATTAAATGCCGAAAATGAAGGTCACAAATCGGTTGAATGAGCCGAAATTCGCGAAGTATGAAAAACATACAAATTGATCTTCAAGCCGAAAAATTAAAAAAACTCACAAATTTATCTACTTTGCCGAGATTCATCTAATTTGTCAAAAAGGGGTAAGTCTCTAAAGTCGCACGAAATACCTTAAAAGGCCGAAAAATTAAAAAACTTGCAAATTCATTTAACTTGCCGAAGAACAAAAAAGAAAGTCTTCAAAACCTAAATTGCGCAAAGAGCACTCATTTCTCGAAAATCTTCAACGTCTCTAAATCGTGCGATGAACGTTTTAGCTCTGAAAAGCTTGAAAAACATTCTAATCACACAGTCTTCGTTAATCTCTGCAATTCGAATCAGTGAACCATCACAGCATTTGGCGACAAACCTCCAAGTTTCTCTCTCTATTGGGCAGAGAAACAAAATATGGATGGGGGGGGCGGGGGGGTCCCTGCGAAGAGGGGTGTGTGTGCAGAATGTACAACAGATAGTATGTTGAAGAGAAGTGTGCAGGGTAGAAGTTATGCAAGAAGAAGAGGGACTAGTAGGATATATGAGGGATAAGGAAAGAGAGGAAATAGAAAAGCGAGGGTAGAGCGGTGAGGGTGCTATGATATTGGAGAGGTGGAAAGTGGGAAGTGGGAGAAGGGTTATTATTGAGAAAGGAGTGAGATCTCTAACCAAAACACATGGAAGAAGGTGGTTTATATGTATATGGAGGGGAAGGGCTCAAGAAATTGAAATGGAAGAAGGAAGCCCTAATTCTAGATGTGAGTCACAAGAAAGAGGAGGAAGTGGAAGATGAGATTGTGTCTGTGTTAAAGGTTGAATTAGATGGAGAGAAGGATGGGTTGACTGAAGAACAGTAAGAGAGATGGTTTGTGGTTTAAAGGTGATGTTCTAATTGAAAGGGCGGTCTCCCCAAAATGTACCATAAATATGTGTTACCTTGTGTTCAAGTAATGTTACTTTAATTACTAGTATGCTATTCTACTTTGTAGTTTTCCTTTCCTTTTGAACATTACAATATAGTAATTGAATTCAGATCTCCAAAGTAAAGCAAGAGTTGAGATTGAATGAAGAAATTGGAAATGAGATGGGATAGGGTTAGAGAAGTGTGTTTTCCACATCTAAAGCTGATTCAAGTGACTAAGATTGGAGAATGCTGGAAGGTTAACTGGGAAGGATTCTAGACATCTGAAACCATGTAATTTAAATGGGAAGAAATGAGAAATCCATTTTATGATTGTATATTAAGTTTTAAGCTTGGAGAAGTCTCTTAAATAGAGTTAACTTGACATTATCAGGAAGGGGAAACAGACAGAGTTACAAAATCCCTGAATTAGGGGATCAAAGAACAACAAGAAAGGACAGAATCAATTGCACTCATGTTCTGACCAAGTATAATGCAAGTGAACCTACTAGAATCTTGGGCAAAACTGCTTCAGTGCTGGAGGCAACATTCCTACTGAAGCTTTTTCATTATGAACTTTGTGTGTGTGTGTGTGTGTGGTGTAAGTTTCCTAATAAATGACATCTCAAAACTTTTGTCGAGCATTAAAATCTTCTTTGCTTGTGTTGGTGTAAATAATTATTCATCTTGGATATTATTACACTTAAGTTTACTTAGAAAATGCATTTCATAGTAGTTTGGGTATGAGACACTTGGGTGTTTGTGCCACATTGGGATAGTGTGTGTAAGAGAATTCCCACCTTTTATGGTGTTGATCTTGTTGTTACACTCCACCTTTGGTGGGTGATCCGCCTCATGTGGAATATTATATTGTTTCTCCTACCTACCCACACCTATTTCCTACCTACCCTTGTTTCTTATTGAGCCACATGTCATGTTTGTGTGCTCACATATCTATATAGCCTTGCCTATATAAGCAGGTTCATATTCATTGTATGTAACGATTGATGATCCAGTTGATCAGTATTTTCATCTTGATAGAATACAATTTATTCCTATCATATATTTTATTTCTTATTTGTGCTTTCCATTGCCTCTAGATCTTGGCAAAATCTCACATGGTATTAGAGCCATTAGAGTGTCATTGGTTTGCTAATTAAGAGAAATTTGATGTTATTTGGGGTTTGCATTTTGGAGTTTTCTATTGCAGGTTATTATTGAAGCTTGATAAGTCAAATCTGAGGTCACCATTGGATTTAGGAGGTCCAAGAAAGTCAGTTTTGCCTTTTGTTTCATCCAAATCGGACTTCGGAGGCCAAATTTAGAGTCATTTGAAGTTTGACGCTGCAGCAGAAATTTTCTAGAAATTATAATTTTGCAGGCATTTTTCAAATAGCGATATCTCACTCATCCGGACTCGTTTTTTCGAGCAATTTTTTTTTGTTTTGGGGTAGAATTTCATGATCTATATAGTGGTGCAGGAGTTTTCTGATTTTCGGATACGGGTTTTTCGAAAATCGCGAAATCCTGATTTTTACAACTTTTGGAGGCTTCGTTTGGGCTCATATGGACTCCTTTTCAGGTGCCGTTTTTTTTTTGAAAGTGCATATTTTTTCATCTACTTTCATAATCCGCCATCTGTTTGCAGTGATTTTAAGTAGAAATTGTACTTTCAGTATTTGACCATTTTTGGCATATTTGGTACTTGCATTTTGCTTGGATCTCAGTTTAGATCACTAGCAGTATTTGTTGAAGTCTCTTAGATCTCATTTTGAGAAGTTGTAAATTGAAATCAGAAGTCCACTTTGCCTTGTTTTGCAAGTGGCCCATTGTATACGCACTAAGTATAAAGTGCCAAAATCACTTTTTTTTGGGGGGGTTTTTTATTGATTGAGTATTTTGGGGGGTGTCTTGTGTGATTGTGCCTCTCTCTATCTTGTGTTTTTTCATTTTGGTGCTATGGGTTCTCCTAAATTTCCACTTTTAACTTCTCATAATTATGCATCATGGAAGATTAAGGCATGGAGTAAACTAATGGAAAAATGACTCATTCATTATGTAAATGAAACTATAACAGCACCACCTGATCCTAAGGCTGATCCTAATGCTCAAATTGAATGGCTTACTAAGAATGTTATGGCACTTGGAACTCTTAGAAAGTATGTATTAGATGACCTCATTTTTCACATTGATAAGTGTACAACAATTAAAGAGGCTTGGGATATTTTTAAGAAATTGTATGGTCAAGTTGATGAGATTAAGGGATACAAGCTTGATAGTGAACTCACAACTTTGGATCCCAAGGATTTTGATACAATCCAAGATTATGTCACAAAAGCAATTGAATTAAGAGAAAAGCTAAAGGATTGTGGAATTGACAAAACGGATGCTCAATTGGTTTATAACTTGTTGGACAAGCTTCCTTCAAAGTATGCAGCCTTTGTATCTAGCTTTCACACTCATAGGTTAGCTCAAGGTTCCACATACACTTCTCTCTCATTTGATTCATTCACGGAGATGTTGATACTTGAGCAATCTAAGTTGACCACGATGGGGATTCTCAAATCTACAAAGTCACAAGCTTTGGTGGCTAATAACGGGAATCAAGGCAATCAAGGAAAATGCAAGAATCAAAAGCAACTTAAGTCAAAACCACAACAAGATGGAGCACAATCTTCCTCTCCACAACAAGGTGATTCACCATTCTCACGTAAGAGGAAATCATATAAGGACAATCTTTTTTGTGGATATTGCAAGAAGTCAGGACATGATGAACACCATTGTTATAAGAAGGATATTGATGAGTTGAAGAATAGAATCAACCTACCTTCTAAAATGTCTACATTAGCTTCTTCTTCCAAGGATAAAAGAAACGATCACTCTTTTGGGACAGATAAAGGAAAGGGACAAGCTCTTTGTGCTACTACAAGTCATGATTCAGGGAGATGGCTTCTAGATTCAGGAGCTTCTCATCATATGGCATCTTCGCAGTCTATGTTTTCTACATTTGAGCCTTGCCACATGCCACAGATTTTGATGGGCAATCATAAATACATGGATGTGATTGGGAAAGGATCTATTGCCATTGGGGATAACTCCTTCAATGATGTGTTGTGTGTATCCCACTTGACAAATAATCTTCTTTCCATCTATCAAATCACACATGGGGCAACTAGGAAAACTGTGGAGTTCACACCT
The DNA here is from genome assembly GCF_030272615.1 of Cryptomeria japonica. Lineage (NCBI taxonomy): Eukaryota > Viridiplantae > Streptophyta > Pinopsida > Cupressales > Cupressaceae > Cryptomeria > Cryptomeria japonica. The sequence continues at coordinate 468,432,147 of NC_081414.1, forward strand.
GATTCAGTTATCATTAGAGACTTGGAGAGTGGAGCTATCATTGCGACTGGGGTGGTTGATCATGCATCTGGGTTGTACTCTTTTTCAGATTTTGGTCCTATTGATGAGGTTGATTCTTCCTATTTTGATGATTCAGATTTTGAGGAGAACTTTGGGCATTTGAACCTGGGGATTCTCACATGTGACCCCGTTCTTGAGCCTTGCATTTCATCTCCTTCTATTGATATCACACCACCTATTGCACCTGATGATGCAACTAGTGTGACAGTTTTGCCTTCTTATGATTCAGTGTAGCAGGATATTTCATGTCTTCCAGCTTCAGTTGATTGGGATGCCTACGTGACAGACATTGCAGGTTTGTTTGTGGACTCCTATATTGCAGATTTGTGAGACACCATTGATGACATTCATCTTCTCTTTGATGACGATGATCCTTCTTTGATTGTTGCAAGGGATAACTCTGACCCTCTTGTGCATTCTCTACATGATCAATCTTTAGAGGTTGACATGGTTGTGGATACTTTTGTACAACACTTGGAAGAGGTCTCTTTATTTTTTGAGGAGACATATGAGTCTTTGGATATTGTTCTACATTCATCTCCACTAGATCTTGGAGTGCCTTTTTTAGCAGTGTGGCACAGTTTACCACCTTTGGAGGGGGTACCTTTCAGCATCGACATGGGGACACTTGAGCAGTTTTCAGAGATTCCTTTCATCATGAGTATTTTTCCTTCATCTTCCCTTCATGGTTGGGGAGACTTCATGGATACACCTTTGGTTTTGTTTCTTCCTAAGGGGAGGAATGTTGTTCGACGTTCATGGAGCAGTTTCTTCATTCATCTTCGAGCTTCTATCATTGGTGCAAATTCCACATTGAGGAGGGGCTTCCTAGTCTCCCTTCTTCTTGTCTCATATGAGGGGGACTTTTTCCTCACATGGGGTTTTGTCCTTCACATACTTCTATGAGAGTTCTTTGTATCTAGTTTTCATCTCTCTTTTGGGGGAGGGTTTTTTCCCATTGGGTTTTTCTCTCTTTCCTCGTTTTGTGAGAGATCTCCTTGCATTGGTTTACATGCATTTGCATTTGTACATGGGTACCTAACATGGCCTAGTAGCCGGGACCCATCTTGCATTGCTTAGTTGCATTGTAGACTTAAGTGCATTCCCCTAAGTTGCACTTAAGGGGGGGTGTTGGTGTAAATAATTATTCATCTTGGATATTATTACACTTACTTAAGTTTACTTAGGAAATGCATTTCATAGTAGTTTGGGTATGAGACACTTGGGTGTTTGTGCCACATTGGGATAGTGTGTGTAGGAGAATTTCCACCTTTTATGGTGTTGATCTTTGTTGTTACACTCCACCTTCGGTGGGTGATCCACCTCATGTGGAATATTATATTGTTTCTCCTACCTACCCACACCTATTTCCTACCTACCCTTGTTTCTTATTGAGCAACATGTCATGTTTGTGTGCTCACATATCTATATAGCCTTGCCTATAGAAGCAGACTCATATTCATTGTATGTAACGATTGATGATCCAGTTGATCAGTATTTTCATCTTGATAGAATACAGTTTATTCCTATCATATATTTTGTCTCTCTTATTTGTGCTTTCCATTGCCTCTAGATCTTGGCAAAATCTCACAGTTTGTGTTGGATGCAGTTTAAGTGCATATACAATGTATTGGCCTATATAATAACCTTCTAGAGATTGTGTTTAAGTTTGTCTTCCAGAAGTCTGTTGACTGCAGTTAATTGGAAAGGTAAAACATTAAGGCAAATTGAGAAAAATAATTATCATATGCTGCCTTGCTCATTGTTTATATTTATTTTCAGAGTACAAGTTGAGGGCTTCTCTGGTTTAGAGGACAGATGAGGGCTTCTTTAGTGTAGAGGATAGATTGAGGGCTTATCTAATGTATAAATCTATAAAAAGAACTACACATAGAAAATGTGTTACTTATTAGCAATTTGTATTCATTGTTTATTTTTCAGATTTTAAAATTTTTTTTTTTTGCAATAACTAGTAATTATCCTAATGGTATGTTTAATGTGCTTTAGGAGACACTCTGGGTTCTTTTTTATATGTTCCATGTGAAGTAATGAAGCAGCGCATGCAAGTGCAAGGCACAAAAGGATCATGGTGTTCAATGATATCCAAAGATAAGGCCTCTTCATTGAGCTCTAGTGCTAACATGTATGAATACTATTCTGGAATATTTCAGGCTGGAACCTCTATCTGGAAACACGAAGGATTAAGAGGCTTATATGAAGGGTATGTGTATACCCCTGCATTGCTTGTCTTTCTTTCATACATTCATTTGTTTTTTCCTTATAGCATTTGTGGATTGGTATACATATATTTTGCTGTATGTATGTATGATTCTCAATTTGGGATGAAAAGAATATTAGCTCTGTTTCTTGAGATACTTGTTCCAAGAGGCGGTATGCATTCTGGTTTCTCTGCTTGATATTACAATTGTTCAGGATATTGCTCGTGCTTTGTGTTCGTTGAGCTAGTAGGGTACCTTAGATTAATTCTTCAATGTGCATTCTCTTTTATATTAGTCATAATAAACCAATATATAATATGAACATTTATTTTTGATAATACAAATATACATGCCATAAAATACCTTAACAGTAACCAGAATCTCTCTTTACAAATTATTTATTTTCTCAACATATTTTTTGTTCTAAATTTTCACAATTAAAATCTTCTTTCAAATCAACTATCCTCCTATAGATTCTTGTTAACATAAAATTTAATTCTTCAAAGTTATCAAATTTTAAGCTAGCGTTTGATATTTCACATTGATATTTTATACCCTTGGTTTATAATGGCCAGACTGTTAATTTATATCAGATTTGAATGCAATGCTTTAATTTTAATAATCACTGTTAATTCTGCATTATGTTTGATTCTTATTGATTATGATCTCTGATGTGAACAGGTATGAATCTGAAAACAGCACTGTGTATTGATATACGCAAAGTTCTGAAGCATAACACGGGTTATAATTTCCGATCCGGTTGTATGATATTTTTCGATTTCTATATCATTGTTCCCGGCAGCCTCCCTCCATATATAGGAAGGGAAAGAGGCATGCCTTCGTAGAGGTATGCCTCTACGTGGAACGAGTTCCACGTAAAAACATGTTTTCTACGGAGACATGTCTCCACCGATCCGTGGAGGCTAATACAATTTGACTTCGATGCTTGCATTATGTAACAAGTCGATTAATATAACGACTAATGGGTATAATATAAATGTTTAATAATCAACTTTTATATATTGTTATATATATATATATATTAATAATGTAAGTCTCATACATTATTTTATATATATATATATATATATATATATATATATATATATGTATATAATATACATAATATATATATATATATTAAATCCAGTCAACAATTACATTTTATTTGATGGCAAAACATATAAGTTAATTTATGGTAATTTGTAAGGATAGAGCAAACATCAAATGCTTAAGGCCAATAGGCCAATTAAGCATTTGATTTCGACAACCAGAATTATCTGACCGAAGCTACACATAATTAACACTCCCTCTTAGCTAGGGAGGATTAATTCTATCCCAACAAGAGAGAACAATTGATATCACCTTCTCGTGATATCAGAGAATCATGACATAACCACAAATATCACGTCTCATGATATTTGTCATGGTTCTCAAAAATATCCAAAGTCTATGATATGTGCATTGGTATCAAGTCGCATGATACCTATCATAGGGATACAAATCATGGCATATCCATGAATATTACGTCTCATAATATTCACCATGATCATCTCAATCATTATGGCTTCTCAAGATATCAAGTCTCATGATATCTATCATAATGCCTATAGAGATGCAAACTATCATGATGAAGTCACAGATATCAAGTCTCATGATATCTTTTCATGATAGTGTGGTTAGACTACTGTGAAGTCGTCACTTCATAGTATCAACCATAAATAAGTTAAACTTTTGAAAAATCGTCATTTTTCAAAGTTACACAAAGATCAAATAGTCATGGAGTCTCACACATGACAAAACAAAAAATATAGTACAACAGATCAAAGTAAAAATAGATTACATTCTCAATTTAACTTACATTTTCAACCATGCCAAGTTTCTTACGAAAGTACTCAACCTTTGCTTTAGACAAAGGTTTGGTGAGAATGTCTACAATCTGTTCTCCTCTACTCACATATTTTAGCTGGATTACATTCCTTTCAATCATGTCTCTAACATAGTGGTAAGGTATCTCAATATGTTTAGATCTATCATGAAACACGGGATTAACAAAGAGTTTTATACAACTCTGGTTGTCACAATGAATAAGAGTAGGATTCAGTGGTTGACCAAATAAACTCACAAGGAGTTTCCTTAACCATACTACTTCTCTTGTTCCCATGGAAGCTGCAATATAATCGACTTCTGTAGAACTTTGAGCCATTGAGGAATTCTTCCTACTTATCCAGGATATCATAGCTGATCCTAGACTGAAACAACACCCTGATGTGCTTTTCCTGTCCACCACACTTCTAGTACAATATCCCAAACATCATTCTTAATGATAGACTGATATTCTTCAATCATGGCATCCTTCCATACTTGTCTTTCTAGGGCCTCTTTTACGCTAGATGGTTCTGAGTTTATAATTTCACTCATCAAGGCAACATAGCTAGAAAACCTATGAGGTCTTTTGCTTTCCTTGAATGTTCCTTGAGGTGCTGCATAGTCCTTTGCTTCTTGTATCATTTTTCTGGCCCAAAGAGGCCTTTTACAATTCTCAGGAGGGTTATTATTTGGAGGATCCGTGTTATCATATTGTTCTTCATTGTTTATTATTTCTGGAGTCTCCCTCTGAGTCTCAGGGGCCGGATCCTCTTCCATATCTTGAGGAGAATCTAGGTCTTCTAAATCTTGAGAGCTCCTAGATTTCATGAAGGCAATATCTTCTTCAAATATTACATCTCTGCTTAATTCAATTTGTTTTTGACCAGGTATATAGATCCTGTAGGCCTTGGAGGTTTCACTGTACCCTACGAAAATGCCTTTTCTGCCTGAGGGATCTAGTTTGGACCTCTTTTCTTTAGGTATATGGATATAGATAGGGCAACCAAAGATTCTTAGGTGACTTATATCAGACTTGACTCCAGAGAAGGCTTCTTCAAGGGTTTTGTCATCTAGGAGAGAGTGAGGGCTCATGTTTTGAATGTATACAACAGTGCGAGAGATTTTTGCCCCCCAAAAAAGGTGTCTAAGTTTTGATCATACATCATGGCTCTAGCAGCTTCTACAATAGTCCTATTTTTTCTTTCGGCTACCCCATTTTGTTGAGGATTGTAAGGAACGGTGTACTCCCTCTTAATCCCAACATTTTTACAAAAAGTTTTAAATATTTCTGAAGTGTATTCCCCCCCATTGTCTGTTCTTAAGATTTTGATTTTCTTACAAGATAGATTTTCTATTAGGGCTTTGAATTCCTTAAATCTTATAAGGATTTATTCTGACCCTTTACATTTTAGAAAATAGACCCATGTCTTCCTAGAATAATCATCTACAAAAATAATGTAATATAAAAATCCCCCGAAAGAGGGTACAAACATGGGTACACATAAATCAGAATGAACAATTTCTAATATATTTTTGGTTTTGCTATTGCTGGAGTGAAACATACCTTTTGTGTTCTTTCCAAGAGCACATCCTTTGCATGTACCTTCATGATTCTGTTTTAATTTAGGTAGTTCGATCACCATCCTTTCAATTGTGGGAAGAGCTCGGAAATGTAAGTGTCCTAACCTCCTGTGCCAAATTTCATTTGTGTCTGGAGATTCATGTAGCAAGGCTTGAGGGGGAGATGTGCATAGTTTATAGAGGCATCCATGCCTTACTCTAATTGTGTAGGCTTCCTTTATGGTTGAATTCTTTGGCCAGGCCAAGACTTTCCCCTCCATGAAAGTGATTCTATACCCTTTGTCTTCAAGTGCTGAGATGGAGACTAGATTTCTTCTTATCCCTAGTACATATAATACCCCTGTAAGTTGAAGAGAGATTCCTGATTTCAAATTTATGGTGCAGGTCCCAGTCCCTTTTACATGGTAGCTTGAATCATCCCCAATGGTTACTTCTTCATTTGAATTTTCTTTTAAGTCATCAAGATGCTCTTTGAATCCAACAATGTGTCAGGATGCTCCACTGTCAATCACCTAGGTATTAGGGTTGGTTGAAACTTGACTTGAAAGGGGCTGAGTAGAATACAAGTCTCTCTGAATTATTTTCTCCCCTTGATTTGCCAACTTCTGCAATGGAGGCTTGAGACTTTAGTCTGTTTGGGCATTTAATGGCATGGTGCCCATATTCATCACATTTAAAGCATTGGACCTTCGTCATATCCCTCTTTTGTGAGTGTTTTCCTTTATTTCCTTTAGGTTCTTTGTCCTTCTTTCCTTTGAAACTTCTTTTCTTTCCCTTTTTGTGTGAGGAAGAATTTAGAACATGAATGTCGTCATTTGAGGTGTTTTGATTATCCCCTCTTGCGATAAGCCTGGATTCCTCTTGGATACAATCGGTCTTCAATCTATCAAATTTAGGTAGTTCAACACGAGCACTGATTCCTTGTATGAATCCTTCCCATAATCCTGGTAGCCCATTTAATGCTAACAAGGTTAGCTCCATATTGTCTATGGTATGACCAATAGTGGAGAGCTGGTCTTGTAACTCCATAATTCTCATGAAATATGAAGTGATGGATTCACTTTTATGCATCTTTATGTGATGGAGTTTCTGCTTTAAGGATAGAGCCCTGCTGGTGTTGTTAATTTCATACATGTTTTCCAATGTTGAAAACATCTTATATGCTGTATCTAATTTGGAGATTATAGGCACTATGTGATCTTTTACTGCATCTACCAATATCTTCATAGTTTTATTATTGTTCTTAATCCATAATCTTTGCTCATCTTCATCTTCTGGCATGGTTGAATCTTTGCACGAGAGTCTCTAATTCTTGTTCTCTTAGGGTAATCATAATTCTGAATTTCCAAGAGATGAAATTGGATGCACCTTCAAGACGGTCCTCAAATCTGACCTCATTTGCCATTTGGAGATAAATGTGAGATAGGAAAGATTATATGTAATTTCTTTTATTTCTTTTATTGCTTTAATCCGATATGATCTTCCTTAGACTGGCTTTGATATCATGTTAATTTATATCAGATTTGAATGGAATGCTTTAATTTTAATAATCACTGTTAATTCTGCACTATGTTTGATTCTTATTGATTATGATCTCTGATGTGAACAGGTATGAATCTGAAAACAGCACTGTGTATTGATATACACAAAGTTCTGAAGCAAAACATGGGTTATAATTTCCGATCCGGTTGTATGATATTTTTCAATTTCTATATCATTGTTCCCGGCAGCCTCCCTCCATATATAGGAAGGGAAAGAGGCATGCCTTCATAGAGGCATGCCTCTACGTGAAATGAGTTTCATGTAGAGACATGTTTCTACGGAGACATGTCTCCACCGATCCGTGGAGGCTAATACAATTTGACTTCGATGCTTGCATTATGTAACAAGTCGATTAATATATCGACTAATGGGTATAATATATATGTTTAATAATCAACTTTTATATATTATTATATATATATATATATTAATAATGTAAGTCTCATACATTATTTTATATATATATATATGTATATAATATATATATATATATTAAATCCAATCAACAATTACATTTAATTTGATGGAAAAACATATAAGTCAATTTATGATAATTTGTAAGGATAGAGAAAACATTAAATGCTAAGGCCAATAGGCCAATTAAGCATTTGATTTTGACAACCAGAATTATCTGACCGAAGCTACACATCATTAACACAGACTTTGTGGAGAAGAAGAACATAGATGTTAAATGGGACCAAACTTACATTTGATAACAAAGAAACTGAATTTTCCTTACATAGGAAACAAGCCTATCCCTTTAAAGGTTGACACCCAAAGCAACCTGGAACAAAACTGAGCACATTTTGTTGCTGAACTGGAATTGTTGTACCAACATTTGAAAAAATGAATAAAGCATTGAAGTTTGGTGTTCTACCAATTGTCTTCTCATGTTTTCATGGTTCCTTTCTTCAATATTAGTTAAGTTCAGCGATTTTAATGGTGAAGTGTGATGATATTTGATGGATTTCCGGTTCATACCATTGGGAATTTGCTAATTGTAAGTTTTTGTGTATAGTTAGTCTGAACCTAATTATGATCTTAGTTCAATTGTGAATATTTAGTTGAGTTGCACTAGTATTGGGTACTTGAATGCATGTTTATTATTTGAAAATGTTTAATTTACTTTGAAGATTGCACTTTTTTTGCAGTGCTTTGAGTTGCCTTTGGTTAAACATAAATTAGTTTGTGCGGATTATGTCTATCTGCAGCATTGGCCATTGCTATCATTGTCCCTAGGTATTAGTTTAGATTCTTTGAATCCTATCTTTTGACTTTATCTTAACTAGTCTAAGAAGAAAGCATCATTCATATTGCCATGTCAGATGTTAACTAGCTTGTTAGATGCGTAAGACCCCTCGTGACTATCAACAAAACATATCGATCACTGAGTTATCCTAAGTACATTCAAGACCTAGCATTCAAAAGCTTGAGGTTGTTCTGTTTTATCAATTTAGATAACGTATGAGATTTCCTTATTCAAGAGGATATAATATATCCAGTATATTTTATTCTACGTTGACAAAATTGCAAACTTCCTCATCAACAAATTGGATGGAAGAAAGCGTACTACATCAAAGAGTTTAACCCAACTTGGGAACATGGGGAAAAAACATATTTAAGAGCAGCTATTAAAAGAAAAGCATTAATTGCATAGTTGAGGACCGGATTGCATTATCTTAGATGTGAGATTGGGAGATGGACTATACCCTAGGAAGTTTGGGAAGAGAGAACTTGCGTTTTTTTTTGCAATAAGGGGTGATGGAGACAAAATGACACTTTATCATAGAATGCACAACTTATGAAGTATTTTGTACCTAGTATGAAAACAACTTGAAAGTTAGCAGCCTTCATGAGCTATTTGAGGAGGTAAAGGTCATCAAGACAACTAGTTTCTTGGTCAAGGTCCATAGTAGGAGATATAACATCGAAAGAAGTTTAAAGATGACTTAAGGATGTGGTTCTGAGTCCCTTGGATTGCTTGTTATTGCGGATGCTATTAAAATCTTTCATTCGTTCATTGATGCCATTTTTTGGGTTCTCTAGTATTGCAGTTGACTCTGACCTACTTGGTGAGTGGTAGCCTTATTAAAGGGGTTATTTGATGTGGCCATTAAGCTTAGTTAGTCTTGAGGACACTTATGCAAATCTTGAAGTGATTTCTGGCTTCTCGTTTTTTCTCCAAGATTCTTGGAGAGAGCGTTTATTTATAAAAAAGTCACCTTGTTGGGCTCAATTCTTATTATTCATCACTGGTATCACTCGTGTGCAATCAGTTTTTGATTCCAATTCTTTTTGACAATCTCCATAACTTGGGTGTATTAATGGCTTTATTTTAATTATTTTACTAAGGTTGCTCAAATTTTATTAAAATATTTTAAAAGCGCCTTGATATAATAGCTTGTTGGAATGAGAATTGAAAATTTTAAATGTTGGACATTGGAAAAGTGACTTTTAGCGTTAGGAATTTATAAATAATAATTTAAATCCTTGCACCCATATTGGGTATGTCTAAGTGCGACTTCACTTGGGAGTATGCCTGTGTACATACCCAGGCGTTTGGACATGCCTAGGTACATACCCGAGCATACCTAGGCATACCCAAAGGCGCTAAGCAGCAAAAAATAACATAAACACACATTTTTTGATTTTTTTTTTGCATCCAAAAACTCTAAAATGTCCCTAAAAGCATCATTTCACCCAATACAAAGATCATTTTGCTCTTTTCACTCTATTTTCTCTTTTTCTCTAATTTTTTTTTGGGGGCATAGCCTCAAAACCCCTGCTTTCGGCATGCGGGAAACGAAAGTTCGTTTCTCCGTATCCCTTCTATCGTTGGGTCTTTCTCACATCTAACACCTTGTGGATTTTTTTTATTGCTGCCCCTCAAACCCATTAAGGTATCCACTCCCAACCCCCCAATAGTTAGCGGGATCTCTTGTCATATAAGAAATTTGATAAAAATGATGGGGTCTAGGAGTGGAGACCAAAATCAAGAATTTAGACAACTAAAATTATCACTATTAAATGTCAATTGATAAAGATAAATATTAAATATTTAACTATCGATTGGCATATAATATTTATCTTTATCACTACCATTTTGGATTTGGGATTGTATTTAGTTTTACAATTCTGTATATTTCTTTAAATTATATGTGTGTGTGTGTGTACCCAAACCCACGTACCCAAGGGCAAAAATTCTTGACCATACTTGTGCCCGTTGACACGTCCCTGCATATACTACCCAAGATTGGCTATTTACTCATGCCCAAGCAAAATCCTGTCCATGTCCAACAAGAATAGCTTTCAACATTAACAATATTACTCCAACTCACACCCAGCAAAGATCCATGACTTTGTAATGTCCCCTTTTTAGCGCAACATGATATGGGGTGTCGTTAGCCTATTCTGACATGGTCTCGAAGGCTAACAAGGACATTGGTGGGATCCTGAGGTGTTTTGGCCTAGGTGTTTTCAGTTTCAGGCCAATCGGTGCTGGTCTGACAGGGTTTCTAGACACTTACTATTTATAGTAAGTTAGTCCCCAAGCAGTGACTTGAAATTTTTAGTGTTGCCCTGGTTGGCATAATTATCAGTAAAAATGTTTGAAGGCGACAATGATTTAAAGAGATTATCAACAATGTTTTAATATTTAACGATAAAGTGTAAAGTTAAATTAAATATTTAACTTTATCGTTATATTATAAGGTTGGGAATATAAAGTAATGTTTAAAATATTAAAAGTTCCCTTTAATGTGTACATTGTGGGAAATAATATTTTATTCTAAAATGTATTATCCCACATTGAGGAAATGAAGTGTTTTGCATCCGGGAAGAAGATATAAATGGAGGTTGAGAGCTCTCTTTGGGGGTATGCTGGGATGAGATTAATGTTATGCTGTTGGATTTCGTAGAGATCTGATTATTGGGCTTGGAGGACGGAATCCCTCTTTGCTAGCATTCTCTTCGCTGTTGAAAGACACAGTCAGGAGGATTAATGGTGTTTTCATTCAGGAAACACATTGGGCTTCATCTGGTGCTCTCGCATGAAGTTTTTACAGGGGTTTGAAAGTGCAGATTTGAAGATAGTGATTTTGCTACAGTACCGCGTGAATAGTGTTTTTGCTACAGTACTGCGTGAATAGTGTTTTGCTACAGTACCGCGTGAATAGTGTTTTGCTACAGTGCCGCGTGAATAGTAAAAATGCTACAGTGCCGTGAATAGTGCAGCTATAGTGTGTGAACAGTGTTTCAGCAGGTTCTATACTTGTGGAGTTCAGGTTTGAATTTGTTTATTATCATATGGTCTGTAATGTTCTTCAGATCTGATTTGTATGCTTGAAGTTGGAATTAAATAAATACCATCAGCATTAATCTTCTTGTTTTTGGTATTTGATATGTCTGGTTGTTTTTATATTGAATAAACTTTGAAAGCTTTACAATAATATATCAGTTTATCCAATTTATCCTATTGCAAATCAAGAACCAAAAATATCCAATAGTCAGCTTGCAAGCCAACTGTTTGACAAAATTACACTAAGTAAAAGGGACATAAATTTAGTGCCGAACAGGGGGTGCCCATTACAGACTTGCAGTTGGAAGAAAGAAAAAGCTATTAAAATCAACTTAGAAATAATCCTCAAGTACTTGAAATTTGTCTCTTTAGGTAGATTTAAAAAATTTCATTGTTTTTCAATCGCTTAAACCAATGTGAGAAACTAGGATGATTTCTCTTACAACCAGCTAGGGGGGAATCTTTCACCATCGAAATTGATCTTCCAAGAGGGTTTTCGTCCTCTAGAGGTTGAGATGAACCACGTTCAATTACTAGAACCACAAAGGTCTTAAATTGAGAAATAGAATAAAATACATAATCTGTATCATACCAAATGAGCTCTCAAACCCCCTTTTTATAAGCTTTTTTGGAATTTTCCGGAAACTCCATTATAAAATTACTTTATTAATTAAATAAGCATCATAAATCCAAAAAGCGATTTATTTTATTTTTAAAACATTTCCAGCACTTAAAGTCACTTTTCAACATCGTATCATTTAAAACTTTTCACTCTTTCCAATGAGCTATAATACTAAGGTGCCCAATAAATTATTTTAATTAAAAATGACAACTTCAATAAAAATCATTAAATATATCTCAATATTACACCTTATCAGCAGAAATAGCTTAAATGCATTATTGGAATAAAAAATTGACTACGCAAGATTGATACTAATATAAAAGATGATAATCGGACCCGACCAGGTGAGCTACTAAAAATAGATGCTCCCTCCAAGAATCTTGGAGAACACACTGGAAGCTAGGAATAACATCTGAAATTGTCAAATAACTTTACTAAGCCATTTGAGCTCATTGGTAACATCAAATAATCCCTCGGATCTAACTAAAACAAACCAAGAAGGTCAGTGCCAATTACATTGCAAGAGAACCCAAAAAAGGGGACATTACATAGTTTGTGTAGTAGGGAGGATGTGTGGTTGTGTTGTTGGATTTTCTCTAGGATTGAAGAGTGTTGATCTTTTGTTGCTTTATGTTGCGACTTAAAACTAGCAGCACATTTATGTCTTTGTGGCAGGTTTCTAGAGCAATGAGATGCTACCTGAAGAGCATGTCATACAGGCCTCTAGGGAACATATGCTTCTTAGTGGTGTTAAATTTGCACATCATTCTACAATGTTTACTTCTTCCACATCTAGATGATTAAAATCATACAGTCCTCTCTATATAGCTGCTGTGAGGAACATCCCCCTTGTCAAAGCGGACTCTTGAATGGAGTTGGTAGTGAAAGAATTGGTTGTTTGCTTCATATTATATTTGGCATTAACCAGGTCAAAATTATAGTGTAAAAGATTGATTCCGCAGCTGTGGATTTGTCATTCAAGTGTAGATTTGGTTACTGCTTCTATTTTGAAGTCTTTTCACTTGTAATTGAGTTTTTTTACTTTTGGGTTAATTTTGGCCCAATTTTACTTTTATGTTTTATATGTTAATGTTGAATAGTGAGTTTTGAGGTTTTTTGTTTTGTTTTGTTTTTGTTTTATTTTGGATGTATGATTGAGAGGCTTGGTGCTAAGGTGCCAAATCTTCAAAGGATTTCTATGAGTTTTGAGCCAATTGTACATTTCTTTTCAGTGTGAGTATGGTTGGAATATATTTGGAGTGTGAGCATGGCTGGAATAGATTTGAACACATACACTCCAAGAATTGTGATAGATTGATGGTGCAAAGGTTGAATGATCTTGTTTATGTTCATTATAGTTTGTGCTTATGTCACAAGCAAATTGTGGGCTTAAATTTATCTACCATTACATTAGAGGAGATTGATCTACTATCCGATTGGATCACCAAGGCTGATAATCCTATGTTTACTGAGGATGATCATGCATGGTTTGATCAGGTCAAACTATTGACAGAGGGAATAACAATGGTAGAGGAGAGACATGCGCAAATGCCTTGGATGTTGTTGAAACATATGTAGGTATTATGGCTGCAACAATATTGATGATACTCACCATAGAGCTAGTGATATTGGGATGAGTGATACATGCCCCTCTCTAGCACAGGTCATGACTTAATGTTGTGATTTTTGTTTTTGATGCCATAGATACCATAATCCATGAGTTTTGTAAGATTTGCAGATATTTATATATTTAATTTCCTTTAGCTCAAATCTGCTTTTGTATTCATTTGTTTGATGTATACTTGTGTATGTGATCAAAGTAGCTTCTAATTGATTAATTTTTTATGTTGTTAAAGTTGATGTATAAAATGCATGCTTCCTTACATAATCACTATATACCATGTTTTATAAAAATAATCGAGAATGTGCCAAGTTTGCGTTTAGTAATTGTGTTATATTCAGCAACAAGAAAAGTGCATTATCCACTTAATTGACAACACACCAAAGTGTGTAGCTGTTATCATACAAGAACATGAAGCGCCACCTTATCCCAGTCCAAAGTGGCATGCATCCCAAACTGTAAGTTTCATAGCAACAAACACTCACAGCTCATAACAGTTGGTATTTATATATAGGCCTCCAGTCGGGAAAGCAGTGTTCAACTAGTAGCCCTAAGACACTGTCGATGCATGAGACAATCCCACTAAGGTGTAATATCCCCTACATTTTTAAACAATACACCAGACATTTGCTATTCATTTCAAGACTGTCATTAACAATTAAGAGGTTTACATCTTGCTGATTCGAGTTTCAGCATACAAAATATTAACAGATATACAATCTGACCTTCTCAAGCTCAATCAATTGCTTGGTGACAACAATCATTCATCCAAACTCCAATGCCAAGTCTCCTGTTGATTTCTGAGTCTTCAATGTTGTTGCCCAATACTCTAATCAGCTGCTATATGACCTGCACCTTTATCATTTCTGCTCCAAGTCTTATGCCAACCAGCTAAAAGTGTTTCAAATAACAAAGGGTCTTCTCAATGAGGTGTGCCAGCTATATTCCTTCCAACCTGCCAAACGATTCCCACAACTTTCTCAATCAGCTTCCACTCCAAGTCTCCCCTTTGGGACTATTGGTGATCAACAAACAAGACCTTTAGCTCCACATCCACATCCACATCCCAAAGTGCCACGACTTGCTGCTATAATGATTGGCGACCAGCCATGAAGGATATAGCACCAGCAATATGTTAACTCCAACCCACCATATGAATTGCCTCACAACTTACAACTGCTACGTCCTCTTCAATCTCTCACACGAGCCTTAGAGTGAATCAGTGACTACCTTGGAGGCTTCCAAAACACACGACTTCCCTTCAAAATGCAATGCCTGGCTGATATTATGTTTGGCGTCCAGCTAATCTACTCACCAAACTCCTTGATAATTTATCTCCCAACAATGTATAGCTCCCTCATTGATTGATAAGGCCTCACAATCTTTCTTGCAAATATCCAAAATATTTTGACTTGCCTGCAAATCTCTTAAATTTGTATTTGTATACAAATCCCACATATTTATCAATGAAATCTTCCCTAAAGAATAAGTTCCCAAAATCTGTGAAAATGATATATCATTTAGCACAACCAAAAATTTGAACTCCAATCCAATAGATGCGCCTATGAATCCTATGTGAATCCACCAAGATTGGCTGAAATGGGTTTTCATCCAATCAACCAAGAAAGAACCAAACGGTTTTCGTCCTAGGGTTTGCTGAACTGAAAGCACAAGCTTTCAAAGCTCTCCAAGAAAATAACAAGCTAGGATGTCTGGTTTGTTGCCTCTAGACCCTGGTTCCGGTCCGATTCGACTTGGGTCTTGGTCCAGGGTGGGTTCGCCTGTGGGCCCGGACAGGGTTCGTGACCTTAGGGCCTGGTTCGAATTGGTCGGACCAGGTTCAAACCTGGGCAGACCAAGACGAATTTCGGCGGACCACGGGCGAACCAAGCGGAAAAGTCCACCAAAAAAGTGTTTTTTTTGCAAATTTAATAGTTTTTTGATATCCACAACCCTAAAAAGTGTTTTTATAATAACTTATGTTGGGTTTAATGTCTCATTTGGTGTGCAAATAGATTGTTTTCTCTTGAGCTGGAGCAAATAGGTGATTGAACAAAAGTTTGGTTCAACAAGAGGGAGTTGGAAGATCAATTGTGAAGCTTGATCAAGTGTTTGTGCTTCATTCCTACTCCTTTGCAAGTTTCTATTGGGTGAAAGAGGTAAGTCTTTTTTCATTTTATTTTGTTTTTGTTTAATTTTTTTAATTTTTTTCATTTCTCTTTGATTCACAATTGTCCAAAACTAAAAGATCTACCTATTTTTCTTTTCATTCTCTTATTTTTATAATGAATGTGTATAAAATTTCTTTCCATAGGAATACAATGGCATCTACCTCTTCCTCCATAGGCAATGCCAGTAATGAACAACCACCAAATTCCGATTCTCCTTTGTGGAAGTATGTTGATATCATAAGACCCCTTTCCCAGGAGGTGGGGGATTCTGTTGGAAATGTTAGGGTTGTGATAAAGAAAGGAATAGTTCATATTTTAGGGTGCTAGGCCATTTGTGTGGAATACCTAGTAGATGAGTCAAGAAATGCCCTAGAAAAAAAAAATGCTCCTATACCAAATGAGATAGTATTAAAATATATCACAGAGCATGAAGAGGCAGAAGAGAGAGAAGCACGTAGACAAAACATGGCCATTAAAAAAAAATCAAAGGAAATGCTGGTCCCATCTTCAAATATTGTGATAGAAGACCACCCCTTTTTTACTACTGCAGCTGAGCTTGACATTGAAACTCAAGCACCCATTCCACGCAAAAGAAAGGGACCTTTGGAAACTTTATTTCAAAATGAGAGTCGGGACATTGCCGACCAAGATGTAGAAAGATGTATATATGCAAATGGGTTGCCTTTTTGTGTTGTTCACTCCCCATACTTGGAAGAAGATGCTGAAAAGTGTCAATGAAGTTCCAAAAGGTATAAGGGCCCTGGTTATGAGAAGATACACAACACCTTGTTGGAAAGAGAGGTCAACGGGGTTGAGGATGCATTGAAGCCCATAAGGGATTCATGGATTGAGATAGGGGTATCCATTGTTTCAAATGGACGGAAAGATTCAAGAAACCGTCCCTTGATCAATGTCATAGCGGTGTCCCCCAAGGGGCAATGTTTTTGAAATCCGTTGATTGTGAAGGGCAAGTAAAAGATGGGCAATGTATTGCTGATATTCTCACCACTGCCATTGAGTTAGTGGGACCTAGAAACGTTGTTCAAGTCATAATGAACAACGCAAAAAATTGTAGAGCTGCTGGTTTGTTGGTTGAAGAGCGATATCAACATGTCTTTTGGACACCTTGTGCAGTCCACTCACTCAATCTTATGCTACAAAAGATTGGGAATAAAATTGATTGGATCAAAGATGTGTATGCAAAGGCTGAGGACATCCAGATGTTCATCACGAACCACCACATGTATCAAGGAATTTTCAGATTATTCTCAAATTTGGAGCTATTGAAGGTAAATGAACTTGAATTTGAAGTGGTAATTTATTTAATTAAAATTAAAATTAGCATTTTAAATTTTCTGATTTTCATAACTTGATTGTGTAATGTGTATTCTTTTTACATGTTTGTCTCTATTTAATTGTATTTTTTTGCTTTAATTTCTATTACAAGTTGCTGAAACCCGTTTTGCATCTAACTTAATCGTCTTGAGACAACTTGTAAAAGTGAAAGGGGCACTTTGCAATATGGTGATCAGCAATAATTGGACTATATGGAAGCAAAGCAACAATGAGAGGGTAGCAAGAATTAGGGTAATGATATTGAATGAGTCATGGTGGGACAACGTGGAGCATCTCTTTCGCTTCACCGAGCCCATTATGGACTTGCTTCGCTACACTGACATGGATAGGCATTGCATAGAAGAGGTGTATGATGGCATTGGCTCAATGCTTGAGAAGATGAAGAAAATCATAATTGAGAAAGAGATAGACCCTCAGGAGACCTTCAAAAAATTGCAAGCAGTTGTTGTAGAATGATGGAACAAGATGACCACTCCTCTACATCTTCTTGCCTATGCATTGACACCAAAATATTATAGCAACCAATTTCTTGATATGCCAGGAAGGCTTCCACCATATAGAGATTTAGAAGTGTCAGTTGGGTACAAGGCAGCATTCTCGAGACTCTTTCCTAATGATGATTTGCGAGATTTGATTTCAGATGAGGTCATAGAGTTTGTGAATGCAAGAGGTCTAAGTATTGATGCTCTTCGTCATCGATTTAAGAAGGATGCCCATAGTTGGTGGTACCTCCATGGCCAACGATTCCAATTGCTATAGCCCCTAGCAATTAAAATTATATCACAAGTAAGTTTTATTTAATAATTTTAATTTACTGTCTTCATAGGCTGCTAGAAATTTAATAACTTTGAGTCTTTAATAATTTAGTTTTAATTGCTTGCTTTGTCTTGTCTTCATAGGTTGCTAGTTCATTTGCATCATAAAGAAATTGGAGCACATATTCTTTGATCCACTCAGTAAAGCACAATAGGTTGCAATAAAAAAGAGCGGAGAACTTAGTTAATGTGCATTCCAACTTGCGTCTCCTTTCACACAAGCATAATGAATACAAAGAAGTGGATTCAAAGATGTGGGGTATGAATGCAGAGCATACGGACTTGGATGCTTCCACTTCTTAGCTTGTAGTTGCTTCATTGGAGGACTTGGACAGCGAGAATGTTATTGGTGCAGCTGATCCCATTGGCCTTGACAGTATTGGTGAATCAACTAATGTTGTTGAAGAAGAAGAAGAAGATTAGATGATTTAAACAATTTGAATTAAACTTAGTATAAAGTTCCAATTGTTGCAAGTTGAATATTGAAACAATGATACTTGAACTTGATATTATCATTTTAATATTTTGATGTTGAACTTGAAGTATATGATGCTATGATGGTATGATCATGATGCTACGATTACAAGTTTATACTTTATGGTGTTTTTGTTGTTTATATGATATTATGTGACATTCAAATCTTAATTCATGCTTATAGGCTGCATATATATATGTATGTATGTATGTATGTATACATACATACATACATACATATATATATACATACATATATATATATATATATATATATATATATATATATATATATATAGACACACACACACACACACACACACACACACACACACACACACACACACACATATATACATGTTTTAAATGTTTTTGTACTAACAAACCCAAACCCCATTTCAAAATTTTGCCGTAATGGCGAACTGGTTCTTCAAACCTGAACTTGAACCCGAATCCGAACCGACAACCTAGATAACATGTCAAGAATGAAATGCCATTTGGCTCTTAACCCCTTTATATCCCAGCGTTGAGAGAATTAATTAATAAATCTTATTTTTCTTTTATTTCATATTCCCGCTCATTGACAAAATAAAGTCACTTTATTAAAATAACCTAGGTTCAGCTTTTAATTAATTAAATATTAATTATTCCCTAATAAAGCCTTAAATTAGCCTATGGGAATTAAATAGGCTAAAAGGGACAGTTCTGGCTGCTAAGTGGAAAGGGACGTTACATAAGGCCTATAATGATGTGCTGGTAGGTTTCATGTAATTCTGCCTTGTATTGGAATGGTCATGAGCTTCTTTGCTTATACAAACATAGATAATCTTGAGGCTGATTGATGGTGGTAATATTTTGTTGTGGCTTTTCTTTCTTTGTAGTGTTTGCAGTCTTATCATGACATGGGAAGAAATGATAGTGTCGTATTTACTTTATTTATACTTGCCTAGTTGTGTAAAAGATGTTATCCATAGGAATTGTATATAGATGTTTATGGTGGGGTTTTTCTTTTAGCTACTAGAATGTAAATAAGCGTCTGTTTCTAATTATGTTAGCATCGCAGTATTTTGTCTTACTTGGGGCTTGGGCTTACTATCTTATAATTTGTCCACACATACATGGGTTAAGGAGACTTTATTTTAGGTAATTTGATCGTGGTGGTATTTTGATATAACATCAATTTTAGGAACTTGGTTAAATAACCGTTGTCTTATTTTTAGCTTGTCTTTATGAGCAATTGTGCCTATATTAGGTAGTGTAATATTCTTTCCATTGAATAATAATAATAAAGGGGACAATTGACTTTCGCAATTTGTTGTTTCTATTTTTTTGTATGTGAGAATTGCTTGGATTTATTCTTCTTGGTCCTATTTAACTTTAATAAATGAAAGCCAGAAAATTTGTGAAAGAAAAGGACCTGATGCACTCTCTTCAAAGGCACTAGAAATATGCTTTATCTACCAACAAATCCTCCTCTAATCACCAAGAAATTTTGTTAGTCAATGGTGTATTGGAAAGCAGGCAAGCTTGAAAGCATGAAATTATATAAGTTGAACCAATGGATGTTTGTTTTGAGGGGTGTTTTATTTGAAAGTTTAGGGTTGTGTTAGATCAGTGTAGGGTTTATAGTACCTGTTTTGTTTCAAGTGAAATTGTACATATAATAAACAGATAGGGATACAATACAGTCATGTTGTATCTTGATATGGACATATCTTGCTTGTATCTGGATATGATATGAATATTAGGCATATCCATACCCATTTTCATAGCTAGTACATCAGATGCATGTGTATGTGGGGTGGGAGGTGTTGCAAGAGGGGGTTGGGCATGGTGCATGGGGAAGTTGGTTGAGTGTGGGGTTAACGTTTATGTGTTTTTGAAAGTCTTAAGAATACTTGATCATTTCCCTTATTTCTTATTTTCTGGTTCTACATATAGGAGTTTCTTG
Source organism: Cryptomeria japonica (assembly GCF_030272615.1). NCBI lineage: Eukaryota > Viridiplantae > Streptophyta > Pinopsida > Cupressales > Cupressaceae > Cryptomeria > Cryptomeria japonica. Next base: position 468,452,725 of record NC_081414.1, read on the forward strand.
CTAATATTACAACACATTTTTAGTTTCTTCTGAAATCTGTTTTGTTCTGGCAGTTACTGGTCCACTTTAGCAAGAGATGTTCCATTTGCAGGTTTGATGGTAATTATATTCTATAATAACAAAAATCAGATTTATTTTTCAACTTTATTGTATCGTACAATTAAGTTGGAAATTGCTTGGGTGGTCTTACTGTTTCATTTCTAGGTTATGTTCTATGAAGCACTGAAGGATACAGTTGAGTATGGGAAGAGGAGATGGGCACTTGATGAATGGTGGCAAAACCAAACTTCCTTTGAAGGTCTAATTCTGGGAGGTGTTTCGGGGGGTAGGTTGAGCAGTGTTATTTGTCTTCTTTCGTTGGAACATCAAGTTTTGTGTAATTGTTTGGTTAATTTTTAACCATGAGCTTTATGCTGGGCATAGTCGAAGATGCCTATTCTACATAGAATAGTTATCTAGTTGTGCGAACTATATGAGGGGTTTCTGCAGCTTTTTTGATTGATTATATTTTCATGTTTTTAATGCAGGTGTTAGTGCTTATATGACAACACCACTCGATGTCATAAAAACACGACTTCAAGTGCAAGGCTCAATTAAAAGGTCCATGCATGTGCCTATTGTGTGTATTACTTTGGTTATATTTCAATGATGATGGTAACCTGATATATATAATTGTTAAGCCATGCATGATCTAAGTTAGTTGATTATCCAACAAAGATTAAATGCTGATATGTTGTCTCAGGTATAATGGCTGGTTGGATGCTTTAAAGAAAATATGGAGAACGGAAGGACCTAAAGGATTCTTGAGGGGGAGTGTGGCTAGAGTTATATGGTATGTCCCAGCTTCAGCCTGCACATTTATGGCTGTTGAGTTTCTACGACAGAACTTTAATGATAGAATACAACAAGATATTGATGAAGTTACAAGTCTATCAATGGAGACAGCTTCTCCCATGTCAGAAGTGGTTTTTGAGCTAAATGGAAAAAAATCTTTCCCATAACTTAATTTTTAATGTTTTTGATATTTTTAAAATTTAAATCAATTTCTCAGCAGTTGCAAGATGATTTTGGTTCAAGGTTTAGGCATTGCAATCTGCTTTAAGAGAATTCCAGGACACTGAATTGCATTGAGTTGGCTATCCTTATATGTCTAGCAATTATTGATGTACCTATATTTTACGATTGATCCATGCTTTTGCCTATGGCATAGATGCGAGTACCTTGGAATGCTGTTAATGCTTTGTGCATATTAATATATTATATCATTGAGGAACTGTATAAGGTTGCACTGGAATCACCATTGCCCAATACAATGTTTAGTTTCTATTCCATAACAACTGTGGGTGTTTTTTCTATTTTGTTTTTTTTTAGTTACAAAAGCATAAATGGATCCTTGGAGGAAGGATCTGCTAAGTTTTGATGTATGGAACTGATGTTTCTTTTGTTAAAATTCTTACTATGGACCTTCCTTGTGGGAATGCATCCATCCCATTTCATAACAGCAGCCAAGCAACAGCGTTGTAAAGTATCCAAGTTAAGTCTTGTGCCGTAAAATCAATACTCTAAACCTAAATAGGGAGCAGAATAAGATTCGGTAAAAATATACTAAATAAAAGTTAAAGAACCAGAATCCAAAGGACTTTGGCAAGCTCAAAATTATTTGACAGTCTTGTGCAGCAGGTGAGAGGAATATTCTCTTAGCTTCAGTCTTGTCAGGGTTAAAATACAAAATAAATTGTAACTTACGTAGATAGCTATTATATTGAGAAGAGAACCACCATATAGGGTGAGAAATTCCTCGTCATAATGTGAGTCCAAGTTTTTGCAGGACCTTTAGGCTTCATGGTGGCAACAGCTGTCATAGCAATCTTATTGACAATAGTAGAAGACAAGCAGAAGTGTAACCTAGAAATATATAAATATTAAACTAGGAACGTTTAGAGCTAAGAGATCATAAGTTTTGCCAAGCCTTTATAACCCTTTGAACTGCTCGATTATGTTATCATATGGCTATGAAAAAATAATAATAATTGATATATATGGTTAAAATACCCATATGATTTCTTATGCCAACAGTTTGGATAATGTCAGGTGGGAGTTTTGGGACTTGGGTGATATCCACCTGCAGAGAATCTTTGTAAGACGAATGTCTATGTACTTCGATGTGGTAATATGCAATGAAGTTAGAGATACTGCAATACAACAAGTGATTTACGTGTGATAATGTTGTCATAGATGATGTGGTACAACATGCATCTTGGTTCATATGTAGTGGTGTTGTGACAATAACTGCAAGTTATTTGAAGAAATCACAATTGTTTATGGAAGATAGTGTCAGAGGCATGGATAATGATGCAAGAGTACTTGTGACAGGATTGGAGCTCATGTAGCACAATCTGAGAGCAAGATAATGTTTTGGAAAATGAAACAAGGTATTGCAAGCAATTAGAAGCGATGTTATGTCCATATTTGCTATCACAAGTGAGGAGCCAACAGTGATGGCTATCTAAGGAAAACATGAACTCATTAACAATGTTAAGGTCGTAACTATTGATTTCTAGTGTACAGCAACAACCATGTATACAAGGTTATAATTCATGTGGAGACTTCATACACAGTGATATGTGGTGGTATCTGTAATGCCCCCTTTTGGCTTAAGCTATAATTAAATAATTAAAAGAATGTTTGATTATTTAATAAGCCATTAGTGTAATTATTTAATATTATTCCTTTAAAAAAGTACATCATAAGAATAATATTATATAATTACTTAAGTGACTTAATAAAGCGGGAAATCAAATTAAGTCACCTTTAATTTAAAAGTGAAATAAAAGAAAAGAAAATGAAAAGGCAAGTGGAAATGTAAGGCCAAGGGACATTCAAAAAGTTATAAAAGAGAATTGAGAGGATTGTTTGAGCATGTTGGGTTTATTCATTTCTTGGTTATAACCCTATGAGGTTTTGGAGATTTGGACTTGGTCCATATCAGCCTTCCTGAGGATGAAATCCCTCTTGAAGAAGACTAGCTATGAATGGTGAAAGATATATTCTGGTTGGTGTTTGCTGAGATATCAGATCTGCTGTTGGTATGTGGATTTCCAATCCTTCTGTACATCTTGTATTTGTGATTGGGAAGCTTTGAATACTTCCAATCTTTCTGTAAGTTTTGTGGCTACGATTGGAAGGTTAACTTTGTTGATTTTTGTTGAGGTTGTAATGATTTATCTATTCTTTATTCATATATAATTCTAGATCGCTATTCTAGTTTGTTATTATATGATTTAGAGTATAATCTGTGCAAAGATATTGGATTAATAAAAAAACAGTTTTTTGTGTAAACTGTTTGTTAAATTTTGGTAAAATCTAAAGCAAATATCCATAGGAGATATTACAGTGGTATCAGAGCTGGTTTTCCTGCTAGTCTGTGAGGTTTCATGAGTGACAGAGAAGTGCATGCTTTGATTTGATAAATGCTTGGTGATTTTTGGAGACAAATTTGCAGATAAGTTTTATTTCAAAATATAATATTGTTTGCGGTGGGAGTTATCTTATGAAATTCTGACTATTCAATATTGCTGTGGGGTTATCGCTTTAATATTATCTGCCGAATAGCTATGAAAGATCGATTTAAATAATGGGATTGATTATTTGGAGTGGAGCTATATTAAGGAGTCGGCAAATAGTGGTTGATTAATGTTTCACGGATATTATCTAAAAATCATGGCTTGCCCTGAGTAAAAATAACAAGGATGCCAATTAATACCTGTGTGGGGCCCATCTATTTTATATTATTGTAAGCTTGCAAGTCCCATGAGTAATTATTTTAGGCCGACTAAATATTTTGCCGTTCAAATATATATAAACCTAAATCAAGTTGTTGGCATGAAAGAAGAATAAATATTTCATAACAGACTAGAGTCAGTCGAAGTTATTGCAGTAAGCTCTTCGTGTTGAGAAAATATAATTGTGGGGAGGCTTAGCATGCATTTTACTTGGAACGGGTTCACCAAATCATGGTGTGAACATTCCCTTGGGCATCTGTGCGAGAACTCTTCTTGACCTGGGACCATTCCTAACGGCAAAAAAGCTTTGAATTCAGTTGTGTTGCAGCGGTATTGTTTTCCTTTAGCATTGATAGTGGGATATAGTTATTTCGTTGTTGTATTCATCTGGACTGGAAGACCATTGGAAGTGCAGGTTTACTGGGGGAACCATTTTCCCATCTGGGTGCATTCTACATTATTGGTAGCTACATTTGTATGCTATAACGTTCTTGTTTGTATCTATTCGAAGCGCAACCATCTCAACATACACGGAAGCTTAATTGAAGTAAAGGGTCATTTGACTGTGTTAACCTAATAAGGTGAATCGTTGAAGAGAAGAACAATCCTGAGCATAGCTATTACTTCACATTGGCACGATTTTGTTGTAAGAGTGAAGGTTTGTCCTGTGCGTGGTGATATGGACTAAATACTGAAGAGCTTGTTGGTTTGGCGTGGGTTTTCCATCATCTGGTCGCCATTTCTTTCTCAACGTGGGAGTATTTGATTGCTTGGTGTTTATGCCGGCAACATACTTTGTGTTGAAAAGGAATGATATTGAGGTCAGCTTGGGTTTCCCTGCTAGAATAGCAATGAGAAAAGCAAGTCATAGGCAAGAGAACATGTTTCCAGGCTATACACATGTTGGTGAATAAAATTTACAAAAGTTGTTCCTGGGGGCTAGTAGAGCTGATAGTATGCAGAAGACCAATCTGATTGGTTTCTTCTCTAGCATCTGGATATAGAGGAATGTTATGCTCCTAAATGCTGCCAAGACTTTGGTGTTTACAAAGTTTTCTTAATATTGTTAATACTTCAGGAATTGCTCTTTATTTGTTGCTGTTAAGCCTGTGATAGCAATTTTGTGGTAGAACTCCAAAATCTTTTAGAGGGGTGTTGTTCATATCTTTTTTTGTCAAGCTTAAAGATTGCTGCAATTTAAGAGGGAATGCCTTTGATCTTTGGTGCTGCTATCATTGGTAAGGTGTGAAGAAGTTCAGTGAAATCTGGAGGTTGTTGTATACCTCAAATTGGCTGCAGTCCACATACAGATTGTCATAGATTGTGAATACCAATTAAGGTCAGAAATTACTATTACCTGCTCTTTGTATTTTGCTAAAGGTTGTAGCAGATTGTTGAATACTTACCGTTTGGTAACGAAGTTATATTTGTTGATGTCATTTGTTGTTGGAAATTTAATGTTGCAATATGGTACTTGTTCAATGTTTACACACTACTCTTAATGAATGGAAGTTTATTTACCTGAAACTCATAACTTTCATTTCTCAGTACAAACAATCTGCTTGACAAAATGTTCATTCTCTTATTTGTGAGAACAAGCTGAAAGTTTGGGTTTCAAAAGATTAAATCAGACTCGAGACAAATCTGAGGATTGGTGATCCATTATGCAAGTAATCTGTTGATTGTAATTTCTGAAACTGAATACGGGAAAAAGAGAAAAATTTAGTGGCAAGCAGGGGTAGGCCATTACAGTGGTAGAAAACTCTATAATGCTATTTACACACAAACCTTTTTAACAAAATTCCTCATAAGAAAGATTGGAAAACTGGGCTAGAACAGGGGTGTATATTACAGTGGTTTGCTGAAGCAGTTTGAAGTTTGGCAGACAGAGATGAGTTATAATATTCTCTCGATATTAGTCTGAATTCTTTTCTTGGAGTGGTTATAATATGCTATAGAGCATTGTTATAATCTGCATAGGAAAATCTTTAATAGATTGGGAATTGCAGTTAAAATATCAGAATGAAATCTGCATCGTTCTGAAATGAATTTCAGTTGGATATAAGTGTTGTAAACTATTTGCCAAACCCACCAAGAAAATGAGTAAGCAATTGGATTCAATCAGCAAACTCAATAATTTGGAAAAAGAACTGGATTAGGTAAAACTGGAAAGTTTCTTCCAGCTTGAGTGTCACTAAAAAAATCATTTTCAGAATTGCAAGAAGTTTGCACTACAGTTCTGTCAGAGTTAAGAGTTCTGATTTTCAAATTGAAGTATGCCTTCAACGTTAGCAAAGGCTTGAAGAGATGTTGGTATCAAACTCAGGACACAAACTAAATCAGGAGATATTTTCATTACTCTAAACCAATTGGAAGGATACTTAGGCTTAGTGGGGCAATCACCTTCCAATCTGTTGGAAAAAGCTCTTGATCCAACAATGACATTTCTAAGTCAGCCTAAATGGTTGAGCCATTCAGATACAATGGGTGCAACTTGTTTGAGCGAAATCATGAGGATTCTGGCACCTCAAATTATGTGTGATGATGAGACAATGAAGGAGGTATTGCACTTGATTGTGGATAGTTTTCAAGATCTTGATGATTTCAGAAATGTTCACTATTCAAGAAGAATTGCTATACTAAAAATATTTGTAGGAATTCAAATTAGCAATATTTTAATAGATTTGGAATTGCTTAATTTGATCTATGTGTTTCATCATTTCTTGGTCACAGCCAATGGAAGACATGACAAAGAAATTATTGCAGCAAAGAAATTATTGCGGCTATGAAGACCATTATGGTCTTGTGTATAAATGAGAGTGATGTTATATCTTAGCGCCTATTATCCATGCTAATGGTTATTTTAAAAAATGAGTGGGTTGTCTCTTCCATTGCAAGTGAATTAGTCAAAGGTGTGTTCAATTCTTTTGAGGGAAAATTGAAGCCTATTTTGAAGAGAGAAGAGCAGACAATAGAAGATGAGAGATTCAATTTAGAGAACAAAGAGAATACCTTGCCTAAAAATGTAAGTGTGTCAATTCTCCAAGATGTTCCTTTTGATGTTCATGCATCAATACAAGCTGAAAATGAAGCAATGAAGTGATCGAACAAACAACTTTGATTGTCCAAGAAGTTGATACAAATTCAGTTATAGTGAATGCACTACTTGAGGTTAGAAATGAATACGTTGGTGATTCATCCTTTGATTTCAATGACACAGGAGGTTTCTGGTTTGATTTCCAAGACAAGCCTTTAGCTAGGCAAAATGAAATTTCTTCTAGTACTGTTTATACCTCCCCTCATGATTCATGTAGTAGGACTGATATTGGAAGTGTTGATTCTATTGAGTGTAAATCTGATTTTCCATTGCTTGCATCCGATTTAGAGCAAAGTTCCAATGTTTCTAATTTTTTCAGATTCTCAGCTTCTTGTTGCAAAGATAAAGGATGAGGTACATCTGATTGGGGACAACTCTACAGTTGAGAAGAATTTTGATTTCATCATGCAGCATGACAACACTTCATCATCCGTGGGTGATCAAGATTGGGAAAGACATCTTTTGGTATCAGTTGAAAATGAAGTTCAAATTTTATCAATAACATAACATACCAAGAGATCAAAATAAGATTAACATCTCCCTTGCTGAGTTACGATCAATTAAGAATAATACGGAAGAAATCAAGGTGCTTTCTTGCATGTAATTCATGATAGAGATAGGACCACTAAGGTTGTAGAAGAGGCCATAGATTTAGACAAAGAAACTCAGAAGAAGTTGAAGATTGCTCAAAGGTCCGTACAAGAAACAAAAAATTAGTTTATTGCTACTAAATTTTTTTGGGAACAAAAGAATAAGGAAGTGGCTGTGGTGATCTAGGAGACGATTGAAGAGCTTGACAATATACGTGAAACATTTTGTTGAGACCAACATTGGCCAAAGTCATAAATAAGAAATTTTGATCAGCAAGAACAATGGTTTGAAATTGTTGATAATCCTTGGAATTTGATGATGATGTGATTTATGACAATCCACTTTTTGAGTTGAATGGAGTTCCATCCAATTTTAATGATAAAGACGAAGCCGAGCACAATAGTATGTTATTGAGACATGATGGGAGTTGTGAGCTTTATACTAGTAATGCTATTGTTCCCATAGTTATTTGCAGAGTTACAATCCATGATTTGCAAATGAGTAGATTTCCTTTGATCAGCAATCAAGTTTGGTTTGATTTGATTACAAATAGATTAATGGTGAGTTTTCATTGGTTCTAATGCAGATGGTGATGAGAATTATACCAAATGCCATTCCTATATTGGTTGATTTCAATTTTGATGCTGACATAGACTCCTTGGAGATGTTGGCGCACTATTTGTTTCCTAATATTGAATTTAATTTCTTCCAATATTTCAGTTTGGGTTTTGATGATGAACACTTCTTGGAATCTTGGGAGTTGAGAATACAAATTGACAACACAAGTCAGTTTGTTATAATTAGAGTGGCATAGCGTCAGCATGGTGGCTCTTTCCTAAGACTAACTTGAAATCTTGGGATCGCATGGGACTCATTAGTTGTTGAAGACGAGTTTGGAGATCTACTACAAGTAATCATCAAAATGTTTTTGTGGAGAAATAAAGAGGTGACAGTAGTATGTAGTGTTCCTAAGAGAAGATCATGATAACCTCCAAGATTAGTATGGGATCTTGGTGCTAATTGCTTGAGGACAAGCAATTTTGGGCGGGAGGACTTGTAATGTCCCCTTTTGGCTTAAGATATAATTAAATAATTAAAAGAATGTTTAATAATTTAATAACCCATTAGTGTAATTATTTAACTATTATTCCATTAAAAAAGTACATCATAAGGATAATATTATATAATTACTTAAGTGACTTAATAAAGTGGGAAATCAAATAAGTCACCTTTGATTCAAAAGTGAAATAAAAGAAAAGAAAATGAAAAGGCAAGTGGTAATGTAAGGCCTAGGGACATTCAAAAAGCTATTAAAGAGATTTGAGAGGATTGTTTGAGCATGTTGGGTTTATTCATTTCTTGGTTGTAACCCTATGAGGTTGTCGAGATTTGGACTTGGTCCATATTAGCCTTCGTGAGGATGAAATCTGTCTTGAAGAAGACTAGCTATGGTGGTGAAAGATCTACTCTGGTTGGTGTTTACTAAGATTTCAGATCTATTGTCGGTATGTGGATTTCCAATTCTTCTGTACATCCTGTATTTGTGATTGGGAAGCTTACAATACATCCAATCTTTCTGTAAGTTTTGTTGAGGATGTAATGATTTATCTATTCTATTATGTTATAATACAATTTACAGTATAAACTGTGTGCAAAGATATTGGATGAATATAAATCAGCTCTTCATGCAAATTGTTTGTTAAAATTTGGTAAAATCTAGAGCAAATATCCATAAGAGATATTACAGTTTTTGATGTCATATTGTGATCTGTTTAAAGTTGCTTAGTTCTTGGAATTGCACATGTCAGTTGGACATTTAGATGGTTTGAGTTCTCATATGCACATGTATATTTACTATTTCATGTCAAGGCACCAATGCTAGAAGGTTAGACAATTGTACATACAAGAGTGAACAAGAAGTATATTGCAGATTGAGATTGTTAAAGATTGTTGTATTAAGTCCTTCGTATTGAGTAATATAATTGTGGAAGTCATTTGGTGGTTGGTTTTTTCTTGAGAGGGCTTTCCATGTAAATCCTTGATTCCTATGGATGCATAACACTATCCCACTTACTTATGTATATGCTACATGTTGGCAATGTGTTGTCATTGATGTCAACCTGTATAGGATGGCAACTAGTATGGGAGATTGATGAGCAGTGCTGACATTGATGATATCGGAAATGGCGAGTAACCGATAAGGAAGAGAAGGTCATCTAGCATAGTGGCCATTGGAGTCACCGGTACACAAGTTAGTGTGGGCTTGTGTTAACGACAAGTATTGGAAATCAACCTGGTATAATGTATTTTGCAAGAATGCATGGTTGCTGGCTATTGATTGTGATGAAGAGGGGGAATGTTACTAAGGATCACATCAACACCAGAGGAGAAGTATGTGCAGGTCACCAATATGCTATTGGATGTCAATTTGCAGGACTCCCTCTGGTTGAAGAGAAGACTGACAATAAGTGTGCCCAAATTGGATCACATGTGCCTGTTTGAATATATGCTGCTCAAACAGGGAAGCCACATTGGTGTAATGCAGGATGAAGATGACATAGATCCACTCCCACCGGTAAGAGTAACTTATCTCACCATATGCATGGAATGCATCATATCCCTCTTAGAGAAGGCAGTTAGAGGAAGCAATGGCAGGTGATTGAAGGCTCACACCAGATCTACTGGTGAATCACAAAGATGCCTCAAGTGCATGAAATCAAAGATATGCACCAAACTGACAAATAAGGCATAATGGGTTACCGGGACAGATGAATAGTGAGGAGTTTGTCACTTAGACAAATGAGTTTGCCACCTTGACAAACCGGTCAAGAGAAGAACCGGTCAAATGATGAAAAAGGCAAAAGGTTGAGCAGTTGCAAACAAAGAGTGCAACCAGACTGAAGATGGAGAAAGGCATTGCTGCAGATTCAGATAGATGAAGTTTGATGTCATCGGTGTGCACGATATCTTACCAGTATTCATGCAGAAGATAATACTGGTATAGAGGACAACCGATAAGCTGGCAAAGTGTAGATGTAGAAGGCTCCTATCTATTAAAGATACCCATGAGGCAGTTTGGCAATGTGATGACTGATGAAGGTATTCCACCAGAAGAGAATAAAAGTGCAAGGGTGGAGACAAATCGGTTATGGTAAAATCGGCAGATGAAACCGGTTGTGTGTTAGTCAGTGACAGAGTCCAAACTGTCATGGAGGCCTTAGTTGAGGTGGACATCGACAAAGTGGTCACATGGAGTTGAAGTGGCAAGCATGCATGGATAGTTTGACGTGGTGTGTCCATGAAGTGTTTGTCGGTGAGGTAGATGGTGGCAGGTCGACATTTATGTCGATTGCGTGATTCATGGGATGTGAAGCAGAGATTTGCGGCTCGATGAAGAATAAAGATATGTGTGATGCTACGACCAATGTGTTGGGGCTCATTAAATTTGAGTGAATTTTAGAGGCCCATTTCAAATTTTTGCTCCGCATTTCCAAATGATCATAAAATGAGTCAGTTTGAATGGCCTAGTCAGAGAGAGGGCAAAATGGAGATAGTTGATTTTCAAAGGGTAAGGCTTGGGAATTGTGTCCTATACCTTTCATTTGATCTATGCAGTGATGTGCAACTTTCAGAATTCAGTTTGGATCGATTTATCAGGTACCCATTTCAAGGGGTGAGCTGAAAGTGCATTTTAGGCACATATGCAGATTTTATTGAGTCTCCTACTTTGGGTGTTTATATCTTTTGCCTTGTTGATCGTCATGAAGAATTTCAAAATGGATTGAATTGTATGTATAAATGTGAGTCAACATGCAAAATTTGAAGTCTTCATGAATCCATTTGCTCAGTTTACCAAGCTCGAACTGTTTGCAGTTTGTATGTTTTGATAAGTCCCTGTTTCAGGACCTAGTCGGAGCCTTGTTTTGCATAAGTGTAAAAGTTGCCTTAGTGAGTGTCATGACATAACGTTTGTTTTGGGTTATTATTGGTATAAATGACAAGCTATGTTTCCAGTTTCAGGCTCCTGCTAATCCGTTTGATTGGTTTTCAAAAGGGTTTCTTGAGCCATTTGTTTTCAGTGATCCGTACTTTCCTTGCCATATCACTTAAAGTTGCTATTTTCATGAATGCGCCATTCGCATCCAGTCAGTCTTTTGGTCGAACTGAGTGCTCTAAGATTTGATATATACTTCAAGGTACCTATGTCTCAGATTTGAGGGTCTACGGAGATCGTTTGATATTTTTAAGAAAGGCATCATGTGTTCCCTGAACATTGACTTCATCAGGTCTGCACTGTCGACAAAGCCAATTGGTTATTTTCGAAAATTAATCTCTGCTCGAGATTTGTCTTGAGAAACCGTTTGGTAGAGTTCATGCTTGTATATCAGAGTACACGCCTGTCAGATGGCGTGGTCCAGAAAGGTGTTTTGACTGGTTTGAAAATTACATCTTCGCGATTAAATGTGAAAATGTGGCATAAGCGCCTGAAAGTTGCGAAACTCCGTTTGATGATCCGAAAATGGTGCCGATCGATTCTAGAGGTATGTTTAGAGTTCGTGAGGCATTTCAGAGGTTAGTTGCATGAAAACGATTTTTTTTTAGTTGGACCCACTTTGGGGCCCGATCTGGCTCATGCCCGTGCATTGATTTTACTGGCGACTTGGTTCACTGAGAAAATTTTAGAATTTTTAAAGGGTTGTTCATTGGTAAGTGAAGTGTAATTCCATATTAAATAGGATTTTTGATCGCTAGTCTTGGTGACTATACTGCAATATTTCAAAGGGTTCTTTCTGGGAATCTAGGCATCAAGCGGATAAAATCTTATAGTGAAAAGAAGATGTATGTTCACTTGGTGCAACCTGTAATTGAATGGATTGTAAAATGTATTTTCTGTCATGCAGATCCGGAGAAGATGTTTCATCTTCTCAGATGTTTTGGTATTCAAAAAAAATGATTGCAATCAAAGTCAAAACATTCATCTACTTTTGTTGGGGTGCATTATTTGCTGAAGCAACTACCGACATCAGTTGTTAGTAATTATGTCGTGGTGCTACTTAAGCTTGTGGAAAATGTTATGGACCTTTCAATGGCCCAGGTTGCTTGGATTCAAATTATGTGAGTGTGGACCTCCAAGAGAATTTTGTCATGCTATCTTGAGTGATGTGCTGGAGCTTATCGCACAATATTCAGATTTAAAGCAGCATTTGATGGTTATGGATGTATATGTGGACTTAATTCTTCAGAATAGCATGGAAAATGAACTCGACATTGTTTTAGATAATACTTTTGATCATGCCAAAAGAACTGGGATTAATGATATAGAGCTTCACATGTGTTTCTGTCTACAAGAATATTTTTTATTCATATCTCTAGGAATAATCAAACAGTTCAAGATCCTGTTGCAAGGAAAATTCTCTTTGATGTTTGCAAAGTTATTCATGATTCAATTGATAGCTTGACCAGTGACTATAATTGTAGGCAGATTGTCCATCTTGTAACACGCTTTGTGTAGCTGGTTGATTTTGCAGGAGATTCAGAGAAACGTTTATCTTTTCTTATAGATTGCCGTGCAACCTTTGGAAAAATCGACCCATTAAAAACCTCAAAGACAAAGAGTTGGGAGAAGGGATTGTGGCATTCATTCAAAAATTGTTAGTATTCCTTATTGTTCTTCCAGGGCACCCCACATTGAGGAGCATTTTATCTGTTGAAAGGCCTCTTAACGCTTTTGGACTCTCAACCATGGTGTAATACCAGCAAATAAACCCCCCATTTTGGCGTTGAAAAGGCCATAGAAACCATTCAACAAATGCAATGGCAGGTGGAACCAAATTCCACGTTTCTTGCCAAATCCTCCCACGTGACTGATAAAAGGGTATTGTAAAATCTCCAACCAAAAGCAATTTCGCAGAGGTCTGGAAAATCTTCAAAATCCATTCTCAGGCATGAGCATTAATCCCACATTGGTTGGGCGATGTGATTTTTCAGTATTTAAATATAAGGCTTCACACTAATATAGTGTCAAAGCCTCAAGAGGCTTTTGACGCAAGGTGCTGATGGGCGCCCAAGGCAGACTCCACGTGCGTGGGCGTGCCTCCCGAGGTGACTAAGGAGGCTGACATGTGGCGACAAGGTGGACCCCAAGCAGACACGAATCCCGAGGCAGACGAGTTTTGCAGAGAAAGGGTGGCTTAAAGTTCGAGCATGTTCCAAGGAGATCGACGAAGCGCATGGATTCGCAAGCCAAAGATGCTCGCCGGTTAAGGTTTGTGAAACAACGAAAGGAGTTAAAGACCATGCAAGTTTAGGAGATCTAGCGGCTGTCACGACTTCGCGAAGGGAAGATGCTTGCGAGTTAAGCCCTACGAAATGGCGAAAAGCTCGGGCGGATCGCGAAGAGTTAAAGAGCATGTAGGTTGCAGAGGATCCAACAGCTCGCGTGACTTCGTGACACGAAGGTGCAAGATCGTTAGCCATCGCGAAATGGCGAAAGACAGGTGGCAGGTCCAGGTGGAAGTCCAACTCACGGGTCCCATCCAGTGGCGATGACGTGGCGATGAGGTGGTGTATGCATGGCAGTCCAGTGGCGCATATGTGGCAGTGGCGAGGCAGTCTAGGTGGCTAATCAGTGAGGTGTCATCCCAGTGGATCCCATCAGCAAATCAAAGACCACCACGTGGCAGGGCGTCAGGGCAAAAAAGAGGGAAAAATCAAAGTTAAATTCTATAGTGCAGACTATATAGAAAATTAAAAAAATTTAAATGATGTGCACATATGAAGGATTTAATTCATCGAGAGGTCCATTTTTTCCCAGAATACCAAGTATAATATATCGCCGGAAAGCTTTCGGGATAAGGAATCCAATCAGGTAGTTAATTTTAACAAATTTTGGATATTTTGAGAGCAGTTTCTACGAGAAAGAGAAGAATTGAAATTCAGTTGAAAAAAGAGACACTTGGCTTGTTTTGATGAGACCTAATGTTTTTCCCTCTCCTCCTTATTCCAATTTTCTTCTCATTGTAAGGGTTCCAGAATTTTGGAGGAAGTGCTCCAGTTTTCATGGCTTCCAGCTCTGAACTTCTTGACCCAAATGTGTAAAATTATATGGATCTTTTCAGGGTATAGAGGTTGCGGTGCAGTGTTGTAGATGTGGTTTCTTACTTACAAGTCTTACTTGTGTCAGACATGAGTAAATTTCCCACAATATTGTCTCTGTGCATATATTTCATTGTTATGAATTGAATCCTCAAGGAGGCTAAAATTTGTCATCTCAAGGAGATTGTATGATTGTTTGTAGGCATTCTTCAGTGAAGAGTTTAAATTCTATAATCAGTCATAAACAATGGAATGTGTCCCAGATCTGATAAATTTTGTGAATGGAACTAAGTAATGCATTATTATAAGGTGTTAATGCAGGAACATTGTTTAAGGAAAACCAATTTGTAACTATGGATGCACATTTGCAGTTCTGTGTGTGACTTTGTTGCCCAATGAACAAGGCACCAGTCTTGCAGATTTGGGGATAGTTTTAGATTAATTCAAATTAAAGACAAATCTATTTCCCTTTATGTTTAGGGGTTTGTGTTCTATCATTCCCAAGCTCTGTTTCACCCATCATTTGTACAAGATCTATCCAATCTGTATATCTTATCTAATTTGTTGAGTTTGTGGAATGAGTTATCTGCTTCGTTGATGCTGTCATGGTGAGTAAACGAGTTTGATTCAGTGCATCAAAAGGGTGTCCCCCCCTAGGTCTAGCAGAACCTGAAGTGCAGGAGGATCATTTAGGATCCTATGTTATGTTGTCCAAGCCCCGAAGTGTGTCATTGATTGAGATTGGCTTTCTCATAGATTGACTTGTAGGTGATCTTGCGTTAATCACTTTTGGTAAACAACACAATGAAGGATATCGAGTAGTAGATCTGACCTGGGGAAGGCAACCAAGGGATCAGTCAATATGATTGACAAAAGTAGGTTGATGAATAGAGTCGTGTTTACTAAACTTAGCAAACGTGTATTGGAAGCCGCGAGATTGGCGGAGTTTGATTGATTTGCTGCATGTGGTCGATCTCTGGAAGGAGATCTGATTGGATTTGGTCTGCCTCGAGGTCGATGAATAATCCCTAATTGTCTGAAGTTTGAATTGGTTTTTGGTAGGAAGACCTGATTATAAATATGCAAGTCATAATGATGATCAGAGATGCTGGATAGAATGAGTGTGTGCCTCTGCAAGTGAAGAAATCAGTCTGAGTCATAGTGGAAAAAATATGAAGTGACTGTGTGTTGAAGGAGAAACTGGTAAGGTGTGTGTGTGAACCAGCAAAGAACAAACCGACAATGTGTGGAAGAATAGAGAGGACATCATACTGGTACAAGTGTGCAGAGTGAGTTTCAGAAGAGAGACAACAAACCTGAAGCAAAGTAGAAGGAGAAGAGATAGAGAACAGGGAACCGGTAACTAGGTGTAGAGGCAGATAACCGATGGAGTCTGAACCGGTGTATTAGCAACAATAGTTGAAGGTGAGCAGAGAGAGGAGTTAAGAAGAAGGAAGGAGAGGACAAAAAACCAGTAGAGAACAGAACAAAGGCAAAGTGATAGAAGGAAGAGGAGGAATCAACCGGTAAGGCAGAGAAGAAGTAAATTCGATAAGGTGACGTGTATGCAGTGGTTACAACTCACTTGTATCCAGATAACTACTTTTGTATCCGATGATATTCTTTGTAATCCACTAAGTTGTAGCTCGGTGCAGGGGTTGTAGCTCTTTTGGGTTGGTGCCCATAAATAGCAGGGGTTGGTGCCCTAAATCAAGGGTTGGTGCCCTAAATATTGTAATTAGATTTTCATTGTGAGGTTGGATTGGAGAAGGACTCCAACAACATTGCTCACCGAGGTTTTTCCCCACTGTGGGTTTTCTCGTATAACCAGTGTTATGTGATGTGCCCCTTTTATGTGGCTGCATTGTGTTGTCTTGCCTTATCTTACCGGTAGGTAAAATTGGTATAAGGAAACAATACTTGCACCTTAGGATAAAGAAGGTAAAGTTTGGAAACCACTGATTCACCTCCCCTCTCAGTGGCATCTTGTGTCCAATAATTGGTATCATAGCCTAGGTTCCCAGTTGATAAGCTTTCTCCAGCTTGGGTAGATTCTAGTATAAGGACACAATGGGTTATTCTGAGTCAATCTCTACTCGATGTTTAATGGGTCTAACTATTCCATTTGGTGTTACAGAATGAAAGTCTAATTGTCCTCATTAGGGTATGATGTCTGGATGTCCGTTGGTAATGGCTACCCTAGTAAAGTGAGTCCTCCCACCGATTCAAATGCAGAAAGAAGAAACCACGCTAATGATATAGCAATGAAGACTATACTCTTTGGGTTATCAGATGATGTTTTCTCACAGGTAGATAGGCACAGATCGACAAAAAGCTTATGGGACAGATGGAAGAAGCTCTATGGAAATGAGCCTACCACTGCAGACTCGGTTGGTGAAGATAAGATGAGAAATACAACTCATGTATCTGCAGGCGATGAATGTAGATCTGTTAGCAACCACAACAATGATGAAGAAGGAACCCACCTCTTCATGGCTCAAGAATCAGAAGATGAGAGACACACATCTGAGAATGATCATGTAGATCATTCCCACCAACAAGATGTGTTTGACAACAGAAGTTGATCTTGAAGGAGAACTTGTAAATGCACTCGAAGAACTTTGTAGAGTGAGGAATGAGTACAAGTTATTCAAGAATGCTGCAGTTGTGGAGCAGAACCGGTTGATCAGATGCCTTGAAGATTTTGAGAAATGTGTCTAAGAATTAAAGACTCAACAAGAAGATACCAAGGTGTGTCGGTGCAATGATCTAGCATTTGAGCTAGAAGTCAAGGATAAAATATATCATCAGCTGGTAGGAGAAATGAAGATTCTCCGAAATGACCTTGAGAAATGTTAGGATGAGCTCAAGGGAAGAATCCGATTTGATGACAATAGTGATGCCTTGGACAAAATGTTGAAAAAGAAAAAACATGCCAAGGATACCAGTGGATTAGGTAGTGGTGCCGATGAATGCTCCACCAGCAAGAATGTCCCCCACAATGACATTTTGTTTGTCTCCTCAAATGGAGATAACATGGGTCAGGCCTTCATAGTTAGAGATGCTCCCCAGAAAAAGGTTGATCTAACCACAACCGATGAAGACATGCAGACAAGGATGAAGACCGGTGTTGCAAGAAGGAGAAACAATTCAGATCTGAAAGGAAAAGGGAAGATGCGAGAATGCAACTTCATAAGAAGCAAGAACATGAGAAGACAACAAAGAAGATCTCCTACCAGTAGAGGACAAGGAAATGCTACCACCCACAAGACAAAGCAAGTGTGGGAAAATAAGAGATCAGATGGAAGAGTTGTAGAGTGTGGCCAATCCCGGATCCATTCTTGGAGAAGCAGAAATAGAGATGCCAAATTGGTAAGATCTCCTCATGCATGGCAAAATAAATTTGTAAGTCAAATGCCATCCTTTACCGGTTACTGCTTCTCTTGCAAAAAGTATGGTCATAGGGCAGATGAATGCATAAAAAGGTCTAGAAATAAGAATGTAGTTTGTCCAAGAAGTAATGCATATGGCCATAGTATGTCAAGATGTAGGAACATGCATGGATCTACTCCTATGCATAATAAGAAGAGTCCATTTGCTGCTGCAAGAATTGTAAACTATGTATGTTATAACTGCAATAGACTTGGCCATAGATGTCATGAATGCAAGAGCAGGAAAGTTCAATCATATGA
Organism: Cryptomeria japonica; assembly: GCF_030272615.1. Classification (NCBI taxonomy): domain Eukaryota; kingdom Viridiplantae; phylum Streptophyta; class Pinopsida; order Cupressales; family Cupressaceae; genus Cryptomeria; species Cryptomeria japonica. The sequence continues at coordinate 468,470,982 of NC_081414.1, forward strand.
CAACCGGTATAGCAGCTATGCTCAACATGGAAATGGATATAGAGCATATGAGAGACAAAGACATGCACGAAACCAAAGGAGAAATGTTCCTGCAGGATCAAGAGGACCACCGGTTCTGGTAGTCGGTTACAATTGCATAATCAGAAGAAGAGGTGTAAACCGGTTTAATAGGAGATCCCCCATTTACTCCTATGGCATGGATGCTGTGTGCTATTACAACAATGTTTGTATAGTAAGGGAAAATGAACAAAAGAAAGTCAACACTGCTCCAAAGGCTGCAAGTGAGAAAGAGAGTGAAGCCAAGAAGGTTTGGAGGAAGAAAGAAGAGAGTAGGACCATGGACCGACATTGTGCATTCAATGCACAGGTGATATCTCCTAAGGCTTAAAGGAGATGCAGGACCTTAGGGGAGTAGTACACTAACCTTATCATTCACCCCCTTAGTAGAAGAGGACATATGGAGGAACAAGTTGTTGCCGGTATGAAGGAAGGAAATGAGAAGATAAGTGTGTGTAGTGGCTACTTTGTCTACACACCTACAGATGAAAGATGGATCTCTACTGCATGTGTCAATGGATGAGAAATTTTTAATTGGGATCAGATACAAATTGACACAAGAAGTCAGGAGTTACAAGAAGGTGCTCCGGTAGTAATGATGAACTGGTACAGGAAACCTGTATGTGCAGGATGTTACCGATATGAATGCTAACTGATACTTGCAGGTTATGTAAGACAATGAGATTCAGGATCATTGCATTAGCCTCAATAGCATGGAATGAGGGGTTTATGTCTTAGGTGGTGCTGATGAAGACCTGAATGACATATGTTAGCCCGATTGTTGATTATGTATGCATGCATCCTTTGTCGGCTAACCGGTTTGAGTTATGGCATGATGATGATATTGTATAACATTGTGTACATCCAGGATCGTGTCATAGGTTGTGGTAGATATAATGAAATTGATAGATTGTTGATTGATCACATATGCACAGTTCAACGGGTATACGGTGAAGATTGGAGATCCGGTTTTGGACCTGACGGACATTGTGGACCTGAGATGCATGACTCGGGGGGAGTTGACAACCATGTTTTCTAATTTGTATCAGACTTGCTGGACACAGAGGGTGTGCATGTGTCTATGGCTGTACCGGTATGATGGTGTTTTTGGAAGTGTCCAGGATTGTGAGATACTTCAATGCCAATTCAATTGAAATCACATCTAGACCACCGAGAGTGTTGTCTGCAAAGGAGAGTTACCTGCTCAAAAGAACCTGCATTTGGTATTGGAAGAGATACAATCGATATTAGTGTTAGCTTCAACACTTGATATTAGCTCCTTGGGGTCAGAATGGCTTATGCATATCAAGGGGAGATGATGCAGTCTGACTGACAAGTATGTTGTATTCACTAACACATGGGCTTTCAATTGGTTTCAGTCTTGCATATGCATTAGGGTTTCGGTCTGCATATACACGGTTGCTGAGCAATTGGTGTCAGTTGGTGGATGAGCTCTCCATCTCAAGTGCTATGACTTGAGAAAATTAAATGCATGATAGTCAAAGGAGGAGATGCATCCAGTAGAGTAAAAAGGGGAGAGAAACCTTGCCAGTGCCCTTTGCCATTGTTGTCAAAGGGGGAGAGAGATTCTGTAGTATGCTAGATACTACATGTGTTGACATCAATGCCAAAGGGGGAGATTGTTGGCATTGTGTTGTCATTGATGTCAACTGGTATAAGATGACAACTGGTATGAGAGATTGATGAGCAGTTCTGGCATTGATGAATATCGGAAATGGTGAGTAACCGGTAAGGAAGAGGTGGTCATCTAGCATAGTGGCCATTGGAGTCACCGGTACACAATTCAGTGTGGGCTTGTGTTAAAGACAAGTATTGGAAACCAGCCTGGTATGATGTCTTCTGCAAGAATGCATGGTTGCTAGCTGTTGATTGTGATGAAGAGGGGGAATGTTACTAAGGATCACATAAACACTGGAGGAGAAGTATGTGCAGGTCACTGGTATGCTATTGGATGTCAACCTGCAGGACTTCCACCGGTTGAAGAGAAGACTGACAGTAAGTGTGCCCAAAACGGATAACATGTGCTTGTTTGAATATATGCTGCTCAAATAGGGAAGCCACATTGGTGTAATGCAGGATGTAGATGACATAGATCCACTCCCACCGGTAAGAGTAACTTATCTCACCGTACGCATGAAATGCATCATATCCCTCTAAGAGAAGGCAGCTAGAGGAAGCAATGGCAGGTGATTGAAGGCTCACATCGGATCTACCAGTAAATCATAAAGATGCCTCAAGTGCATGAAATCAAAGATATGCACTGAACCGACAAAGAATACATAATGGGTTACCGGGACAGATGAATAGTAAGGAGTTTGTCACTTAGACAAATGAGTCTGCCACCTTGACAAACTGGTTAAGAGAAGAACCAATCAAATGATGAAAAGGGCAAAAGGTTGAGCAGTTGCAGACATAGAGTGCAACCAGACTGAAGATGGTGAAATGCATTGCTGCAGATTCAGATAGATGAAGTTTGATGTCACCGGCGTGCACAATATCTTACTAGTATTCATGCAGATGATACTACTGGTATAGAGGACAACCGGTAAGCTGGCAAAGTGCAGATGCAAAAGGCTCCTATCTGTTGAAGATGCACATGAGGTGGTTTGGCAAGTGTGATGACCGATGAAGGTGTTCCACCGGAAGAGAAGAAAAGTGCAAGGGTGGCGACAAATCGGTTAGGGTAAAACCGACAAGGTTAGTGAACCGGTAGATGAACTCGGTTTTGTGTTAGTCAGTGACAGAGTCCAAACTAACATGGAGGCCTGAGCTGAGGTGGACACCAACAAAGTGGTCACGTGGAGTTGAAATGGCACACATGCATGCACAGGTCGACGTGGTGTGTTGGTGAAGTGTTTGTCGGCGAGGTAGATGGTGGTAGGTCGACATTTATGTCGATTGTGTGATTCATGGGATGTGAAGAAGAGATTTGTTGCTCGATGAAGAATAAAGATCTGCGTGATGCTACAACCAAGGAAGGATATCTAGTTGCAGATCTGACCTGGGGAAGGCAACCAAGAGATCAGTCAATATGATTGACATAAGTAAGTTGATGAACAAAGTTGTGTTTGCTAAAATTAATAAACATGTATTGGAAGCTGTAAGATTGGCGGAGTTTGATTGATTTGCTGCAAGTGATCAATCTTTGGAAGGAGATCTGATTGGATTTGGTTTGTCTTGAGGTCGACGAAGAAACCCTAACAACCTGATGTTTGAATTGGTTTTTGGCGGGAAGACCTGATTATAAATATGCAAGTCATAATCGATGATCGGGGATGCTGGATAGAATGAGTGTGTGCCTCTGCAAGTGAAGAAATCAGTTTGAATCATAGTGGCAAAAATTTGAAGTGACTGTGTGTTGAAGGAGAAACTGGTAAGGTGTGTGTGGTGAACAGACAAAGAACAAACTGACAAAGTGTGGAAGAGCAGAGAGGAGATCATACCGTAACAAGTGTGTAGAGTGAGTGTCAGAAGAGAGCCAACAAACCTGAAGCAAAGTAGAAGGATAAGAGACAGAGAACAGGGAACCGATAACCAGGTGTAGAGGCAGATAACCGGTAGAGTCTGAACCGGTGTATTAGCAACAATAGTTGAAGGTGAGCAGAGAGAGGAGATAAGAAGGAGGAAGGAGAGGACATAAAACCAACAGAAAACAAAACAAAGGCAAAGTGATAGAAAAGGAGGAATCAACCGGTAAGGCAGAAAAGAAGTAAAACCGACAGGGTGAAGTGTATGTAGTGGTTACAACACTCACTTGTATCTAGATAACTACTTTTGTAATTGATGATATTCATTGTAATTCACTAAGTTGTAGCTCGGTGCAGGGGTTGTAGCTCTTTTGGGTTGGTGCCCATAAATAGCAGGGTTGGTGCCCTAAATATTGTAATTAGATTTTCATTGTGAGGTTGGATTGGAGGAGAAGGACTCCAACAACATTGCTCATTGAGGTTTTTCCCCACTATGGGTTTTCCTCGTATAACCAGTGTTATGTGATGTGCCCCTTTTGTGTGGTTGCATTGTGTTGTCTTGCCTTATCTTACTGGTAGGTAAAATTGGTATAAGGAACCGATACTTGCACCTTAGGATAAAGAAGGTAAAGTTTGGAAACCACTGATTCACCCCACCTCTCAGTGGTATCTTTTGTCCAACACTACATAGATTTTGCAAGGGTTGTTAACTGCTTTCTAAATATTGTTAGTTTATTGGCAATTTATAATAGGGGTCAAACTTACCAACAATTGGCTTTAGAGTGAAAGGTGGTTGTTTGGGTGGGTATTGTGTTGTTAGGAGTTCAAACCTTAATGTATGCAACAAATCCTCTATAATGGTAAATTTGTTGTAGTTCATGTATATCTAGATACAAGCAAGAATTTTGAAGGAATTTGTGAGAAAACATAATATTAAATTTATAGCTAGCATGTTGAGTTTTGAAATTGAAAGATTCAATGGTTAGAACTTTGAATATGGAAGTTGAGGATAGTGGATCTTTTGGTGGAAAGATATCGTGTTGTGGTATCTTCTTTAACAAAAACCCTTAGGTATGCCCAATGAAATCTAGGTAAAATTGGATAAGAAAAAGTACTATTTGGGTATGTATTAGATTCTCAGTCATTAAATGTGTCTAAAGAATAGGCTGCAAATTCATTATTGAAGGAGATATGCACATTATAGTCTCTTAAAATGAAAGAGGAAGACACAACAATTGATCGCGTGAACAATTTTAATATGATATGAAGTCAACTTGCGTAAATAGGAGTCAAGATGGATGAATTTGACAAGTACATTGTATTATTTTGGTTTTTACTAAATTCATGTGAAAACTTAGAAATGTCTATTGATAGTAATGTTATGTCATTTGTTGGTAATTGCCATTATTATTTTGATAAGTGAGGAAATCGAGAAAAGTCCATGGATGATAATTCTTCTGTGCTCTAGCTAGAAGCTAGTTCCAAGAAAAGAAATGTAAGAAGAATCTGGAGATAGGAAGTCTAAGGGTAGAGACAAGTCTAAATCTTTAAGTAAGTCCCAAGTAAATTATTTGAACAGTGGCAAGAAATGTCTCATAAAGGAAGATTTCAAGTGTAATAAGAATGGTGATTAAATCTCTTAAGTAAGTCTCAAGGAAAATATTTGAACTGTGGCAAGAAATTGTTGGCATTGTATTGTCATTGATGTCAACGAGTATTGGAGTTGTTGTTGGCATGATGTTCTCATGGGTGCTACCGATATTCAGGAAGGAGTAGTGTCAACCGATGAACAGGAACAAATTGATGATCAAGCAACTGGTACAGATGTTTGGAGAGGATCTAGGTGTTGTGGTTCCGAATATATGTTGATAGCATTGGCATAAGCTTGTGCTTGAAACCGCATCATGTTTGGTGAACTAGAGAGTACATTTATAATTGATTGATATGTGCTCAGTGAAGAAGAATTAATGCAGATCCGGTATGCAGGTAGGTGTTGTATCAACCGGTAAACATGACCATCGATAAGAAAGCAAGGGAAAAACAGAAAGTAAGTGTTGTATCAATCGGTAACCATGCAACGGGTAAGCAAGCAAGATTCCCATCAGATGAAGATGCTTTCACCAAATGAAGAGAAGGCATGATGGGTCACCGAGATAGAAAAGGAAGAGTAAGAAGTGTTGAGTTTGCCTTTATGGCAAACCGGTTGAGATGACGTCCAGGCTAATAATGATCCAGCTGACAGAACAAAGAAGAGCATGGCTTGAAGAGTAATAGGTTAATAGATAACCGATAGTATAAGGTGTATATCAGTAAGGTGTTTTTGGTCGGTGACTGATTTTGAACCGACATAGTCAATTGAGGTGGATGCCGACGAAGATGACACATAGGATCCAGGTGGCTAACGTGCAGTGGTGAAGAGGGTGTCAGTGAGGTGGTTGTCGACTAAGTCTGCATTAAATGTTGACTGCGAAAATCACGAAGGAGTTGTAGAGGATTGCGGCTCAAAGTAGTTCAAAGGATGTCTCTTGGTGAGTTGATCAAAGGAGGACATCTGATCATCTTGTCGACTTGGAGGAGACTGTGAGATCATTTAATGCGATTGACAAAAGGAGGGTCGATGTTTGCTAAAAATAGAAAACGTGTGTTGAAAGAATAAAATATGGCTGTGTCATTTGATTTGTTGCAGGTTGTCCATCTCGAAGATGAGATCCAATCAGATTTGATACGGATTGGGTCGGCGAAGATAACGCTAGGACGCGAGGTTTGATATTTCAGTTTTGGCGGTAAAGTCCGTGTATAAATATGTTGATTGAAGATATGAGGGATTGATGCCAACAGCCAGAGAAGAGTGTGTTTGAGCGATCAGAGAGGTGAACAGATTGAGTGAGATAAAAAAGATTCAAGCGACTAAGTATTTGAATCAGAACCGACAGGAGAGGTAGAACCGGGAAGAGAGGTTTAATGAGTGATCTGTGACAACGTTGACAGTCAAGTAAACTGACAGTGGTTGAACACCTAGGAAGGCATGAGAGAGTGAGTGAATGCAGAGTGAGGGTCAGAGGAAGTCAGGAAAGACAAAGGCTAACCACTAAGGGATCAGAGAGAGTGAATAGACAACCGATGGTAGTAGAACCGATGAGACAGAGAAGAGTTAAAACCTACAGAAGATATTGATTGCAGGAGTTGCAAAATTCATTTGTAACAAGGAGATTTCATTGTATCTAAATTTATCTCATTGTATTTCACCGAGTGGGTGGTCGGTGCAGGGGTTGGTGCTCCTTGAGTTGGTGCTCAAAATAGTATTAGGGGTTGGTGCTCCTTTGGGTTGGTGCCCATAAATCATTAGGGGTTGGTGCTCCTTTGGGTTGGTGCCCATAAATCATTAGGGGTTGGTGCTCCTTAGGTTGGTGCCCTAAACTTTGTAAAACAATTGTTTATTGTGAGGCTGGATTGGAGCAGTAGACTCCAACAACATTTCTTATTGAGGTTTTTCCCACATTGGGTTTTCCTCGTATATCCGGTGTTGTGTGATGCATTCTTTGTGTATGTTTGATTACTAGTGTTTTCATTACTTTACCGATTGCACACACATAGTTGAAAATTGTTTGACATCACTGATTCACCCCCCCTCTCAGTGACATATTGTGTTCTACAATTGGTATCAGAGCCTTAGGTTCCCTGTTGTGAAAAGCTTTCTCTAGCTTGGGTATATTCTGGTCTAAGAACACAATGGCAAAAAACGAATCCTCCTCCAAAGCCGCCATGTTTGATGGAATCAACTATGCCTTTTGGAGCAGAAGAATGGAAACCTATTTGTCATCCCTAGGTTTTGATGTTTGGATGTCGGTTAAGAATGGGTATACTATCCCTAGTGTTACTCCTATAGATCCGAATGCTAAGGAGTATGAAAACAATGCAAAGGCTAAACATGCTATTCTTAGTGGGCTGTTTGATACTGAGTTTGTTAAGGTTATGCACTACCTATCTACCAAGGAGACTTGGGATAAACTGCATAGATTATTTGAAGGAGATGTCAAGGTTAAGGAGGCCAAGCTGCAAACACTAAGAGGTCAACTTGAAGGCTTGAAGATGAAAGATGAAGAAAATATTGTAGATTATCTTCAGAGAGTAGATGAAACTGTGAACAACATCAGAGGACTTGGAGAGGAGATAGTTGATGAAGTTATTGTCAAAAAGGTACTTAGATCACTCACATCTAGGTATGATACAAAGGTCTCTGCTATAGAGGAAGCCAAGGATCTAAAAAACTTTTCAATGGATGAGTTATTTGTCTCCCTAACTGCTTATGAGATGAGGACAACCGGTGAAGGAACTTTCAAGAAAGAGGCAACTTTCAACTCCACCAAAAAGGGTAAGGAAGAAATCATTCATAGAGAATCTAGTGGAGACTCAGATACAGAGGCGGCAAACTTTGTAATGAAGCTCAAAAGAGGATCCGATAAGTATAAAGAAAAACTACCTTTCAAACGTTTCAACTGTGGTAAAATAGGACACTTTGCTTCTAAATGTCGCTATGGTTAAACCGATGGAGATGAGCAAAGGAGCTATGGCAGATCTTCTTGTAAAGATAAAGAGAAGAAGGTGTACTGACAAGAAAGAAGAAGCTACCGGAAGCAGGACAGTCTATATACTTTCGAAGATGATGCTACAGATGAAGAAAGTGTATCAGAGGAAGGTTGCTATGAGGATGAAAGATAAATAAATCTCTTTATGGCACTAGATGAACCGACTGATGAAGATAATGAAAATGAAGACATTGAAGCTGAGGTGGATTTAGAAGGTGAGCTCATAAGTGCACTTGAGGAGTTGAAGAAAACAAGAAAAGAACTCAGAAAGGTTAAGCATGCTGCTATAGAGGAACACAAACAACTGGAGGAATCTCTGGAGGAATCCAAGAAAACAATTTTTGATCTACAACTCCAGTTGGAAAAGGTAAGAGGATATGTGAAGTTACATCCTCCGATTTGATAAAGATGAAAAAGGAGCAGCAGAATCCAGAAGAAGAAATTGTAAGGCTGAGAAAGGAGCTAGAAAAAAGCAAGGATGAATTGAAGATGAGAAACATGTATGAGGGCAACACTAAAGTTTTAGACAAGATGTTGAGCAAACAAAAGCATTCAAAAGATACTGGTGGTATAGGATTCAAAGAAGGACAAAGTTAAAACATCAAAGATACATCCGGTAAGGAGATACAATTCACTTCCTCAAGTGAAAGTAAAGAGAAACAAATCTTTACAGTCAGCTAAGATACCATAAAGAAGACCTATGTTGAAGCTACAAGAAATCAACCTGTGAACCAAAATGCTCAGTATTGGAAGGGTCACACATTAAATCGGTATGCAAATCATAAAGGAAAGCCCAAGGTAGATAATGAAGGATTCACTGGAGTCAACAACATGAGAGGAATGCATCCAGTGAGACAAAGGTTTGCCGGTCCAAAGCAACAAGACTGGTATGTACCGAAATTCCATGGTTATTGCTATCGTTGTAATAAGTTTGGACATAGAGTTGTTGATTGTAGACTGATGAATAAGCCCCCTGTTAGCTTTGAAAGTAGAAATTCTTTTGTTGCACTCCGGGAGATGAATATTGTGTTATCAATGTAATAGTTTGGGTCATAGGAGTTATGAATGTAGGAAAAGTCTATCGGTATCCTACAATAGGTTTTCAAATTCATCATTTAATGGTAATGCAAAATGTTATAATTGTCAAAAGTTTCGGCACATTGCAAAATATTGCAAACTCATAACAACCAAACAAAAGAAGTCAGTACCGAATCAGAAACTAGTAACAGAACCGAAGCATGAAATTGCAGCAGACAAGAAGAAATAAACCAACCCGGTTTGGGTTGAGAAGGACAAGAATAAAGCAGAATCAAGTTTGATTGTGCAGACTGTCCTGCATGCAGATAGAAGAAACTTATGGGTTGTAGACAGTGGACGTTCCAATCACATGACCGGTGACAAAAATAAATTTATTAAGCTTGAAGATTGGAATGGAGGTTTGGTAAGATTTGGAGACAACTCTTCCATCAAAATTAAAGGAAAATGTACTCTAAATATAGATGGCAAATTGAAGGCCCATGATGTATATTATGTGGAGGGTTTAAATAACAACTTACTAAGTGTGAGTCAAATATGTGATGAAGGTTACAAATTCACTTTTGACTCTACCGATTGCCAGATAAGAAAAGAGTACCGGTCAGATTGTAGCAGAAGGAAAAAGGACAGATGGATATGTGTACAATCTGAAGGAATACTATGAGTCCCAATGCATGATGGGACAAGTGGATGAGAACTGGTTGTGGCACAAAAGATTAGGACATATAAACTTTGACAATTTGGTCAAAGTAAGCAAGAAAGGCCATGTGAGACACATACCGGAAATCATCAAACCGGTAAGCACATTTTGTGATGAATGTGTAAGAGGAAAGTAGACTAAGGTGACCTTCAAGATCAAATAACATAATACTTCAAGGCCACTTGAACTTGTGCATACTGATCTATGTGGACCAACCATAACAAGAGCTCTAGCAGGTGAGACATGTTTCATGCTCTTCATTGATGATTTTTCAAGAATGACATGGGTCACTTTCCTACAGGACAAATCTCAAGCCTTTGAAAGATTCAAGATTTTGTGGAAGATGGTTGAGAGGGAAAGTGGATGCAAGCTAAAATGTCTAAGATCAGATCAGGGTAGAGAGTTCACATCAAACGAGTTTGAAGATTACTGTGAGAGACATGGAATAAGAAGACAATATTCAGCTCCAAGAACACCACAACAAAATGGTGTGGTAGAAAGGAAAAACAAGATAGTTAAGGAGATGGCAAGAACTATGCTAAATGAGGCAAACATACTGGATATGTATTGGAAGGAAGTAGTTCATATTGCAGTATATACTTTGAACTGAGATCAACTGAGAACAAACAACAGAATGCCACCTTATGAACTGTGGTATGACCGGAAGCCATCTGTCAAATATTTCAAAGTGTTTGGAAGCAAATGCTTCATCAAAAAAGATGTGGATGACTTAGGTAGCTTTGATTCCAGGAGTGATGAAGGTATCTTCTTGGGCTAGTCAAATCACAACAAAGGATACAAATGCTACAACAAAAGACTAAGAAGAGTCATTGAGAGTATACATGTCAGAGTTGAGGAAGATATGCATAAGGGAAGACATGCAAAAGTTAACTGACCTAATGATTCATGTGATGAAGATGATATGCAGTCAGAAAGTGAACCAAAAGAAGCATCTAGCAAGTCCCCTAACCGATATGTGCAGAAAAATCACCCGAAAGAGCAGATTTTAGGCAATAAGAATGGTGTGCAGACCAGAAGAAGACTTGCTCAGAATGATGAACAAGTCAATTTCTGCCTCATGATTGAAATAGAACCCAAAACATTTAATGAGGCCAACAAAGTCATAAAAATGGATGGATGCAATGGAAGAAGAGTTGCAACAAATTGAGAAAAACAAAACTTGGGAGTTAGTTCCTAGACCGATAGATAAGAATATCATTGGCACAAAGTGGGTCTACCGGAACAAGATGAATGAAGAAGGTAAGATTGTTAGGCATTAAGAAAGGTTAGTGTGCAAAGGGTATTCCCAAGTAGAAGGAATAGACTTTGAAGAAACATATGCATCGGTTGCAAGATTTGAAGCCAGTAGAATATTTCTAATATTCTCTGCTTACAAAGGATACAAGGTATATCAAATGGATGTTAAATCAACATTCTTAAATGGAAATTTAGAAGAAGAAGTTTACATAGAACAACCTAAAGGTTTTCTGATGCATGATGATGAAAACTTTGTGTGCCGGTTGAAGAAGACATTGCATGGTTTGAAACATGCTCCAAGAGCATGGTACTCAAGGCTAGATAAGTATTTGAAAGAGCAGGGTTTCAGAAAGGGAAGTGCAGACAGTAATATGTACATTAAAGTAGATGGAAACCACATTATTGTTGTGGTTGTTTATGTGGATGACAAAATTTTTGGAGGCAACAAGGACACTCTATGCAAAGACTTTGCTGATCAGATGCAGTCAAAATTTGAGATGTCAATACTTGGAGAGCTGTCATACTTTCTTGGTTTGCAGATTTCACAACAAGGTAAATGGATATTTATCTCTCAAACCAAGTATGCCAAAGATATGTTGAAGAAGTTTCAGATGGAAGACAACAAATCGGTAAGTACCCCCATGGTGATTGGTTGCAAGTTGAGCAAGGTAGATGAGTCACCGATAGTGGATCAGACATTGTATAGATTCATGATTGGCAGCTGTTATATCTTACTGCTTCAAGACCGGATATAGCGCTGGTAGTATGTATGGTGGCAAGATTTCAAGCTACACCCAAACAATCACATGAAAATGCAGTCAGAAGAATCTTTAGGTACCTACAAGGAACGATTAATTATGGACTATGGTACCCTAAGAAAGGGGAATTCACCTTACAAGCATACACTGATGCTGATTGGGCAACCTGCATTGATGACCGGAAGAGCACAAGTGGAGGTGCATTCTTCTTAGGTAACCGGTTGGTTCATGGCACAACAAGAAACGAGATTTAGTTTCCCTATCTACTGTTGAGGCACAATATATTGCTGCTACTATATGCTTCTCTTAGGTGTTATGGATGAAGCAAACCCTCAAGGATATTCAGGTAGAAACATCTGACCCTGTTTCTATTTGGTGTGATAATTCAAGTGCAATCAACATATCAAAGAATCCGGTTATGCACTCAAGGACCAAGCACATTGCCATCAAATATCATTTTCTCAGGGAGAAGGTGGCAACGCAGGAAGTTAAGGTAGAATATATCCCTACAGGTGAACAAGTGGTTGATATCTTCACAAAACCTCTACCGGTAAGCTCATTTGAGTATCTACACCACAAGTTAGGTGTGGTTTCACCTGCTTCATGCACTTAAATGTGTATGGAGATCTTTGGTTCAAGGGGAGTTCACTGCCATATCTTTTGATTCTTGGACCAGTTGATGGACAAAGGGGGAGATTTGATCAAGGGGGAGATTGTACCAGTTGTGTACATGCAGAGTTTGTGCCCTTTGTCATTGTTGTCAAAGGGAGAGAAGGAACCTGTTTGATAGTGGACACTATGTGTGTTGACATCAATGCCAAAGGGGGAGATTGTTGGCATTGTATTGTCATTGATGTCAACGAGTATTGGAGTTGTTGTTGGCATGATGTTCTCATGGGTGTTACCGGTATGCACGTAGGAGTAGTGTCAACCGGTAAACATGAACATATTGATGATTAAGCAACGGGTACAGATAATTGGAGTGGATCCAGGTGTTGCGGTTTTGAATATATGTTCATAGCATTGGCATAAGTCTGTGATTGAAACCACATCATGTTTGGTGAACCGGAGAGCATGTTTATAATTGATTGATATGTGCTCGGTGAAGAAGAATGAATGCAAATCCGGTATGCAGGTAGGTGTTATATCAACTGGTAAACATGACCACCGGTAAGCAAGCAAGGGACAAACAAAAAGTAAGTGTTGCATCAATCGGTAACCATGCCACGGGTAAGCAAGCAAGATTCCCACCGGATGAAGATGCTTTCACCAAGTGAAGAGAAGGAATGATGGGCCACTGGGACAAAAAATTAAGAGTAAGAAGTGATGAGTTTGCCTTTATGGAAAATCGGTTGAGATGAGGTCTAGGCTAATAATGATCCAGCTGACAAAACAAAGAAGAGAATGGCTTGAATAGTAACAGGTTAATGGATATCTGGTAGGGCAAGAAGATCGGTAGTATAAGGTGTATACCGGTAGGGTGTTTTTGGTTGCTAACTAATTCTGAATTGACATAGTCAATTGAGGTGGATGCCGACGAAGATGACACATAGGATCCAAGTGGCTAACGTGCAGTGGTGAAGAGTGTGTCGGTGAGGTGGTTGCCGACTAAGTCTGCATTAAATGTCAACTGCGAAAATCATAGAGAAGTTGTAGAGGATTGCAACTCACAATAGTTCAAAGGATGTCTGTTGATGAATTGATTGAAGAGGGACATCTGATCATCTTGTCGACCTGGAGAAGGAAACTGCGAGATCATTTAATGCGATTGACAAAAGTAGGGCCGATGTTTGCTAAAAATAGAAAATGTGTGTTGGAAGAATAAAATATTGTAGTGTCGTTTGATTTGCTGCAGGTTGTCCAATTCAAAGATGAGATCCGATTAGATTTGATACGGATTGGGTCGGCGAAGATAGCCCTAGGATGCAAGGTTTGATTTTCAGTTTTGGCGGGAAAGCCCGTGTATAAATATGCAAATTGAAGATCTGAGGGATTTATGCGAGCAACCGAAGAAGAGTGTGTTTGAGCAATTAAAGAGGTGACCAAATTGAGTGAGATAAAAAAGATTCAAGCGACTAAGTATTTGAATCAGAACCGGCTAGAGAGGTAGAACCGGTAAGAGGGGTTTAACCAGTGATCTGTCATAGAGTTGACAATCAAGTAAACTGGCAGTGGTTGAACCGGTAGGAATCGGTAGGAAGGCATCAGAGAGTGAGTGATTGCAGAGTGAGGATCAAAGGAAGTCAAGAAAGACAGAGGCTGACTGGTAAGGGATCAGAGAGAGTGAATAGACAACCAGTGGTAATAGAACCGGTGAGACAGACAAGATTTAAAACTGGTAGACGATACTGATTGCGGGAGTTACACAATTCATTTGTAACAAGGAGATTTCATTGTATCTAAATTTATCTCATTGTATTTCACCGAGTGGGTGGTCGATGCAGGGGTTGGTGCTCCTTGAGTTGGTGCTCAAAATAGTATTAGGGGTTGGTGCTCCTTTGGGTTGGTGCCCATAAATCATTAGGGGTTGGTTCTCCTTGGGTTGGTTCCCTAAACTTTGTAAAACAATTGTTTATTGTGAGGATGGATTGGAGCAGTAGACTCCGGCATCATTTCTCACCGAGGTTTTTCCCACATTGGGTTTTCTTTGTATATCTGGTGTTGTGTGATGCATTTTTTGTGTGTGTTTGATTACTAGTGTTTTCATTACTTTACTGGTTGCACACAGAGTTGAAAATTGTTTGAAATCACTGATTCACCCCCCTCTCAGTGGCATGTTGTGTTCTACAGAAATGTCACATAAAGGAAGATTTCAAGTGTAATAAGAATGATGATTTTTTGGAAAGGTCCTTTAGCAATTATTTATGTTAATGTCATCGACGATGATCCCTAGTTGCTATCTACCAACATCTAAGTGTCATGTGTAACTTTCTCCATCCATACTTCTCTAACTATGAACTAAATAGTTTTGTAGTTTTAAATCCAAAAATGTCTTAGATTCCTCATTATAATCCTTGAGGAAATATATGTTTCAATTCTATATATTCATAATCAAATCCATTGCCTACTCATAACACCACCATTTTCATGATCTCGTCTTAGTGACAATTGCCTCCCCTAACATGGGTGTCATCTAAAATATGTGAATGGGTTATTATGTGGTAGAAGAATCTTGTAAACCTCAAATTCTTTTATTCCTTACTTGTACCTTCAAACTCTACCCTATACATTTGGCCACTTTTAGGAAAATATAGGGAAAGAGAGAATCCCCTTATATCAATCTATATTTTTCTTGGAAGTAGTACATAGGGATGCTATTGATTCATCCCATCTAAAATCACTTTTCCTCTATCTTATTGAGTGAATAGTAGTATGCACTAAATTCACCCTATCCAAAATTTACCTACCTACCAAGAAGCTACTCTACTTTTTAGAGAGTATATCTATGAATATTGTCTCAAGTTTGGTGACCGTGTTTTGGTTACTATTTTGTAGTTTACATTGCATAATGCAATATTGTGATTGTTATAAAAATAGGATGGATTGCTAACTTTATGAATAAGCACTAGTAAGATGTTATTCCAACTTCTCAACATTGTTCTCTTAGCTTGACACTCCTTTGCTTCCTACCACATGTCTCTACCTAGTATATACTAAACTTTAAATTGAAAAAGACTCAATGCTTTATTATTGCCTAAGAAAAAAGTTGCATTCTTTATTTCATCCATCACAAAAGGTTACATCAAGGCTTTATTTTAATATTTGTTGATTGTTTTGGGAGTTTTGTAAAGTAAAACCCCCATTTCTTTTCACATTGTTTATCAACTATCACCTAGGAGAATGATTTTGTTTTTTTATGACTTACACTTACTATGTTAACATAATTGACAATATTTCCTAAGGATGAAATCATTTGTTTCATCTTATTAAATTATCTTCCAATATTCTTTAAAATGAAATATGTATTTATATATCCTTTCTTGAGCCACTTAGCTCTCAATGTTTGTAGCCAAATCACTCTAAGTAGATTCCTGAAAAAAAATCTTTTTTTTTTTCTTCTAAAAACTCTTAAAAGCTTCTTAAGTTCACACTAGTTTCCTCTTTTCTTTACAAAGAGATTCTAATTTAGCTATGCACAAATCTTAGCTTCAATATTTTCAATGTATCAAACAAGTTATAAACTTTTATACATTATTAATTGCTTATATTTATATATATAATATAACCTATTTTCTCGTACAAGTAAAATATAGAATAATATCAGTTATAATTTCAATAAAACTAATTTAAGGGATATAAAAAATAATTGCACATGGAGACACCATTTGGGAAATAAACTCCACCATTAAAGAGAGCACAAGTATGTGGTTATCTTTAATCCTAGAGTACATATATAATAAACATCTTCCTATAATCCATTTCAGTAACACCTTTATACCCTTAACAGCCCATGAAGCATCTATCTTACATATGCCTCCTATTATAGATAAATGGTAGAGAAAAAACACAAGTAGTTTCTCAAATGATGTACCACGAAATCCATTTTAAGATGCAAAAATCTCATGTTGAGATCATCTTATGAGTATGGAAAGATTATACAACATATTTGACAACTAAAAATCAATGTGAAGACTTCTTAAGATGGTTATGTCATTAGAATTCACCAAGACACATGAGATCCACTTGATAAATGAAAATAAGGTCTGCACTCTGCTTGGCACTTGGATGGGGAAAGTGGTATAAATTTCAATGAATAAAAACTAACACCATCATTTGTAATCTTCTCTATAAGTTCTATAACAACTAATATTCCAAGTCAACCAAGATAAAAATAATAATCTCACAACAACATGGGTGTCCAAGTATCCAATCCAATCTTACTGAAATGAATACATTAGTTTTGCAATTAAATAACATATTTTTCTAGCATTCCCACTTGCTATTATACATTACAATGAAAACCTTAGGAAATATAGAATAAATAAAGCATAAGATACAAGTCCCATGGCCTCCTTACACCAATATATCTTTTTTGTGCTAACAAGTTTCAAAAGAATTTTTTTTAACATTATTCAAATGTTGAACATTTTATAACATCACCTTATCATATTACCATATGTTAACATTCTTATTATGAGAATGGTACATGGGACCCTCAACCAAAAAATATCACTTCTCACATCCAACTTTAACCACCTTTCAATCAAAACTAATACCTAAACACGATCTCTATAACCAAATAACCTCCTTAATATATGCGTAGTAGTCATATACTCTATTTTTATGGGAAACAATTGGTTATGGGATTCCTCTTACTTATCCAACTGATAACATTATCAAACATAGAGAGCAGATCACCTAGTAGACTTTTGCCTATCCAAGTCCTCATCCAATTCACATCAACCCACCCCTATATGTCTAATGCAACATTATTACCATGATAACACAAATAATCAAAAGTTTCTCTCAAATATCTAAACACCCTTTTAACACAATTTAAATTCTCCTATACCAAGGTTAGAAATAAACCTTCTAAGAACTCCCTCTAGTTGGGTAATATCCAATCTAATTTAAATCATTGCATACATCAAGCTACTAAAACACTAACATAAGGTGTTTATAAATATACTCAAAATAATTATTTTATTTAGGACATATATTTGAAGAAATACTAGTTTCAATTCATAAAAAGAATACTTAGTAGTATACCATCCTACAAAAATCTTTATAAAATAGTATTTAATATACCCTAGCCTAACCAAATCTTTATGTGTACCTCGTCCCTATTGATCTCGACACCAATAATGTATTTGTATCCCACAATCCTTGAATTTGAATTCCATAAAGATTATTTTTGGGCTCCCTTATTATCCCTTTGTTGTTACCAATTATAAATAACTTGTCATCCACGTATAAAATAATGATTAGAATCTAATAATCAATAACTTACCGTAAACACAATTATCTTCTTTACTTCTAACAAAACCCATTATCCATGCAAATGCAACAAAGTTTTGATCCCACATGTGGGGTTACTATTTCAAATTTTATAGTGACTTTTTTAACTACTAATTTTCCTTTCATTTATCATTAAACCATCAAGCCATCACATATAATTTCTTTTTTGAGATCTTCATACAAGAAATCAATTTCAATATACATTTCTCAATCTTAAAATTAAAGTTATACCAATAGATAATAAGAAATGGAAGATAATTTAGGAACGAGAGATAATTTCACCAAAATCAACCCCCTTTCTATAGGAGCAACTCTTTGTCAATAATCTAGCCTTGCACTTTTATAACCATTCATCTCGTTTAGATTTATTTTTATGAACCCATTTTCAACCAATGGTCTTTCTTCCCTCAAGAAAACTAACAAGATCCTAGATGCTACATCTATCTAATACAATCATATTCTCATGTGTGAGCTACATCCAAGACGCACTATCCTCCAAAGAAAGAGCCTCACTAAAACATATCAATTCATCATTAGTACATGACGTAAGTAAACAACAAAAAGATAGTGGGTTCTACCTATCAACTAGGTTCAATTATCTTGTGGATCATCTGAAGTTTGGATTTAGGGGTATACTTTTCTTCTACACACTCACCTTAGTCATCCTAATCATGACTCATCTTTCCATCCTCTAATCCACCATTTTTTTCCTTACCATGTGCATCTTCTAATGTATTGACCTCGCTTTGAAAATTTATTATTTTCTTCCCCCATCTTCTTTTAGTTGTACAAGATTTTAAAATTATTTAAAACACTTAAGCATTATATCCCTAGAATATATCATTTTTTGGGTTAGGGGATCCCAAAGTTTATAACCTTTTGCATTCTCATGATAATCAATATAGATGCATTTTTTTGTGATTTTGGATCTTGTTTAGATCACTTTTACTTAGGCACGTGTATAAATTATCACAACTAAATGCCCTTAAATGCACATGTATATATGTATGTACACTCACACACACACACACACATGTATGTATATATATGTATATACATATACATATACATATATGTATACATGTATGTATATATATACATGTATGTATATATATACATGTATGTGTATATATATATACATACATATATATATGTATATATATATACATACATATATATATGTATGTATATATATATATATACATACATGTATACATACATACATATATACATATGTATATATGTATATACATATGTATATATGTATATACATATGTATATACACACACACACATATATATATATACGTATGTATATACACACACACACATATATATACGTATGTATACACACACACACACACACACACACACACATATATATATATATGTGTGTGTGTGTGTGTGTGTGTGTGTGTGTGTGTGTGTGTGTGTGTGTCTATGTCTATGTGTGTGTGTGTGTGTGTGTCTATGTCTATGTGTGTGTGTGTGTGTATATATTCTTATCTAATCATATTTTATAAGCACTTTCCTAAACAAGAGTTCAACAACGAGATTGTTAAACCAAGTAACAATTGATGAGCACACACTTATACTGAGAGGGGGGTGAATCAATATAAGGTAATATTTTACTTGTTCAAAAACTTATCAACCATAGCAATATAAATCACACAAGATTTACGTGGAAAGCCTTACAGGACAAAATCATAAAATTCTCTTACAAACTATATAGGCACCAACCTATTGGAGACACTAATCCTTTCATATCTTTGTAGGTACTAACCCACTTGAGACACAAATTCCCACTTATCTTTTTAGGCACCAACCCATTGGAGACACCAATCCCCACTATCGAGCACCAACCTAGCAAGAGACACCAATCTCTTCTTTAGAGAGGCACCAACCTCTAAAACAATACAACTTTCATCTTGTTAACATTGGTTCTTCAAAGCATGAGAGTATATGCCATAAAGTCTGCTATAAATATGCTCTTAGGTTTGCTCCAAATTTTCTATAGATTACCTCCAATAATCCACTATAAGTGTGCTCTTAATTTCGCTCCAACTTTGGTATGGAGAATATACTTCTGCTCTAAATCTGAAACATATTTCGTTAAATGCTTAATGTATTCGCCCCAACTTCATCTTTTATTTATACCTCGATCATGCCTTTTCACCAAAGAGGCCGAACTCATATGAAAATAATCATTTGAATTTAATTTCACCAAGGGGGTCAACTAGCTTTTGTACATAAATAAATTTATTTTAACTCCCTAAGTATTTATTTTATCAAGGAGGACGACCAAGTTTTGCATAAATAAATTTAATTTATTATTAATACATAGGTTGGTCAACCCTTAAAATTCAAGTATTTATCTTTAAAACTAAATAAATATTTTCCGAGTCAACCTCCTTCGACATCAATAATAGATCATCTTGACATTAATTCCCTTTTGACATCAATGACTATAATATTTCCACCATTCTCCTCGTTTGTCATTGATGACCTGTCAAAGAAATAATTTGTGAATGCAACAAGAACATAATTCTACCCTTTGTTGTAGTACTCCCCCTTTTTGTAACTCTCCCTCTTCAAAATAAATGACAAAGAGATGTCCAATACTCTCACAAAGAGTTTCACTCTTTATAAAGTTTTAGTTCATTTTCTCTTCAACCTCTACCAAAAACTACCAATCCAACTATGTACTACCCAACATACTTGTTACTCTTTCCATAAATACTTGGTTCATTCTCTCCACAACCCAAATATTTTTTGGCATTTAAGTGGCATTGTTGTGCTAAACAATAATTGAATGTTATTATATATAATCAAATATTTTAAAATAATATTCATCACCATAATTAGATCTCAACACTTTTATTTTGTTATCAAATTATTTCTCAAAGTGCCTCAAATTATTTAAACTTTGAGAAAGCCTTATATTTAGAATGCAAAAACTAAACACAAATGTATGTATAACAATCACTAATAAAATTGACATTATGAAGATTTACCCATAGTTATCCCACATCTACTAGACCACACATATTCAAATGAATTGTTTTTAATATTCTATTTATTTTATAATTTCTAGAGAAAAAATAATTAATTTTATTTTCCAAACAAATAATGTTCATATAAATCAATGTTCTTGTCAAAGTATACAAAAAGCTATTGACCATCTTTTTCTTAATGAGGGCCTAAAGACCTTTTTCACCTATGTGGCTCAAATGTTGGTTTCATATACCTGAATTTTTAAAATTGCTAATTAAATTGGTAGAGTGATAAAATGTGGAGACATTCATCCTAAATAAATTCCCAAACTACAATCATTTAGTTGAAGAACATAAATGGACACTAAGATGGGGGGTGAATTAGTGTATTGGAAAATTTTAAGTTCAGTGTGCAAACTTTAAGAATGTAACACAAATATGAACACAACCATACAAGAGCACATCACATAGCATGAGATGTACGTGGAAAAACCAATGTGGGAAAAACCTCAGTGAGAATAGTTTTTGGAGTCTACTGCTCCAATCCAACCTCACAAATAAACTGAATACAATATGTTTTAGGGCACCAACCAAAGGAGCACCAACCCCTACTGTTTTGAGCAACAACTCAAGGAGCACCAACCCCTCAAAGGAGCACCTACCCCTGTTCTGAGCAGCCACTCAGAGATATACAATGAAATACAAATCAATACTATGGAAATCCTTGTTACAAATGACTTTTGTAACACAAACTAATTCTGCTTCTGAGATGTTTTATCTTCCATCCTTTCCTTTCTCTATCTGATTTTTTTTCTTCTTTTTGCCTCTGATACACCTTGCTGAATCTACTCACTGCTCTGTATATTCTAGTTCTGCAACTGCTCACAACTTTCTTTTACTCTCTCTCTACACCATCACACTTCAACTCTTCAGCAGTTGTAACTCCTCACAATATAATCTCTGTTACTTGTCCACATCACTTTTCAACTAAGCTACCTCAACTACTCCTATTGAATCACACCAATTTTCTTCTTCATTTGGTTATCTTCTGTGTTTGCAAGATTTCATTCTATGTCCAAAGTGTAATCTCAAACTGGCCATCCGTATTAAATGCCTTCTATCTATCCTTTGATCATTCTCTGTACTTAGATTACCAAACTTAGTAATCTCAATCTGTGCAACAAATCTGATCTCGCCTCTGTCGATCACCTCGAGCCCATTAACCAACTGCAACTAGTTTGCCATTAATGAAATCACCATCCTCCTGCCCAAATTGGATCCACAACACTATCTTCAACATCTCAACATATCTGATCGACCACCTGGATGCCACATGTCTTCCATTCTGTCGTACAAATCACTTAGTCAATGTCAGTCAACTGCCATGTAGGACTTTGTAACAATCAAGTTATAGTTGTGGCATCAAGAAAATCTCTGTCGGTTAGCACTACATATACACATCGCCCAGACAATTTTTCGATCATGCCTATTTGCTTGAAGATCCTATGCCTTGGAGGGTTTGCTCATTGAAGAAACTCTCTTTGATTTCCTCTATCTCTTTGGATTTTTCTCTCCTCACGTTCATCGCTGAGATTAAAAATGACGTCCTTTCATTGCTGTTACCGAGTTGACTTATGTGGTTGGGCTGGCCCGAAAGGTTTCTCTCTGATTTGAACATGTCTCGTTGATGAAGATCATCTTCCCTTATCCACCATTTTGGGGTGACAAAATGCTTTATTGTCGATGAACTTTACATCCTATATTGTTCGAGTGACAAACATGATCGGTTTGTCCTTCGCGATCTTATCCTGATGATAAAAAATCTCTTTGATCTATTCGGCCTCCATGTTGCAGTATCGGGGTGACTCATTCTGATATACAATCCGTGTTCCTCTTTTCGGCATGAATTTAACTGTCGATTGGACATCTTGCATGTCACTCCACTTTTATAACTTACCCCGATGAACATCCATCGGCGAGACACTTCCCTATCTTCTTCCTTATCGGCCAGATGACAAAGGTCAGTCTAAAAAACCACCGATCATCCCGAAGGCTAATGTTACCCTGATGACCTATGCTAATTCCATCGGCATGAGTTAAGCCAGTCTATTCCAAAATGCCAAATGACATCGACCTGACTCTACCCGATAGATCACTACTTGCGAATATGTGTCGACATGACACATGAAGTCAGAACAACTCCACCTACCTCCTACCGATGAGGGTTCTCATGCCAATGCAATCTGACCATCTTCCTGTCGGTATGTCTCTCACCGATATCCAATGCAAGTTTATTCTTCTCAACATGATCTCTTATCTGCCTGACTTACACCAAAGCACCCCAATCCATCAGTTTGACATCTCCAAATTAGTATGACTCTCTCTGAGACCCAATGATTGATGAATACTAAGAGGGGGGGGTGAATTAGTATACCAAAAATTACTGTACTCAAACACTTAAACAGTTTAGCAGTGAACCGGTATAACAGTTTTACTAACAAACCGATTAACACAAATGCAAATCAAACAACAAATAAGGCATTCACCCACAAAAGCACAATCACCATAACACAAGAGATTTTGACGTGGAAACCCAAATGGGAAAAACCACGCTGAGATGAAACTCACAAGTAACTATCTGCAGAATATTAACCAGACCGATTAAGGTCAGATCGGTTAAGGTCATAAAATGTTCTTTACCAGAACAGATCCTGTTAAGAATCTCAATCTCTGTTAGGAGATAAGTCCGATTAAAGACTACCTTGTGAGAGGATTTCAGATCCACAGTTGTGAACCACCTTGTTAGAGGATTTACAAAGGCTTTGCCAGGCCTACCCGGTTAAGGGTTATAGACTTGTCGAAGATGTGAGTAATCAACAAGTGAGTGATCTAAATACTAGCACAGTATGCTTGGTTAGATCCTTGATAGCACATTGTTAATGCATTTCAGAATTACTTCAGTCTTCAAAATCTCCACACCCTGTTTCTTCACACAGACCTAATCTTCTTCTATGATTGCACATGAAAAAACCTCATCAACCACCTAAAACCCGAAAAACCACTAAAACCCTAGACATGATGTCCTTATAAAGGAATCTGATTTCATGTCAGTCCAATAAGATTACATTGCAAGTTCCTAGGTTCAGTGCATCTAGACACATTTGGTAACATGACACAGAATCACCACCAAAGTGTTGGTGGATGATAACACATCAAAAAAATAATATCGGTTGGTAACTCATCACAAAGTAATACCGGTTCATACATTTACCTATTATCGGTTCACATATTTTACTGATTACCGGTTCACACATTTTACCAATTACCAGTTTGTTAAAATGAAGACTGGGAAACATGATAACAACTGCTTTGTTTCTTCCTACCACTTTGGGATCCTCGAACTGCTTGAGGTCTTCATACCGCTTGGGTCTTCATACCGCTTGAGATCGGTAAACACTTTCTGCAAAACACTGATAGTCTAAAGACTATAATACATAATACCGGTTGGAACAAATACCAGTTGAGCATAACTCAGACATACAAAAAGTGATCTCAAAGCAAGTGTGTGTTCATCAATGACAATCACAACATCATCATAAAAAATGCCAACAATCTCCCCCTTTGGCATTGATGGCAAGACTTAGGAAATTTTTTGACATCTAAGTGTTTTATAACAAAAATATGCCATAATCAAAATTACTCCCCCTAAGCATATACACTATCCCTTTTGCAGAAAATACAATGTATACTACTCCCTTACAGAGATAAACATGAAAGTATACATAACATGCATCAAAATTTTAAATACATAATACTACTCCCCCTTTGCCAACAATGACAAAGTATTGCAGAATAACCCCTGTTTCTCATTATCATTAATATAATAAATGTTTAGGACAATAATGAGTGAAACTTATCAAAAACTGATTTAAAATCCTGCATACATGTCTTCAAGGATAAGGAGCATGACTCAAGCAATGAGGTAGCAACCTCACTTTCCGTTTGCATCTGGGATACCTGTTCCTCCATGGCGTCCAAGGTACTCATCTCTTGAGTGACCGTTAAGGCATCCAGATTGAGATAGCACTTCTAAAGTATTTGTAGTCGTGGTAGTAGAACCAGTTGAAGTTCCTGCAAATCTTTGGTCCGGTTGGTGATTTCCAACTCTATTATGGCAATCTGGAGTTGAAACCGGTGAACGGTTTGCCCAAATGTGGTAAAGGAATCATAGGGCATCTTGAAGGTGCTTATATATGCCTGCAAATCAGATTGCAGTTTATCTTTCTGAGCAAGCACATCATCACATAATAGATGGGGTTGGCTTATCTTACTGAGCAGCAATTTCCCCTTATCCATAGCATCTCTTATGTCTTTCTGTGCTTTCTGAAGTTCAGACTGGAGCTTGTTTAATCTCTTCACTAAGGCAGTGTTCAGTGCCTTTTGATGCTTCTTTTGTGCATTGGCTTCAGCAACATCTTCCAGGCATTGCACCTGGTCCTCTACAACTGTGCATAAAAGTTTTAGTTGGGCCAGAGAGGAATCGGTACTGGAGAGGTTGGTACCGGGTATCAAACTGGTAAGAGTTTCCACCATAGTTTGAATAACATCTTGTTCCTTCTTCCTCCTTAGCGCTTCCAGTCGCTCTTGAGCTAGCTTAATGCTTTGCAACAGCTCCGTTTCATTTGTAGATTGGAGGTCAATGGGACTGGTAATGTCAGCCAGTTTGGCTTGACTACTGGTTGCCTTTGGGGTCTCCACTTGTGTGCTCTTTGCTGCTTCCTCCTTCTCTTTGACTCTTTGCTTTTCCTCTTCAGCCTTCTTTTGCTCCTCTGCTTCTTTCTTTCTCTTTTCTTCTTCCTTCTTTCTATCTTCTTCCTTCTTCTTCTCTTCTTCTTTCTTCTTCTTTTCTTCCTGTTTCCTCTTCTCCTCTTCCTTTTTCTTCTCCTCCTCTTCCTGTTTCTTCTTCTCCTCTTCCTTTTTCTTCTTCTCCTCTTCCTCTTTATTCTTTTTCTCTTTCTCCGCTTCCACTTTATTAGCCTTTTTTTTGTCTTGTTTTTCTTTGTCCACTCTCTCTTTGTCAGCCTTGTCCTTTGCTGCATCCAGAGTGACATTTTCACCATCCAAAGCATCAACGTCAATTGTGTCCATTTTTTCAGTGACTGGTTCTCCTTCACTGTCATACACCTCATCCAATTTTCCAGTTTCCGGTTCTTTCTCAGCCTTCTTGTTGGCTTCAGACACTTGGTGCAACCTCAGACCAACTTTGGCATGTGAGTGGGTATCTTTTACCACTTCAGGGACTTTCCCCTCCAATAACAGGAGTCTTCTTCTTCTCATGAAGAAGAGGCCTTTGTACTTTTCCAAAATATCATAAAGTTCTGAATTTGACACATCAGGAAAATATTGTGCAAAAATTTCTTCTCTTATATCCCGTCCCTTTTCTATGGCAATGCGCCATTTGTCATCTAAAGAATTATATATAGAATCCGGTGTCACAGATCTTATTTCTGATGGCGACCGGTCATTAATACATAAATATTAAATAACTTCTTGTTCAACTTCCTCATTTTCATTGTCATTAAAATTATCAAAATGATCTATTAAATCACTTAGCACTTTTCTTCTAATATTCTTGATAGTTCTTTGACAATGTGTCAAAGGTTTGTAAGAGGAAATGTCTATATTTACCGGTGCTGATGATGCCGGTTCATTGCTGGTTGTCTTTGTCTTCTTCCTTGTTTGCCTAGTCTTTTTAGGCTGTACCTCAGGTTCTGTATCCTCTGAGTCTGGTGAGGTGTTCTTAGTTTCCCGCTTCCTTTCAAAGACCTTGGCAGGTGCAGCTTTTGGTTTCTTCTTTGCCGGTGACCGCTTGGTCACTTTAGGACTTGTTGAAGTAACCGGTGTTGATACCGATGACACTGCCTTTCCCTTCTTTATTGAAGGTTCTTCAACCAGTGTTACCCGCTCCAAATAGGTTCCGGTTCTCTTCTTCTTAGGATCAATAGGTGAGGCAAGTAGGGTAGAGGCATACCCGTCTAGCATGTCATACATTACCTCATATCCCATGGGCTCCACTTCTTCTTTTCTAGGCTCAATCGCCTCCATTATGCACTCATCTACTTTGATGATAAAACAAATGTCCTCTTCATACTTCTTGACAATATCACCAGATATTTTCACCCTCTGGCTCATCTTGCGTCTGAACCCATCAAAGTATTTGTTCAGGACTTCAGGATAACCGGTTCCTACTGCTTGAAGACTCTCTCTGATTTGCTTGGTAACCAGTTGGTTGGCAAACCATTGTATATCACCAACTCTTAGGAAATAGCCTTGAAAGTAGAAAAACAATCCTACCAACAGTTGTCCAAATTTAAATCTTAAGGCATTGTCTTGTTTAATTGACTTCAGGTTCACCAGAAGTTGCCTTTGCATACAGGTGCATAAATCAAATGAGGCGTCTTCCATGATCATCCTGTAGGCGGCATTTATCACTGCAGCAAAGATAGAGTTAATTCTGCTAGCATAGAACGTCCGGTAACCTATCACCATACAAGCATACTTGACCAGATCGTCCTTGATGGTATTGATGGTCATTCCCCATTGGTCGCTCACAGAACCGGTGAGCTTGGTCATTTCCGTCTTAATGACTTTCCTTAGGGCTGGCACATCTCCAACGTTACAGAAACCGGTGATGACATGTATAGCTTCCGGTGTGATGTCATGTGTGCGCTCAAGATACATTTTGTCATCATGCACTCTGCTTAGAATGATGCAGATGTGATCTTCTGTAAATTCTTCAGGGAAATAGACCGCATTATGAAGTTTCTTTCTTTCCAGGATGCTGTATTCTGGTTTGATCTTCTTGTCCTTCCCGCAGAATAAACTTAATTGAGAATGGATCACTAGAGATGCTAGGTCTTCTATTTTGCAATCAATATAGTTTGAAATACCTTCCTCAACTATAACATCAGCAGGTATCTGGGATAGGGCATTGTATTTCGCCTTCCGTTGGATGAAATCTACTGAATCATCAGGTGCACTAGAACTGGAGTGCGATGCAGAAGCCATGATAAACGGATAAACAAGAATTTCGATAAATACCTTCAGAAATCCGCAATTTAGGGTTTGCAACTTCAGCTTCGCCACACACTACTTTGGTTGTTGGATTACCGCTTTGTGTTCTTCACCTGACTGATTGATATTATCTCCAGATTCTTCTTTCAAAGTTTTGAAATCTCTCTGAATCGCAAGACAAATCACCTTTTGTCACTCTGCACTTGAAAATTTCTTCACTCGCATATTGACAAGTGAAAATAACTTGAAAATCCCTTTTAAACGAATTCTTCACCTACCATAATAAATGCTCCACCATTAGGGCGTAAACCCTAATTTGCCTTTTACCATTTCCAGTCTTCTGCCAATTGACAGGTATCACATACCAGTTAAGGTCTTTTACCGGTGTAAACCAGGGTTCAAAACATTTCACCAATTTGCTCCCCCTATGATTTTCTAAAGCTTAGTTTGCCGGTTCAACGACTTCCACACTAGGTGCAGAGACCGGTTCTTCTTGTGACACTTCTTCAGGTTTCTTCCTCCATGTTGTCTTCATGTTTGCTTGAATAGTTTCTACATCAATCTTTCCTTCTGGAGTGACCGGTATATCATCTGATATGCTCTTTCTCATTCTGCAGGTTCTAGCAGGGTGTCCCGGTTTGTTGCAATGATAGAAAACCATTCCAGGTGTTCTCCATGGTCCATTGTTCATTCTACCATTCTTCCTCCTACATGTTGTAGCAGTGTGACCGCTACCATGACAAATCAAATAGGTTTCTCTCCAACCGGTTGCCGCTTGATAGCCACCACCACCTGACTGATGGTCATAGGCATTATATCGGTTTGGATTCCGGTTCACAGAGGATTCATGAAAAACTCTTTGACTCCTTTGAGGATATCTTCCAGTGTTTTGTATCACAGACCTGCATTCAAATTCTCTATGCCCAAACTTGTTGCATGCATAACAATTACCATTGAATTTATTGGATCTAGGCTTATTGTTTAGAAAGTAGGAAATTTTTTTGTAAGCCTTACTTCTACATACATTGGTAGTGTGTCCTCCCTTGAGACAATTAAAGCAAACAGGTTTGAACTTTTGCTTACTTTTATCCTTTGGTGTTGGTTGCTTCTTTGATGCTCCATCTTTTGTTCCAGAGGTCTCACCTTCCTCAAAACCAGAAAAACCAAGTCTAGTGGTATTCTTCACCGGTTTTGCTGATTCAACTTTTGTTCTAGCTTTATAGTGCTCTTATTGAATTTGGCAAGTATTTCCTTTGACTCGGTGAGTTCTTTGGAAATAACAGCATTGGATTCCTTCAAGGTTGCATTCTCAGAAATAGCCATGTTTAGTTCACCTTGCATTTCTTCTTTTTCCACTTTACTCTCTTGGAGATGACCGGTAAGTGCATTGATTTCTTGCTTCAGCTTGGAGATCTCATGATCTTTGTCTTTTACAAGATCTCCAGCTTTCCTCCGGTTCTCAAGCTCTTGACACATTTTGATAGTCAGTCCTTCCAGTTCCCTTCTTAGGTTAGTATTAGATTCATTCAGTTTTTCAACTTCTTCAATTAGGGCTTCCATGTCTGCTTCATCAGAAGAACTATTTTCAGTAAGCTCCATCAGTTTCTCAACATGCTCTCTTCTCTAGCAAGAGAGGCTTTATATTTGACTTTGAGTTCATCAAAGGCTTTCTCAGTCTGAGTGAGACGATGAGTAAGTTCCCTCACAGTCTATTCCCCCATATCTCCTTCCAAGTGGTTATTATATGGTTATTATAGAAAGGTTGGCTCTGATACCAATTGATGAATACTAAGAGGGGGGGGGGGCGAATTAGTATACCAAAAATTACTGTACTCAAACACTTAAACAGTTTAGCAGCAAACTGGTATAACAGTTTTACTAACAAACCGGTTAACACAAATACAAACCAAACAACAAATAAGGCATTCAACCACAGAAGCACAATCACCATAACACAAGAGATTTTGATGTGGAAACCCAAATGGGAAAAACCACGGTGAGATGAAACTCACAAGTAACTATCTGCAGAATAGTAACCAGACTAGTTAAGGTCAGACCGATGAAGGTCATACAATGTTCTTTACCAGAACAGATCTTGTTAGGAATCTCAATCTCTGTTAGGAGATAAGTCCGATTAAAGACTACCTTGTGAGAGGATTTCAGATCCATAGTTGTGAACCACCTTGTTAGAGGATTTACAAAGGCTTTGCCAGGCCTGCCCGGTTAAGGGTTACAAACTAGTGAGTGATCTAAATACTAGCATAGTATGCTTGGTTAGATCCTTGATAGCTCATTGTTAATGCATTTCAACATTACTTCAGTCTTCAAAATCTCTACACTCTATTTCTTCACATAGACCTAATCTTCTTCTGTGATCGCACATGCAAAAACCTCATCAACCACCTAAAACCCTAACAACCACTAAAACCCTAGACATGATGTCGTTATAAAGGAATCTGATTTCATGTCGGTCCAATAGGATTACATTGCAAGTTCCTAGGTTCAGTGCATCTGGACACATTTGGTAACACGACATAGAATCATTGCCAAAGTGTCGGTGGATGATAACTCATCACAAAAATAATACTGGTTGGTAACTCATCACAGAGTACTACCGGTTCATACATTTACCTATTATCGGTTCACATATTTTACCAATTACCAGATCACAGATTTTACCAATTACCGGTTTGTCAAAATGATGACTGAGAAAAATGATAACAATCAGTTTGTTTGTTCATACCGCTTTGGGATCCTCGAATCGCTTGAGGTCTTCATACCGCTTGGGTCTTCATACTGCTTGAGATCGATAAACACTTTCTGCAAAACACCGATAGTCTAAAGACTATAATACATAATATCGGTTGGAACAAATACCGGTTGAGCATAAGTCATACATACAAAAAGTGATCTCAAAGCAAGTGTGTGTCCATCAATGACAATCACAACATCATCATCAAAAATTCCAATAGTGTCATCTCGATAGCATCCTCTGGCTAGTCATCGACCAGAGTCACTCTGACCGCACATATCAACCTTGACATGATCCTTAGCCTCTCATCGACCAGAGTCTGTCCGATATGAACACAAACTGAACTTCCAATAACATCTCCCGGATCGCCCCGAGTTACACCAGTTACACCGATCAAATCACTGAAGTGGACATATGCAACACATCACCGATTGGCTAGACAATACAGGGGTCTCACCGACATTGCATAAAGAAGGTGTTTTGACATTGTTGAACTCTACACCATGCGCGCATCAATGACGATGGATCAAACACATTGTGAGACACCTGTAGAACATGAAACCGCGTTGTGTACACCTCTCCAACACATGAAACAATCTCTTTTGTGCCTTCCAGTTCCACTGCAACCTACAATTGCATGACTTAGTTGACATCAAAGTTAACATCAGTGATAATATTTGCTAACAATCTCCCCCTTTGGCGTTGATGTCAACACACACAAACATTGTTCTTCTCCCCCTTTGACAACAATGGCAAAGGGCCTCACAGACATTCTTCTCCCCCTAAGCAAAAAGATTTAAATCCTACTAGTAACGTGCATAACCTGGAATTGCTGGTAGCACTTGAAGGCTAGATGAATCATTATTAGAATATAAAAAGTAGTGCCAATACTGCTTACAAAATTTTTAGAACTCTCCCTGAGACAAACATGAGGTTCAAGGATGAAAAATAGCAAAACATTATGCTCCTCTTGAACCATAGACCTCAAAGTACACTTAAGTGCTGAAGGAAGGTGGAACTACACCAAACTTGTGTTTGAGATATTCAAATGTACCCTTGGGTAGAGGCTTTGTGAAGATGTCTGCAACCTATTCACTTGTAGGAACATATTCAACCTTTACTTCTTTCTCTGCAACCTTTTTCATGAGAAAATGATATTTGTTTTCAATATGCTTTGTCTTTGAAAGCATGATAGGATTCTTTGAAATGTTAATGGAACTTGAGTTGTCACAGATAATGGCTATAGGATTTGAAAATGACACGTGAATGTCCCTTAAAGTCTATTTTATCCACAAAACCTGTTAGCAACATGTGGTGGCAACTATATACTCTGCTTCAACTGTGGATAGAGAGATAGAATATTGCTTCTTGTTGTGCCATGAAACCAATCTGTCACCAAGGAAGAAAGCTCCACCACTGGCGCTCTTCCTGTCATCTATGCAACCTGCCCAATCAGCATCAGTATAGGCTTGTAAAGTGAAATCTCCTTTCTTTGGATACCATAAGCCATAACTAAGTGTACCCTGTAGATACTTAAAAATTCTTCTAACTGTATTCACATGTGATTGCTTTGGAGCAGCTTGGAATCTAGCTACCATGCACACTGCTTGCACAATATCAAGCCTTGAAGTTGTGAGGTATAATAAGCTGCCAATCATAGGTCTATACAAGGTCTGATCTACACTAGGTGACTTATCATCTTTTCTTAACTTGCATCATGTCACCATGGGGGTACTAATCGACTTGTTGTCTTCCATTTGAAATTTATTCAACATTTCCTTTGCATACTTTGTTTATGAAATGAATATGCCCTTAATTTAGAAATTTGCAAACCAAGAAAATATGACAGCTCATGTAATGCCCCGCCAGGAAACCCCAAAGGGATTAAGCTATAACTCAAGAATGGAGTGCAATAATTTTTTTTTTTTTAAGTTACACACATTAAGATACAACAAGATATCAAAGATTCGGATTACATAGCGGAAGACATCAACTAACACCTAAAGAGTTTCCCAACGAGATTACTTAAATTTCACAATTCACTTAACTCACACAATTAATCCAATAAGCTAATTATCTTAATAACGAGATAATTCTTAATCAGGATAATTTCTTTCAAAAGATGGAAATATATAATTCACAAGATAAGGTTCATCCATTTAGATTTATCTATATCCTTCATTCATACTTTTCATTAAAATAAAATCCATGCATCTAATATTCTAACACACAAGAATTTCATCATAAACATATGAGATCTTCCATACACACTTAATTTCCTTAATAATGATTGAATATAATCCATTGTCCTAAGCTACATTCTTTCATATTCCAATTTACTGCATTCAAGAAAGGACTGCATATAAGCATTTAAAGTTAATTCCATCTTATCCACTTATGCATTCTAACATAAGCTATTCATACATGATAAAGTTGAATAAGGGAAACATAAGAGAATAACATCACATAACACCAAAATGATCTCGGAGTTCACCCCTAAAGAGCCACATCTCCGGGTCTGCTCAACTGCAAGACCCCTTTGATAATTAATAAAGTTAAGAATACATGAGGTTACACCATTACAATCCGGCCATCAAGGCGAAACATAATCAATATACAAACGACCGCATCGGTCAATAAATACATAAATGATCCCTGAAAAGAAAAGGATCTAGCCGAACATAATCAAAGCTAATACAAAGGTCCATTGGAGCATCCATAAAACTAAGTCGTCACCACCCAAGGTCTAACATGAAACTCGATACTCACAAGGGCATAGACAAAAGGATGACCCACAAAGGTGCTCCTATCAGACAATACAACAACACACTAGCGAACGTAGGGACAAGTGTCATCACACAACCAGGTATGGTTACCATGGAAGGTCTTCATAGGTTCCGGCCCCATACGCTGGGTTACCTTGGCAACCTAATCCGTACCTCCGGCCCACCCAAGCCTCATGTGGACCCACACATCCTTTCGTGAAGACAAGGATGATGGTTTGCCATTTCAGGCCTTCTCACAGCATGTTGAGTCTGTGTTAGCACTCGTCCCATGTGTGAGGCACAATTATCTTACTTAGAGATTACATTCTAATCTACTGTTAGGTTATCACTTATTAGACTCACTTTCGACGGGTTACCCAGCAACCACTTTGGGTGTGGCCCCCAACCGAAAGCCACTTTCCCATACGACACTAGACTATACTCAGACGAACTCAAAAACCAAGGAACACACATGGTCAAGCAAACGGAGTTCGAAGTGGAGAAAACAACCATTTGGTCAAACACAACATCATATGAGGTGCATTGATAGACGGTACTCTAACCAGAGACCTGACCAACTATGGTCAACCACGAATCATCATTCGACACCCACATAAAGAATATGACCAATTACGACACTACCACAAAACAACAGTCAACTTGGAACTAGGGACTGAAACAGGTACCCAAATCAACCTTACAACCGGGTCCAATCAAACAAAGCAAGGCTTGTCATTACTTAAGCAAAAGCGAATACAGAAATTAAACTTGCATAGGCAATATTTAGCAGATACAATATTTTCTGAATTGATCTAAACGTTAAAAGTCGATCAAGTTTTCTACATGATCTATATTAGATTGCAGTTATCTACCTCATCTAGGTATAGGTTGTTCTTGGTTTTCTAACTTTCTAAGGTTCATTGCATCGAACACACATAATAAGCCATAATGAGTTCTTAAACCAATTTCACATTAATAAAATAAGACAGCCATTAACTAATTAAATAAGATATTTAATCTCCAATTAAAACATCATTGACATACTGGTTCAAAACCAATCTCTACAGTTTCATATTTTCCAAGCCCAGTTACACTATACGAATCAAGGAAACATAAATATATACGGAATCCAAATGTAGATAATCATTTCCAAAATCCAAAAATTACTTCCTTACGCACATATAGAAGAGTCCAAAATTAACTATTAATTAATGAATATATTTATTAATCCATGATTAATTAAATATAACAAATTAATAATTAATAACGGAATTAACAAATTAAGTATTTAATTAGAAAAAATTCATTAATAATAAAATAAAATTTGAGCATTAATTAATGTACACTTTCCATTATACAAATAATTAATAACATATTAATCATAGTTTATTACTTAATGAATATTTAATCATAATTAAAAATAAACTTAATTAAAAATACATTTATTATAATATTAAATTATAATATATATATATTTTTATTTAAAAGAAAAACATATAAAAAAAAACACGTTTCTTTTTTTTTTAGAAAACAAAATCATATTACAAGGGGAGGGAGGGTACCCACGTGGAACCCCACGTGCCCCCCCCCCCTTGGGAGCTCACGCTACCCACGGTAGCGCTGCTACCAAATGGTAGCAAGCGGCTGCCATGGGCAGCGCTGCTACCATTTGGTAGCAGTTCGCTACCATGGTAGCAAGCTACCTCCCGCGTGGTGGGGGTTGTGCCCTGCCACGTGGGTATTAAATTATTATTTTATTTTTTTTAAATTTAAAAAAAAAAAATTTTACTGTAAAAAATGCACAGTAAAAAAATACAGTCCAGAGACTATAAAAATAAATATATATATATATATTTTAATTTTCCAAATACCCAGATTTGGGAAGGGAAATCTTTCCAACACAATACCATTCTGGCAAAATGAGATGGATTTACACAATTTAACATCAAATTTGCCAAACCCCAATCTAAATTTCATTCTTGAACTTATATAAGAGAGATTCAATGGAGTTTTAGACAAATTTTTCTCAAGAACAACGAAACCCCAAATTTGGTTTTAATTTTTTTTTGAGAATCCATTTATACAAACAAAATTGCCATCTTGAGGTTTGGAAAGGAAGCAAGGAGAATTTAAGATCCATAAATTCAAACTACAACTCCTCCATTTCCCAAGAGCATAAGATTTTTAATCTACAACCAGATTTCTACAAAAACACCAAAAATGAATTTCTTTAAGCAAGAACCCAAGAAATAATCAGAGGACTACCTGATTCAGCAATCCTGGCAAGATCAGAGGAAAGCCCAACCTGGAGGCTCAAGAAATTTCTCCTCCTCCAAAACCCCCAAATTTTCCTCCAAAAAATATTTTTTCAACAATCATTTTTTTCTAAAAATATCAATCTCTAATATTTTCCAAAAGTCTAGGTTATATGGAAAAGTTTGACCAAAAATCTCATTTTTGGATTTAAAATTTTTTATTTAAAATAATTCCCAAAAATTACTATTTTCCAACTATATCAACAAATTAAATTGCTTTTCAATACAAAATTGATTTTCTCAATTAATTCAATTTAACCTTTCTATTTCCAAAATGCCCAGAAGATAAAATTAATTCTATTTCAATTAAAATTAAATCTTTCTTTTCGTAGGCATAAACATAATACATTTAATATTTAAATTTAACCATTTAATTGAACTTGCTCCCAATTTAAATCGAGCAATTCAGATTAACGATAAATCACATAAAGAAATCCTATTTAATTTAGTCCATTAATCTTTAATGCACAAACACATATTTAATCAAATTAAATACTAAGGACTAATTAATCAATTTAACCATACACACCAAACACGCAAAGCAAGAAGGTCAACCAGACAGACGACTCGCAAACCCAAACAAAAAGGGAATACCGACGACGACTGACGATGCTTACTTGAGCACGACTATGGTCAAACGAGAAACTCTCGACCACCTAATCCAACTCTAAAGATTAAAGAGGTACACTCAAACCTGCAAATCTAGGTGAAGACGAACCTCGCACTCATGCGGCGTTGTACCTGAAATCTCCTGCAACCAAGAGTCATACATGCATACATATATAAACTTAATGAAAGCATTAGCCCGATATTAATACCATGAAATAGGAACACTAATGTTTTGCATACAACTAGTGCGAAAACCACATTAACAGATATGCACTAATTCAACACATCTGACTATAATCATTATATTATGATAAACTAACCAAGATTAAACTGAGATTAAAAATTGATTAGGGTAGGGGTACTACAGCTCACCAAGTAAAGACATCTCAAATTCAGACTGCATTTTATTAGAAAACTCCTTGCATAAAGCATATCCCTATTGCCTCCAAATATTATGTCATCTACATACACCACTACTAAGATCATGTGATCACTGTCCACTTTAATGTATAAATTGCTATCGATATTGCCCTTTCCGAAACCTTGCCGATGGAGACATTTATGCAATCTTGAGTACCATGCTCTAGGAGCTTGTTTTAATCCATATAGTGCCTTCTTCAATCTGTAGACAAAATTCTCATCTTCATGAAGCTGAAAACCTTTAGGTTGCCTAATGTAGACCTCTTCCTCAAGATTGCCATTTAAGAATGCAGATTTGACATCTATTTGATATACTTTGTATCCTTTATATGTTGAGAATGCCAAGAACATTCTGATTGCTTCAAGTCTTGCAACTAGTGTAAATGTCTTCTCAAAGTCTATCCCTTCAACCTGAGCAAATCCCTTGCACACAAGCCTTGCTTCGTTCCTTATCACTTTGCCGCCTTCATTCATCTTGTTCCTATAGACCCATTTAGTCCGAATGACATTCTTGTCACTGGGTCTAGGCACCAATTCCCAAGTTTTGTTCTTCTCAATTTGTTATATCTCTTCTTCTATTGTAACCATCCACTTCTCACTCTTGCTGGCTTCATCATATGTCGTGGGTTCCATCTTTGTCGTGAGGCAAAAAATTAATTTCTCATTGTTCTTTGCTCTCCTTCTAGTTTGCACACCTTCATTCTTGTTGCCAATTATCTGATCTTTAGGGTGATTCTTTTGCACATATCTATTTGGGGCTTTTCTTGGTGCTTCTTCTTCATGTTCACTCTTAGATTGATCTTTATCTTCAGTATATGGTTCTTCGATCTGATTTACTATGGTTTGTTTACCTTTATGTAGATCTTCATCAATTCTTACATGAACACTTTCAACCACCTTCTTTAGTCTTCTGTTGAAACACTTGTAGGCCTTGCTGTGAGCAGAGAAGCCTAAGAAGATACCTTCATCACTTCTTAATTCAAAGCTACTTAGTCCATCTTTATCTCTTTTGATGAAGCATTTGCTGCCAAACACCTTAAAATAATTGACTCAGGGTCTCCTATCATACCATAGTTCATAAGGTGTCATATAATTGTTCACCCTTAGTTGCACTCTATTTAAGGTGTATACAATAGTGTGAACTGCCTCTTTCCAATAAACATCAAGCAGATTCACTTCATTTAACATTGTTCTTGCCATTTCCTTGACTATCCTGTTCTTCCTTTCCACAACACCATTTTGTTGTGGTGTCCTAGGGGCTGAGTAATGTCTTCTAATTCCATCCCTCTCACAGTAGTCTTCAAATTCATTTGATGTAAACTCACCTCCACGGTTTGATCTCAGACATTTCAGCTTGTATCTACTCTCCTTTTCTACCATCTTTTTGAAGATTTTGAATCTCTCAAATGCCTGTGACTTGTCTTGCAAGAAGGTGACCCATGTCATCCTTGAAAAATCATCTATAAGCACAATTAAGTATCTTTCTCCATTTAGGGCTCTTGTTCTAGTAGGCCCACACAAATCAATATGCACAAGCTCAAGAGGTCTTGTAGTTGAGTATTCTTTTGTCTTAAAGCTGACATTTGTTTGCTTACCTCTTTGACACTCATCACATAAGGTTCTCACTGGCTTAATAATTTGAGGTATGTGTCTTACATACCCTTTCTTTCTTACCTTAACAAGGTAATCAAAATTGATGTGACCCAGTCTTCTATGCCATAACCAACCCTCGTCAACTTGTCCCATCATACATTGAGACTCAAAACATTCCTTCAAGTTGTATACATTTCTATCTGTTCTTTTACCTTTTGCAATCAAGTGACCATTACTGTCTTTTTTGATTTCACATCCTTTTGAAGCAAATGTGAATTTATATCCTTTGTCACACATTTGGCTTACACTAAGAAGATTATGTTTCAGACCTTCCACAATATGCATCATGTGCTTTTAGTTTACCATCAATATTGAGAGTATCTTTGCCTTTTATTTTAATGGATGAATTGTCTCCAAACCTCACTGAACCACCATTCCAATCTTCTAGTTTAATAAATTTCTTCTTGTCACTAGTCATGTGGTTGGAGCACCCACTGTCTACCGCCCATTAGTTTTTCCTTTCAGAATGTAGGGATGTTTGAACAATCAAAATTGACTCAACCTTGTTTTTATCCTTTTCCGCCCAAAATTGTTTAGTTTCTTTCTTCTTGTCTACTATTATTTTTTGATCTGAGTTTGCTTTAGGTTCCAAGGTTGACATTTTCATTTTTTGTTTAGCTGCTCTAAGCTTACAATGCTTTTCTATATGACCAATATTTTGACAATGATAACATTTGATATTCCTATTGAATGATGAACTTGAGGGGTTGTCATAGGATTGAAAATTATATCTCCTACACTCATAACTTCTATGAACAATACCATTACAATAATAACAAATTACGGTCATATCCCTAAGTGTTGCAAATGGATTTCTACTTTCAAAACTAGGAGTAGACTTTGATGGTATGATGAAAGAATAAGTATTCGATAGAATACTGAGAGGGGAGGGGGGGGGTGAATCAGTATATTGAAAAACTGATACACAGTTCCCAAACTAAAATTCAATCTCACAAAGTAAACATTTCTCAGTCAAGATCAATATTCATAAGAATACTTGACATCAATCGGTTTGACTGGTATGACAACTTAACAGTAAACAACTTCAATCTTGTAAACATCAACAATGCTTAATCATAACTCAACATATTCAAATCTCAATGCTTCTAGTTATCATGCCTTATTAGAAGTTAATCACATCAACAAATAAGATCATAACCACAAAAACATTCACCACTTGACACAAATGTTTATACGTGGAAAACCCAAATAGGTAAAAAACACGGTGAGATGAGACTCACAAGGATAGCTATCTGAACTCTTATGAAGTTCACCCTATTAGGAGCCAAGCCTGTTAAAGGTTTACAATAAGTCCTGTCAAGAACTAATTCCAGTTAGGAATCACCCAGTTAAGAGATTTACAGATATGCCTTGATGAAAAGCACAATACCCTGTTAGGAGTAACATCGTTGGAGGATTTAAGAATCCAAGCTAATGGACCACCTTGTTAGAGGATTTAATGAGAAACCAAGCTTGTTAGAGCTTATCTGGTTAAGGGATTTCACTTCTGCTTTAATTGTTAGAAAACAACAGGTTTTCTTGATCTGTCTAAGTAGCACTACATTTGCTTGATCAGATCCTTTTAAGCTTCAATAGGCCTTCACTCAAAGTGCAGATCCATTCACTAGTTGGGCAACAACACACTCAACATGTTTCTATCAATCTTGCCAACAAACTTTACAAATAACTCATCGACCTTAAATACAAATCAATTAGGTCGGTAACACAACAAAAACCTAATTCTCATCATCGAGATTACAAACAAGTTGATACATTCTTGACTGTTAGAAATCATGACAATCTCTTCACATTCTTCAACAAAATTCCAACCGCTCCATGATCACCGCTTCATTAGACTTTGTAACTCATCATGCGTTGTGCATTAGATGCAATCCACTTTGTTCCTTCCCTAGACAATAACCAAACGTACCAAAACAATTTGAACTTATCCTCATAAAATGATCACACGTGTCTCCATCATTACCGCTCATCAGATAATAAACCAATAAACTTGATCGGTTAGGGTTTAATAGCTGATAGGGTTTACCGGTTACATTGCGTAGAAAGGTTTAACCCTTTACATCGATTTACCGGTTCAACTCACAAACTTTACATACCAGTTTACAACATCTTCCACAAAGCTCTTCTTACCAGTTTCTAGCCAATATCAAAAACAACAATATTGGCAATAACATGAATACCATTACCGGTTCAATTGACATCAATGAGAACATATCATTAATGCAATCTCTATGCATAATGCCAACAAACTCAAAATGGCAACAGACCTATGCAATAGTTTACAATCAACAATTCTATGACCATATGTATTGCATTTGTAGCAATAACCATGGAATTGGGGAACATACCAATCTCTGTTAAAGTCATTTCTCATTTGTCTCCTTGGAGCAGAAAAGTTTTGTCTCCTCGATTTATTTCTTGTTGTATCCTTGACTTGGGTAAAGCCTTTGTCTTCAATCTTGGTTCTCCTTTAGGATCAACATCCAAGTTCTTTGACTGATTTCTTGTAGCAGCAACATATGTCTTGTTTTATGTGGATTTGCTGACAGTGAAAGTTTGTTCACCTCCATTCTTACTTGAAGAGACAAAATGTATTTCTTTATTTGATGAATCTTTATTGGAAGGGCATTGTCCAACATCAAAACCAACTCCTCCTGAATCTTTGGAATTTTTTTGTTTGCTCAACATTTTATCCAAAGCATCGGCGTTGTTCTCATACTTGATCCTCACCTTGAGTTCATCCTTACTCCTTTCCAATTCCTTTCTTAGATTTACAAGATCTTATTCTGTTTCTTGACATTCTTTATCCTTTCTTTCTAACTCTGATTTTATTACTTCATACATCTTCTTTGCTTCTTTCATCTGGATCTTCAAATAAGAAATTGTTGTCTTTGACTCCTCGAGTGATTTGTTGAGTAGATCTTGTTCTACAGTAGCAACATTCTTGTACTTTTTATATCCCTTCTCAGTTTTATAGGTTCTTCTAGTGCACTTACAAGTTCACCTTCAAGGTCTACTACAACTCCAATTTTCTCTTCTTCTTCATCAGTAACATGTTCATCATGCAACTCATCTTGTGCCATAAAGAGATTGACTTCTCTTTCTCCTTCACTGTAGCAATCTTTAGAAACACTTTCTTCATCAGAGGCATCATCTTCAAATGTGTAAAGACTGCTCTTTCTCCTAAATTTCTTCTTCTTGGCTTATAAAAACTCTTCATCTTTTCCTTGCCAGAGCCTTTATGTTTTTCTTTTCATCTTCATCCTTTCTTCATAAGGGCGCTTAGATGCAAAGTCTCCAATCTTGCCATAGTTGAAACATTTGAAAGGAAACTTACCTTTGTACTTTCCTGAACCTCTTTTGAGATTTTTCACAAAATTTGCCACATCAGGATCAGAGTCATTCTCATCATCTTCCTCATTTGTAACCAATTCGTTCCCTTTCTTGATTGTATTAAAGGCAACCTCTCTCTTTGAGGATTCAATACTTATTGTTGTCATCTCATAAGCTGATAGAGAACCAAATAGCTCATCCATAGAGAAGGTGGTCAGATCCTCAGCCTCTTCAATGGAAGAGACTTTGGTGTCATACTTTGGATTGAGAGATTTGAGTACCTTTTTTACTATAATATCATATTTGACTTCTTCTCCGAGTCCTCTTATAACATTTAAAATTTCATCTACTCTTTGAATGCATTCAACTATTTTCTCCCCATCCTTCGTTTTTAGGTTTTCAAATTGAGCTCTCAGATTTTGTAGTTTGGCTTCTTTCATTTTGTTATCTCCTTCATATATACTTTGTAGTTTGTAGTGCATGACTTTTACAAACTCTGTATCAAACAAGCCACTCAGGATTGTATTCTTACCTTTCAAATTGTTCTCATATTCCCTTTTGGCATCAAGGTCAGTAGGAGGAACTTGAGGAACAATGTAACCGTTCTTCATTGACATTGAGGCATCAAAGACTAAATAAAACAAGTTTCTATTCTTATACTCCAGAAGGCATAGTTAGTGCCATCAAACATAGGGGCTTTAGAGGAGGATTCATTTCTATCCATTGTGTTCACAAGACAAGATCTACCCAAGATAGAGGAAGCCTTACAATAAGGGAACCTAGGACTCTGATACCAATTGAAGAACACAAATGGAAACTGAGAGGGGGGGTGAATCAATGTATTGTAAAATTT
This sequence comes from Cryptomeria japonica, assembly GCF_030272615.1. Taxonomy (NCBI): domain Eukaryota; kingdom Viridiplantae; phylum Streptophyta; class Pinopsida; order Cupressales; family Cupressaceae; genus Cryptomeria; species Cryptomeria japonica. The sequence continues at coordinate 468,513,608 of NC_081414.1, forward strand.
TAAGTTTAGTGTGCAAACATTATGAATATAATGCAAATATGAATACACCCATAAAATAGTACATCACATAACACCAGATGTACGAGGAAAATCCAATGTGGGAAAAACGTCGGTGAGAATAGCTATTGGAGTCTACTGCTCCAATCTAGCCTCACAAATAAAACTGAACTACAACATGTTTTAGGGCACCAACCCTTGTTGTTCTGAGCAACAACTCAAGGAGCACCAACCCATAGTTCTATGTGCACCTACTCAAAGGAGGACTTACCCCTACTCTGAGCACCCTCTCAAAGATATATAATGAAATACAAATCAATACTATGGAAATCTCTGTTACAAATGACTTTTTTAACACAAACTAATTCTGCCTCTCTGATGTTTTATCTTTTGCCCTTTCCTTTCTCTATTTGATTTTTCTTCTTCTTTCTGCCTCTGATTCACCTTGTTAAATCTATTCACTTCTCTCCATATTCTAGTTTTGCAACTGCTCACATCTTTCTTTCTACTCTCTCTCTCTACACCATCACATGTAATGCCCATACCCTAGTCGGACTTGTAAAACCCGTTTGACCTTGATTGACTTCCTATGTGGCATTCTTGAATGGTAGGTTAACCGTGATGCAATGTGTAGTTTAGATAATATAAATAATTGTGCATACTTATTATTGTGCTTTTGCATCGATTCTTGTGTAAATGTAATTGTTTCCTAACCCTTGTGATAAATCTTGAGCTAACGCCTTCATTGAATATGTATATGTATATGTATGCTTGCGTGATTCATGGATGCAGGAGATTGCAGGTACGACACCGCCTAAGGCGAGGTTCATCTCTTTCGGGGTTCGCAGGTTTGAGTAAACCTCCTCCATCCTTGGAATTCGGATTTGGGGGTCATTAAACTCTCGTCTTGCCTTAGCCATGGTCAGGTGAGCATCGTGTGGGGTTCGTGGGGCTTTCCTTTCGTTGGGTTGCATGTTGAGTGATTTGGTGGACTTCCTCGATTTGCGTGCCTTGCATGGGGTAAGTGGAGTTTGTTATTCTAAGTATTTAATTCAATTTAATGAGTAGATGTACGCATTAGTAATTTAGAAATTTAAAATGGGTAGTTTCTTTTATATGATTAATCGTTAATTTAAAAAGAGATCGCTTTAATTACAATTGTAGCAAGCTTAAAGCATTTAAATTGAAATAATGTGTTCGTTTACGCATTAAAAGTTGAGAAATTAGAATAAATAGGATTCTTTCATTTGATTAGTCATTTATTTAAAAAGGTCACTTTACTATGTTATAGCGAGTCAATTTAATAGTTAAATTTGATAATAATGAATTTAATGAGTTATGCATTTTAGAAAGGAAAAATTTAAAGTCATTTGAGAAATAGAAATAAACTAATCATTTTCGCATTTTGGAAAGAAAGGGTAAATTTTATTATTAAAGGAAATTATTCTTTTTACTTGTAAAGTGATATAGTATAAAAGATTGATTTTTGGAAATTTAAATTAATCAAAATGCGTTATCCTTGTTAATAGTTCAAAATATAAATGTTGGCTAAAGTAATATGGGGAAATTAAAATTAGAATTAAATAAGAAACAGAGGCATTTTAATTTAAATTAGAAAAGCGATAAGATATATTGAATAGTGGAAAGGAATGATTTTTCCATTCTCATTCTCTTTTATTTTAAATAAAAATGCCTAAATTCAAAATTGAAAATTAGGGCAAAAATAGGGTTTCTCATTTAACCTAGTTTTGAAATGTTTTTGGGGGTTCTTTCTGGAGAGCTTTTTTTTTTGGAAAAAAAAATGGAGATGGGAAAATTTTGGAGAAAATGGAGTTTTGCTTTGAGTTGCAGAGGGAGCTCTTCATCAAAAATATTCTTCCTGGAATGCGTTTTGAGGTAGGAATTTGATCATCAGCTTGATGAAAATGTTTTTTAAAAAAAAGGGGTTTTTGTATTTTTCTTTCTTGCAACATTGGTTTTCAAATCTTCCATTGATGTCTGTGAGTAAGTTCATTGTAGAAAAATTAGTAAAGCTTAACTTGTGGTTGGATCTTTGTGTGGAAAATGGACTGAAAACATTGTTTTGGATTTGGTGGTTATTCTTCAAACTCTTCTATTTTTTTTTTTTGAAATCCATAACATTCTGGAAAAAGAGAACAAAAAAAAAAGTGGTTGTGACTGCAACAAATGGAGAATGGGGGTTTTCACGTTTTGTGTTTGGTTATTTCGTTCATGTTTATGTCAAAAAAGAATATTGTTCTCCAGTTTGTTGTTACTGTGAGCAATCTGGAAATTTTATGCAACTGTGATTGTTTTTTAAAAAAAAATAAAAAATGGGGGTTTGCTGGAAATGTTCTAAGTCTGTGTTTCAGATTGTGTGAGTTGTTTTGGTGTTTTATTTATTTATTTATTGATATTCTGCATACTGCATTTTTTTTTAAAGAATAATATCAAATAAGAATTTTTTTTATTTTTATGTGAATGTCCCCCCATCGCTGGGAGGAAAAGGGCTGCCACGGGTAGCAACTGCTACCAGTTGGTAGCAGCACTACCACTGGTAGCGAACTGCTACCAAATGGTAGCGGCCTGCTACCATTTGGTAGCAACGCTACCAATGGTAGCGTGGGCTACCAAGGGGGCCCATGTGGGGTCCACGTGGGTAACCCCAAACTTGCATTCTTTTTTTTTTTAATATTTATTTTTATTTATTGTTTTTAAAAAAAAATAAAAAAAAATAATAAAACAGCCGATATAATAGTAAGTAAATAAAAAAATAAAATAAATAAATAATGATTTTAAATGGAGTTTTTAATTATTTAAATTTAGTTTTTTTTTCTTTATTCCTTTAATATTATTTAATTTGTGTATTAAATAATATTTGGGATATAGATAATTGATATTTAGATAACTCATATAGTAATATATGTTATTACTCATATATTGATTTTTTTGCTACATTCTGATTTATATATATAGCATTATTAATTATTAATTATGGGTAAATGTGGGTGTTAATTCTAATTGGTTAAATATAAATTGAGATTCACGTATACATGCTTCATATATATACGCAAGAAATTTATAAATCAATGGGGAGCGTTTTCTTTCATTTCAAAGTCTCCTTTCAAAGTATAGTCTCTTTTGAATAGGGTATAGTTGTGCTGCTAGAGAGGGGTACTAGTGTATAGTTCTAGACCAATAAGTCAAAGATGTTTATCTAAGGATTATGTTACATATCTAGACGAGTGATGCTTTCATTTACGTGAACTTGGTTGGATGACTTGTAGAGATGTATTTACGGGCCAAGGTGGTCATTTGTATATTGGTTGTGTTCGCCTAAGTGGCAAAGATGTAAAAGACATGTGATTATGTAAATTCCTAACTATATTAAATGCCAGAGGGGTCTTGCAGTTGAGCAGACCCGGAGATGTAGCCCCTTAGGGGTGAACTCCGAGATCATATCTGTGTTATGTGATGTGTTAGCTTACTTTGTTTTATGCTTTAAATTATCATGGATGGTTGTATTCTTGTATAAGTGTATGGTGGGGAATTTAACGAATTTAAATCTAAGTGCATAAAATTATTCATCTTGACAAATGTAGTAATCAGGTCCATGAAGGATTGTAAATGAGATTATGGAAAAGTATTTTGAAAATGTGAATTAAAAGTTGTAATAGTGGAAAGAATCTTGCTGGGTTACCATCATTGGATTAACTTGTTATTAAGCATGTAAATTGAACGAATGTGAATGGAAAACAAAGCTAGAATTAATGTTATAATTTCTAAGTTGAAATCTAAAGGATGAACGTCATATAGGTATTTACTTTTATCTTCTTAAATGAGTTTCGCCATGTTAATTATATTCCACTATATTGGATGAATATATTTAGTTATTTATGTTGTAATCATAACAAATAATCCTTACCAGATTAATTTGATAATTGGGTGAACTCAACTAGATATCCATATTATAACCCTTATAAAAAGAATCCCTTATGATTGCTAAAATTGAACTAAAATGGGAAGTATTTGTATAGTTGTTTACATCTCAATCTTAGTAAATGTATCTTTCATATTAACTTCATTTAACTAAAAGGAGTGACATGCAATAAGATAGTTATATTTTAATCCTAAAGGGAGAACGTCACTATGTACTTATGTTTTAATCCTGTAATAATGAATATCATCTTGCTAACTATATTCTAATTTAAAAGGATGAACTCATGTGGTCCTAATACATTTTCACCTTAATGAATTTAGCCATCTATTAGCATTATTAAAACTTCAATGAATTCTATGGCTACTCACATTTTATCTTTCATAAAAGAACTACAACTCATTAGTTGGCTATGCATGAAATCAAATGAAGGGACCTCACTCTATTAATTGTAGTTTAATCCTTAATGAATGTATCTCATCTTATTAGCCATACTTTTAATATTAAAGGATAATATCAATTGTGAATGGATACCTTAAACCCAATGAATGAACTTCATTATATTAAACGCTTGAACCTATTGGGAGGCCTCCTAATGAAATTATGAATTAAAGTGCATTGAGTAAATAACCTCTCGATGGCCTCCTAACCACCCAAAGTAAATGAACGCTTCCTAAAATTCTAAGATGTCATATCATTGAACATATATATAATCATGTCTTATGCATTATCCCACAATTAGGATATCCAGATTAATGGATCATTTGACGCAAGTTGAGTTAGGTGTAAGGTTATGTAATCGTGTTGGGAAACCTCTTAGGATCATTTAGCCTTCTGCTGTGTTATCTAAGTTTTCAGATGACTCCAAATTATCTTATTGTTGTAACTTATTATTAACGCTCATAATTATTATTATTTAAAACAAATAAAATATTTACACTCTATTTGAGTGTTTTTAACTTAAACCCTTAGGGGTTTCCTGGCGGGGCATTACATCACACTTCAACTCTTTAGTAGTAGTAACTCACAATACAATCTCTGTTACTTGTTTGCATCTCTTTTCAACTCAGCTACCTCAACTACTCCTGTCAAATCACACCAATTTTATTCTTCATTCGGTCAACTTCTATGTTTGTAAGATTTCATTCTCTGTCCTAAGTGTGATCTCAGATTGGCCATCCATATTAAATGCTTTCTATTTGTCCTCTGATCATTCTCTGTACTTAGATTACTAAACTTAGTAATCTCAATCTGTCCAACAAATTTGATCCTGCCTCTGTCAATCACCTCAAGCCCTTCAACCAACTGCAACTGGTTTGCCATTAATGAAATCACCATCCTCCTACCCAGATTGGATCCCCAACACTGTCTTTAGCATTCTCAGCATATCTAAATGGTCACCTAGATGCCACGTGTCATCCATTCTGTCGTACAAATCACTTAATCAATGTCGGTCAACTGCCACATAGGATTTTAACAATCGAGTTGTAGTTGCAGCATCAAGAACATATTTGTCAGTTAGCATTACAGATATACATCGACTTGACAATTTTTGATCATGCCTATTTGCTTGAAGATCCTACACCTTGGAGGGTTTGCTCATTGAAGAAACTCTCTCCGATTTCCTCTGGCTCTTTGGATTTTTCTCTCCTCATGTTCATCACTGAGAGTCATAACGATGTCCTTTTATTGCTATTATCAAGCTGACTTATATGGTCAGGATGGCCCCAAAGGTTTCTCTCTGATCTGAACATGTCTTGCTAATGAAGAGCATTTTCCCTTATCCAGCATTTTGGGGTGACAAAATGCTTTCTTGTCGATGAACTTTACATCCTCTGCTGTCAGAGTGACAAACATGGTCGGTCTGTCCTTCGCGATCTCAACCTGATGATAAAAAATCTCTTTGATCTATTTGGCCTCCATGTTGCAGTATTAGGGCGACTCATTCCGATATAATCTATGTCCCTCTTGTCGGCATGACTTTAACTATTGGTTGGACATCTTGCATCTCACTTCGCTTTTATAACCATTGATCATCCCAAAGGCTAGTGTTACCTCAATGACCTTCTATGCTAATTCCGTCAGCAGGAGTTACGCCAATAGTCTATTCCAAAGTGCCAAATGACATCGACCTGCCTTTGCCCGATAGATCACTACTTGCAAATATGTGTCGGCATGATGCATGAAATCAGAACAAATCCACCTACCTCTTACCGATGAGGGTTCTTACACCAATGCAATATGACTATCTGCCTGTCGATATGTCTCTCACCGATATCCAGTGCAAGTTTATTCTTCTCAATGCGATCTCTTATCTACCTGACTTACACCAAAGCACCCCAATCCATCAGTCTGACATCTCCAAATTGGTATGACTCTCTCTGACACCTAGTGTCATCCCAATAGCATCCTCTGGCCAGTCATCGGCCGGAGTCACTCTGACCTCACATATCAACCCCGACATGATCCTTAGCCTCTCATCGGTCTGAGTCTATCAGATATGAACATGAACCAAAATACTAACACGAACCAAAATTCCAATAACATCTCCCAGATTGGCCTGAGTTACACCAATCAAATCATTGAAGCAGACATCTCCAACACATCATGGATCGACTAAACAATAGAGGGGTCTCACCAACATTACAGAAAGAAGGTGTTTTGACATTGTTCAACTCTGCAACATGCACGCATCAATGAAGATGGATCAAACACATTGTGAGGCACCTATATAACATGAAACCACCTTGTGTACACCTCTCCAACACATGAAACCATCTCTTTTGTGCCTGCTAGTTCCTCTGCAACCTACAACTGCATGACTTAGTTGACATCAAGGTTGACATCAATGACAACATTTGCCAACATTAGTAACCACCAAATTTCCTCTCACCAATATCCAACCAAAGTTGTCAAGTGGCACATGCAATCCGTAATAATTCAACTTAAGTACATAAATAAAATCTATCAAGTCTTGAAGCACTCAAAGTAATAGTAAGGTATTTTACCCTCCTATCATTGAAACATAATTTTAACTTACCACAATTTCAAAATTTTGATGTAAATTATAATCATCTAAACAAATTTCTTCTTCTTCATAAATATGGCATAAAGAAAATCCCTCATTTTGAGGAGTCATATGATACAAGCAACTTGATGATCAACTGTGATTCAAAAAAACCAACATTAGTAGAAATAAACAAATCTTCAAATTGACTTGCATCAAAATATTTTTAGTCAAAGATCCATAAGTCCCCTTCTTATTTTCTCTCTCCTAAACATGCCCATTTTCCTTAGTTCCAACACATCACTTTAATATTTCCTAAGTACTTAGAATGGCCTTGAGACTCAAATTTTTGGGTAGAAATTTTTAATACCCTTTAGATCCTCCTTTATCCTTGGTCTTTCCTCTAGCATGTAATGCATATTTTTGAGCTCTCGTCAATAGACTCTATATTGATTTACTCTATAAGAAATATAGCAACAATTACATTTAACATAGAATTTGTCATTGAATTAATCACATAAATGATTAGATCTTCCCACAATTTAAGCAAAGAGAAAAGTAACAAAATACACTTATCCTCATCATCAAGCTTAACCTAAATGGATCCTAATCAATTCATAATAAACAAAATGCATTTAAATCCTTTGTAATAGATTCCCATTTCCTTTTTGTTCAGTATTTATTTTTCTAAGAAATATTCTTTATTAGACTCTTTGATTGATAATCGTCACAAATCCTCATACCTTTTTATCTATTTTATTTGAATTGTCATTGCACATGCTTTCTAGTTTTTCTAAACAACTCCCCACTTATCTTTCTATCCAAGGAGATCCTCCATTTTAAGTTTTCAAAGCTCATAAATAACACCATTTAATTTCTCAAACTTTAATCAATATGTTCTTTTCATATCTTATAACACACATGTGAATCTATATGCACACAAAGAATGGTGTTCCCTATAAAACATAAAAAACCATTTCTAGAAGTGCCTACCCCTATAATCAAAATCAAATATTTGATACCAAATGTTGATATACATAGTTAACTATTATAGTATAAGATCAAAATAAGTGTATATATTTCATATGTTCATTTATTAACCAATAAAATAGAAATGGAGAAAACATATAAAATTAGAATTCTAACCATAATGGTTCAATGCATGAAATTGGATATATGGAGAAATATTTCAAGAAAAAAATTCCTCCATTGAGAAAGAAAAAATCTTTATTAATATTTGATCCTAGAGTGCATATATGACAAACTTCGCCCTTCAATCTAATAGAATTATGAGTCCGCCTGTGAAATTATTTAACAAATCACAAAGACTCTCCCATGCCTCCAATTTATAGACAAAGGAGAGAGGAAATCTATAAATAGTTTTCAAAAATAATGTACCACTAAAACTTGTAAAGTGAATTTTTTTTACACACCCCTTACGAAGAGCATTTTTTTAAAATTTAAAGACAATGAATATAAGATCTTTGACAACTAACAACGAATGGATTTAGTTCCTAAAGATGACACCCTCATTGTAATCTACCAACACATGAGGTACACTTGATAAATTAAAGATAATCGACTCTCTCTTGGTTCCTAGGATAAAAAAAAGTAGTGCAAATATCATTAAATTAACTTCTAACTTTGATCATCATGTTCCACCTCCTTAATGAATTTCATTACTACTAATATTCCAGTTTAAATGGGAGAGTGATACATAGGAAAAGTGATTTTAGAAGAATGCATCCATTAATCTAAGATAAATTCCTTTTCGCATACAACATTAGAGAGGGATGAATGGGCTTGACTACCACCATATGGAAGAGCCAATCTATAGTAGCTTTAGCCTATCATTGTTTTTTGTATGCGATTGGAACTGATTATGTTTGTGTGTGTGTGTGTGTGTGTGTGTGTGTGTGTGTGTGTGTGTGTGTGTGTGTGTGTTTGATATCTAAGGTTTTATGATATAAAAATTATGACTTTAAAAAATAACAACAAATTACAAAACAAAACACAAACATAGTAAGTCTGATCTAGATATAAGACACAAAAAGGAACTTGGATATACAAATTGAAGCTGAAAGTGTCAAAATGGTGTGCTAGGGGCCCTAGTCTAATGCACTTTAGAATAACAAAAAGGGACATAAATACTATAAGGTCTTGTACGTTGGTCTCCCAAAAATCTAATAAAAAAACATCAAACATGTGTGCTAAGTGCTCTAGTCCAACGATTTTTTATTGTTCAAAAATTCAGAATTGTTTGTCACTATCTATAGTGCTTGTCTGTAATTTCCCCATAGTTGGATCTAAACCTGTGATAGGAAAAATAGGGAAGAATTGTTGTGTTGTATAGGTGCTTTCCTAAGTCAAAACCTATGTTGGTGTTCCCAGCTGCACACCAACTAATGATGATGAAAATGAATGCATGCCCTTGGGAGGATAGAGACAAATCAATAATGAAAATGCTAAAATAAAATGATTACACCTTAAGTATCAAACCATTCATGGAGTTTCACATAAAGGTGGTGATGTAATTCTCTTTAAGGAAACTCTACTTGAATATTAATGCAATAACATGATTAAAAATATGAAAAACATGAAATTATACTTGAATGTTGAATGTTGTAGTCTTTTTCTTAATGTCTTAATTGCTCATATTTAGAGTGACTGAATTCTCATAGAATCAATTAGTCTTATGAATGACAAAATACATGCTTTATATACAGATCATAAGGTATTAACAAAAAAAAGTTGACATAATTTTTTTTACAAAAACTGAGACTAGATTTTAAAATAGGAAGGCCCACCTTTGCAATGTTAGTCGTATCAAGAGATTTTGGTAGGACTATGGAGTTGGGAGACTTGTTCCCACCAAAATAGTCTCTTTGAAAGAGAAGCATGAGTGTGAGGGTTTGTGATATTAGATTTGGTCCTAATTTTGGCATTTGATAATAGTTAAGTTGTAGGATCAACAATGGATATTTAAGGTGGAATATGTCATAACCCTCTTCCTAGACCTTGACAAAACTTGCTATTATTATTAATATTATTATTGATTTTATGATAATGTAGTTAGAAATGATAAATTGAATATGGTTGAATTAATAAGTGGTGACACAAACATGAGGTCATAAATTTAGTTATTTACTGAATATACTTATTGACCACATGGTGTAGGAAAAATGAGTAAATTCTAGACACATGTCATAAGAGGAAAAAATAAATTTCAAATATAAATTTGAGGATGCAATGAACAAGTGTTAACCCCACTATGACAACCATAAGGAATATGCCATAGAATATGACAATAATAGTTTTGCATAAAAATTATTTCAGGAAAAGAATCTCTAAATCATTAATTTCTTTTTGAAGTGGGAAATGCCTCTTTTTCTATGTAATGAATACTAGATTTTCAAAAAGGGATTTCATTTGTTATGTGATAAATTAGTCTTTGAATTCTTAAGAAATTTGTTTTCAAATTATGTTAGTTGTAGGAGAAATTTTGTAAACATATTGCATAGTATGAGAAAGAATTTTAGAATTTTTTTGGAGAAGATCTTTACTAGGTTGCAAGAGGAGTATTGAAGGAGGATAGTTGGGGAAATGAGAGTTTGATTCAACAACAAGGTCTCCGTTCATCTTGCAGGTCCAAGTTCCCTTTTTCCATTCTTTCTTGATGCTTACCTTCATGTTTTGTTTTGGGAAAAGAGGGGGGAATTTTATTTGCATGCATGTTGTATTTTTCAATGGAAAATTTAGAGGATAAATAGATATGGATATCTTGTTTAAATAAAAAAGGGGGTGGTTTAAATAATGTAGGAATTGCATTTCTCACCCCTCTTAAAGAAATCTCCTTCTTTGTTTTAGATTTTTGATAGAGTAAATATGTATGCATGTATGAAATAAATGTGTATATCTTGCCTTCATTTTGGATTAATAAATTAATATATTTCCTCTCAAAAATATATACAAATGAGAATATTATTTAAATATTTTTTATAGAAAACTGTTCTCTCTGATTTAACCAATTATTTTTTATTTCAAAAAAATAAATAGATTAATAAAATTATATATATATATATATATATATATATATATATATATATATAATATGCACAAAATATTAATGCCAATATAGCTAAAATATTAAAGCAAAGTATTTATTTTTCCTACATATATTATTAAGCTTGCTTAGGTTATTAGGAGTGGTTAATATGAAGACACATGGCGAAATACTTCAGCTACATGTGTAACTCTCCACCTCACATTGGTAGTTGAGTTACACACCATCTTTTCGCTTGTTGTGCCACCTCTCATAACCACCCTTTTGTCATTTCCTAAGTGGATTATAGAGTAGTTGTGTTTCTCACCCTCTTTTGGCCTTATGTGCCAATTTTCTCAACTCCTTTCTTGTCTTCTTGTAAGGAGGTTATGAAACATGTTTTGACATTTACCAAGAAGGTAAAACCTCCCACTTTTAATGGGGAATAGGAGTTAATGCACTCTTTGGATGTATATGCTATTATTTTTCTATATAATAAGCACTATACTCTCACCTTCACTAGTTTAGTGATAGCTCGGTGAGAGTCTTCTCCAAATTCTCTTTCATCTCTTACTTTCTCTCATATCAGATTTATCTTTATTTAGCTATTTTGATCTTCAATCATCTGTTGCTTGGAGTTGCATGTGATCTATGACCGACATTAGATCCTATCTTGTTTCTCGCTTCTCGCAAAATCAAACATGGTATCAGAGTCATGTTGTCTGCTATAGCTCATTATTTTTCTGATTTATTTGAGAGATTTGAGACTATTAGATAGCTAACTTTTTTCTTAAAAACCAAGTATGCTCTTCTCCTGCATTCCCATGTGACCTGGAGAATTAGAACAGTTTAATGAAAAATAAGCTTCTAGATTAATCTAGTTTATTATACATGTGTTCCTTTCAATCTAGGTGATTGCAACATTTTGGTAATATTGGAGGCTTCTTTAGCATTTCCAGAGTGTCTAGAAGGTTTGAGAAAGTCAAAAGTGACTTTTATTTCACCACAGTAAAAAAAACTAGAGTGAAATCTTTTTACTGGAGTTATTTTCATTTTGGCTTTAGAATTCCAACTTTTGCTTATTTGCAGGAAAAAATACTTCTGGGTTTTCTTCTCAACATCGAAAAAATTCTAAGTTTTTGATGTTGTTCCTAAAAAAATATTACCTTTTGCGGAAATCGAGTTTGAACAGGGTGTGAGCTGTTTTTCTAGTAGGCAAATTCAACAACCTCTCTTAAAAGTTACATAACTTTTGCCTTGGGTGTCGGGTTTTTGCAAACAAGTACTTGACGGAAAGATGAGAATGAGCACTCTCCATTCACATGAGTCTCATTCAAAAATTCTACATTTTTCCATCAAATATTGGAGGTTGAATCAACTACATTTTTGTCCTTGAACATGTCATATCTTTCACCTCACAACTTTGTTTTTCAAAAATGAATAGTTGCTGGGAAGGTATTGAGAAGTATTACACAACTATAAGGCTATTTTTTTCAGATTTCGTATCAAATTTATTTTTCTTAGAAATTTCTTTTTTTGGCCATTGGAGCCAAAAGACCTGATAAAAGACCTTGTAAACTCACTAATTATAAAGTGTTGACCTTGTAATATTTGGGGAGGGTGATTTTTGAGACTAGTGGAAAGGGGGGTGTCTCATGTGTCTTCTTTCTTGCACTTTTCTTGATTCTTTGCAATCTTTGTTTTTCCTATCATAGATCCATCTACAATTCATCTTTTAACACCATATAATTATTTTGAATAGAAATCTAAGATGATAATATATCTAAAAAGACATGGATATCATCATGTTACTATAGGACTTGAAACAAAACCTTAGGATGTTGCAGAAAAGATTAAGTGGTTTAATAAATGTGATGAAGCTAATGGTACTTTGTGTATGTCAGTCTCTCATAAGCTTATTATTCACATTGAATCTGCCACAACACCAAATGGAGTGTGGACCACTTTGAAAACCCTCTTTGGTAAGCAGGATGAGCTGAGAGGTCATCAGTTGGAGAATGAACTCATAGGGTTGAATCCAACCAATTTTGACACTATACAAGACTTCTTGACAAAGCTTCTGTAAGATTGCAGTTGGAATAGTGTGGAACTAAGAAATATGATAAGCAATTGATCTTGAGTGTTGTTTCTAAGCTTGGTCCTAACTATTCAGTGTTTGTTTCTACATTTTATGCTACAAAATGTGCCCTAAGTACCACATTCAAAATGCCTTCTCTAGATGATTTTTCTATAGAACTCACTAGGGAGCATGACAAATTGGTTCAAATGGGCACAATAAAAGCCTTTAACTCACATGACTTAGTTGAAAAACCAAGGCACAAAAGAACAAAAAGGTTCTAGTAAGCAAGATAAGAAACAAAAGAACCAAGGAGAGAAGAAGAAAGATCAGATATATAGTACTCCAAAAGACGATAATCATACATCTTCATCAAAAGGTGAGCAACCTAAGAAGGAGAAGGTCAATTTCTCTTATTGTAAGAGGCCTGGTCATAATGAACATAAGTGTTTAAAGAAACAAATTGATCACCTTTCACATCTTCTTGAAATGAATAATATCAAGGTGCATGATTCGGTTAAACAAAGTTCATCAGAAGGATCTTCAAAGGATATAGATAAGAGTAAGGGGAAAGGAAAGGGTAAGTTCCTAGTTGTTGTTTCTTCACAACCCAATTCCTGGATAATTGACTCAGGTGCTTCGCACCACATGGATTCTTCATAAGATGATTTCACCTCTTTAGAGCCATGTTCTATACCTACCATACTAATGTGTGATAACAAACTTGTTGAAGTGTGGGGGAGAGGGTCTGTTGATGTGGGTGAAGGAACATTTGAGGATGCCCTTTGTGTTCCATCTTTATCAACTAATCTCCTATCTGTTTATCATATCACTCACATCGGTTTTGGCAAGCGAGTTGAGTTTACACCAGATACAATGGTAATAAGTGAAATGCGTAGTGGGTCTACTTTTTTTTGTGGGAAAAGTAGATCATCATTCCAAATTATATTAGTTTTCTGATTTTGTTCCAAACTCTCCTTCAATAGTATTACTGACTCATGTAGATGAGCTGAGTTGTTTGTGGCATTAACAGTTTGGCCACTTGAACTACCATTACTTGCAATGGCTCAATCAATAGGACATGGTTTCAGGGTTGCCTTCTATTCGATTTTATGATGGAGTTTTCTAGGGATGCATTCTTGGTAAGAATCCTGAGGATAAGTATGATAAAGGTAAAGCATGGAGAGCTACACAACTATTGGACTTGGTACACAGTGACTTGGCAAGACCATTTCCACAACCATATTTCAACGAGGCCAAATATGTCTTGACATTTATTGATGAATTTTCTAGATATACATGGGTTTACTTTCTAAAACAAAAGTTTGAGGTATTTTAGAATTTTCTATATTTCAAAGTGTTTGTAGAGAAACAATCTGGGAAGTTCATTAAGATTTTGTGTATAAATAATAGGGGTGAATATGTGAACACTCAGTTTGAACAATTTTGTGCTTCAGAAGGTATTGACATGTAGCACATAGTTCCATACAATCCTTAGTAGAATGGTGTCGCGGAACGCAAGAACATGTCCTTGAAGGAGATGACCAATTGTATGATTCACTCCAGGTCTTTGGCACCTCAGTATTGGGCAGAGGCCTTCAATTGTGTGTGTTACATCCAGAACCGAGTTCCTCACAAAGATGTGAAGGGGGTAACTCTATTTCAAGTTTGGATTGGTTGGAAACCTACAATTAAGCACTTCAGAGTGTTTGGTTGTCTTGCATGGGCCCACATTCTAGCAGGGAAACACAAGGCTATGGATCCACAAAGAAAGCCTTGTGTATTTGTTAAGTATCTAGATGATGTCAAAGGGTATAGACTTCTCGATCCCACTACTCATGAGTTGTTCATTGAGGGGAGTGTTCATTTTGAGGAGAGTTCTTCTAGTTTTTCTCATACCACTTCACCATCCACTATCACATTAGAGATATTGCATCGTGATGATGATTCTTCAAAGGATATTGATCCTCCTAATCTTGATGAGGAGTCTTCTTCCTCTACTTCAGATAGTGACAATGATGATGAGGATTGACATTCCTCTCATAAAAATCATTCATAGGTTGATAATTCTCTTATTGACTCTCCAGCCTTAGAGCTTCTTTGAGCTTGACAAACATTTGAGTCAGCAAGTGATTGGATTGGTGATCCATCAGATACTAGAAGAATGAGGTCACAATTTCAGCAAGCTCCACATTTGTTCATTGCTTCAACTTCTGATCCATAGTCTTTTCGAGAAGCTTTAGGTGTTCCTGAGTGGGATGCTGCAATGCAAGAAGAGTTCAATTCCTTGGAAATGAATCACATATGGGATTTAGTTCCTCTTCCTAAGGGAAGGCTACTTGTTTGATGCAAGTGGATCTATCTAACAAAATTTGGAATAGATGGGTCAATTGATAAGTCTAAGGCTTGCTTGGTAGCAAAAGGATTTTCCCAAGTTCCAAGGATTGATTACTTTGAGACTTTTTCTCCAGTTGCTAAAACTAATTCCATTTGAATTTTCCTTGCTATAATTGTATCCCATCTTTGGGAAGTTCATCCTATGGATTTAAGACTGCATTTCTTCATGGTGAGCTTTAGGAGGAAATCTACATGGATCAACCATAGGGGTTTGTTCAAGATCCTTCACTTGTGTGTCAACTTTAGAAGTTTCTTTATGGCCCCAAACAGGCTCCTCAAGATTGGTATTCCAAGATGGAATCGTTCCTTCTGACAATTGGCTTCACTCAATGCCATTATAATTCAAACATATACATTCTGCAATAGGATGATACTCTTACATTTCTGGTTCTCTATGTTGATGACTTATAGATCATAGGGAGTCACTCATCCACCATCAAGATAGTTAAAACTGCTCTACATGATAGAATTCTGATGTCAGACTTGGGTCTTCTACATTACT
This sequence comes from Cryptomeria japonica, assembly GCF_030272615.1. Taxonomy (NCBI): domain Eukaryota; kingdom Viridiplantae; phylum Streptophyta; class Pinopsida; order Cupressales; family Cupressaceae; genus Cryptomeria; species Cryptomeria japonica. Next base: position 468,529,567 of record NC_081414.1, read on the forward strand.
TCTTGGGGATTGAGATTACTTAGTCATCTTCAGGTATCTTCCTTGGACAACCGAAGTATGCACTTGATATGCTCTCTAGATTTCGCATGGCTGATTGTAAGCCTGCACCTATTTTATTTTTGTTAGGGGTCAAACTTGAGGCTAAGTGTTCTTCGCCCTTGGTTGATGGCACTTTACACGAACAACTTGTTGGGCACCTCATCTACTTGACTCATTCGAGACTCAACATTTCATATGTTGTGGGCATGGTCTCTAGATTCATACAGGAGCCACATGAGTTGCGTTGGAAAGCAGCTAAGTTGATCCTCCACTATATTTAGGGTACTCACAATTATGGAATTTAGTATACAATAGGCATGGATATTGAGTTGGTGGGATATATAGATTCAAATTAGGCAGACGATTCTTAGGATCTAAAGTCTTCTTCAGGGTATTGCTTCTCACTTGGTTCTAGTCCAGTTTGTTGGTAGAGAAAGAAGCAGTCTACACTTACTCTTTCATCAACATAGGCTAAGTATTTAGGGACAATCAATGCCATAAATGAGGCTATTTAGATTCAAAATATTCTCAGTGTCGAGTTTGGTATTCCAATCAGAAATCCTACCATCATCTTTTGTGATAATTGAAGTGCTATACAGATCTTGAGAAATCCAGTTCATCACCAGCAAACGAGATACATATGCACTACATTCGGGAGTTGATTCAAGAAGGAATCATTGATCTTAAGTATTTTTCTACATCGGAGCAGACTACAGACATCTTTACCAAACTCTTCAATCAAAGAAAGTTCCTTCATTTGTGATCTTTGCTTGGGATGCAATAGGTGTCTACTTCAGGAGGGGCTTCTTAGTCCTTCGTTCCTTCTCTCTCTATTTGGGGGGCAGGCTGGGGGGGCTATTCCTCATATGGGGGTTTCTTCTCTTGGGGGGATCTCTATGTACATGGGTACATAACATGGTCTCATTTTCCAGAACCCATCTTTTCACCCACCTAAGCTATGCTTAGTGTAGGTTTTTTTATTTTCTTTATGTTAGGGGGTATTTATTTTTCCTACACATATATTATTAAGCTTGATTAGGTTACTAGAAGTGGTTAATATGAGGATACATGGTAGAATAATTCAACTACATGTGTAACTCTCCACCTCACATGGGTAGTTGAGTTACACACCCTCTTTTGGATTGTTGTGCCACCTCTCATAACCACTATTTTGTCATTTCGTAAGTGGGTTATGGGTTAGTTGTGTTTCTCACCCTCTTTTGGCCTTATGTGCCAACTTTCTCAACTCCTTTCTTGTCTTCATGTAAGGAAGTTATGCCACATGTTTTGGTATTTACCAAGAAGGTAAAACCTCCCACTTTTTATGGGGAATAGGATTTAATGCACCCGTTGTATGTATATGCTATTATTTTTCTATATAATAAGCACTATACTCTCACCTTCACTAGTTTAGTGATAGCTTGGTGAGAGTCTTCTCCAAATTTTCTGTTGTCTCTAATTTTTCTCTCATATCAAATTTATCTTCATTCATCTATTTTTATCTTTGATCATTTGTTGCTTGGAGTTGCATGTGATCTACGAACGACAACAAATCCTAGCTCAGTTCTTGCTTCTCACAAAATATAACATATATATATATATATATGTAAATAAAATTTTAAGAGAGAGAGAGAGAGAGAGAGAGAGAGAGAGAGAGAGAGAGAGAGAGAGAGAGAGAGAGAGAGAGAGAGAGAGAGAGAGAGAGAGAGAACATTAATAGAACAAAATAAATTTTAAAATTTCAAAAAGGGCGGGAGAAGGGGATCATAACCCCCCACCCTACGATCCCTACATGCGCAAACCGTAGGGAAAGGGGGACCACATACCCCCCTTGTAGTCCCCTACATGTGTAGGGTCGCAGGCCCACACATTCAGGTGGGATCCCCTCCCCCCCTCAATTTGTGTTTCATATATATATATTTTTAATGTTGCTTTAGAATGGTTTTTTAAATTGTAATTTAAAAAAAAGGTTTTAAATTATATTATTATTTTAAGTGGGTTTCTAAATAGTTAAAATTTATTAGAATTAATTTATATAATTCTAAGTTTGGATAATTAGTTGAATTTATTTACATTATTAAGATTAATTTATACTTAAAGATTTAAAAAAGAAATTAATAACAATATCAAAATTATTTTATAATTTAAGATTATGCAAAAGATTCATTTTAATAAAATGAGGTAATTAATTTGATTACAAAAACATCAAAATAATAAAATTAATTAGAATTATTTTTAAATCTAAACTCTCTTAATGGTCCTCTTAATGGAATAGAATATTTAAACCTTTTTCTCAAACACACATTTCCTTAAGAGTTTATCATCTCTTCATGATGAGAAAATATTAAAATAGATTTATTTATCAATGGATCAAATGGACAATTAACACAATAGATTTAAATGGATAATCAACATTAGGAGATCCACTACCTTGAATTAATTCTCTCTAGGATGTTGATATCATAGTTAGATCTCCTTATAAAATAAAATTAGCTTGATTTAAGAAAACAAAAGAAAGGAAAATGATAAATTACATCAATTACACACCTTTAAAAATGGATAACACTTTTGCACAAGTCAAACTAGAAAACTTGCCCCATAGTAGTGGTTCATTTTCGTAAGTATTATTTCAAGACATTCAATGCATCTCAAACATTTGAGCTACTTATACCTTTTAGTATACTTCACTTAGTTCAATTTTTAAGGAATAAAAAGGATTTACCTTCCAAGTAAATGTGTTTAGACTCATAGTCTCCTTAAAACAATTTGTGCATTTAGGGCAAAACGATTTAATGTTTAGTTAATTTTTTTCTAATTTGAAGAAGTTGAACATTTGTTTGTTTATCATGCAAGTTACATTTCAAGAAGTTAGAATAATTGTTTGTTAATAATGCAAGATACATTCAAGGAGCTAGATTATTAGTCTTTCCTTTTCAAGAAATAATAATAATTTTCAAGTAGTTGATTTGTTTATTTTTCTCCATAAATGCTCCTTTTAATTATGTAAAATTTATATCTTGATTTTAAATTTAGCAATTATTCCTTTCATGCAATAGTTTCATTTTCATAGTTGTCTTGGAATAATGTTTTTTAAAACTTTCATAAATTCTATAGTGGAATTTCTTAGTTAATTAACTAAACAAGAGGAGTTGAAACCAAAAACCTTAGCAAGGTTCGATATCTATGGTGCCTCTAGTTCACACTTACAGGTAATGTTGTCATGTTGAACTATTGCACATAACGCCTAATAAAGCTGCAACAACAACGTTTGTGCCATCGTCTCTATAAATCATCAGGGATAAATAAGGGTCATTTGGAAGTTAAAATCCAAGCGCCTTGGATCGATAATCTAAAAAGATAAATTTTAAATGAATTTACATCTGCTCAGTCAAACCTTAGAAAACCCCATTAGGGTTTGGTTGTGTGTGTTGTTTATGGAATTTATTTAGCTTGATGGAAATCAAGTGAACGATAATGGGTCCAGGGTGAGGTATATAATAGAAAATAGGACTTAGTTGGTTAGGCTACAAGCAGAAGGCCACCTTGAGCCTTTTGGATATAGAGCTACCATCATGGGTAGCAACTACAGAGAAACTCTCTAGGACATTGACCTTAGAAAGGGTTGCCTACCCACCAAATAGTTACATTAAACCATAGTTATAAACCAAAACTACATATTTTACACCTTAATCCCATGATGAAGCAGGTATGTAGGTAGTTTAGGGATGAAGTTGTCCCTAGTACTCAAGCGTTCGAGGATGAGGATTAGGATTTGGGTTAAGGATGAGATGTCAAATATCCTTAGTCGTTCAATCAAAGGGTCTAGATAGTACTAATTTAAAGATTAAAATTAATTCAAAGCATACTCGAAAGGAATCCTGTCTGTATTTGCTTGATTTATCGAGGCTTTAGGCCAAATTCTGAGTTGAAACTCAAGCTATTTTAATATTTTTCATATACTCTTAAGGATGACGACCTCAATGAACTCCTAGTAGGGAAGTGTAGTCTTTAGAGAGTAAATCAACAAGTGGATAGTCCCGATGAGTCTAAAGTCTCTGGCCAAAGCATTTCCTATTCTTATGAATAGATGCCTACTTCATTTCGGTAGATGCCTAACCCAAATTGGATAGATGAAACCTCCTATACCATATGGAAAGATGCCTAACCTATATGGTTAGATGCCTATCCTGGTTGGATAGATGCCTATCCCGTTTGGATAGATGTACCTAAGTATGTGATTGAGTCAAACACAAGTAAGAATAGGACCCAAATAGGCTTAAAATGGTCTAGGAATTTACAACACTACATTTAGCCCCCACTTTATCAAGATCATAAACTAATGCTCATACTCATAGTAAAGTAGAGAGAGAGAAACTAAGAGAAAGAAAAACTAGGGATATGATGACACCAACTTGAGGGATGTGCAAGCTTCCAATCTTAGGATCCTATTAATTCACAAAAGAACACTCAAAGTAAGATACACATGTACAAAGAAAACATTAGTACTAAAAATAAAAAGGTTCCAAGTCAACAAGGTGAAGATACCTTGATATGAAGGTTGTCTCAACCATTAATATCATTCTCAAAATGTTATTGCAAAATCAGAAATGGAATTCTAGAACAAGACAATAGTATACATCATTAGGAAGACAAGATGATCCATGATCCATAAACTAGAAAGTTGTGTTATTCTAGGGGTCTACAAAGATTCCATGATTTCCATTAGCCAACAAGTTGTGTTATGTTAGGTGATTCATGTAATGCCATGAAATGATCACACAAGGAAGACATGCTATACTAGGAGAGGAACACCTCATGGAGCATAAACAACAACTATCTAGCTAGAAAGCCACACTATACTAGGTGATCCATAGGTTGAGAAAGTTCTTGTTCTCACAAGAAAAGAGGAAAAAGAGTGCATATTCCTACATGAATAGAGGTAAATAAAATAAGTAATACAAAAAAAAATAACCACGCCTTAGGGGGCATTATAAAAAACACCACCACCACAAAGGGGGTACATTAATGAGATCAAGGTTTAGGAGGTCATTTGTCCCCCTTAAAATATTGACATATGTTAAAGAAGGAGAGAGAGGAGATCTTCAAGAAAGGATGCATACTTCCCAAGAAAAAGGAGAGAAGATCCTCAAGCAATGATGCATGCCTCTAAACAAGTTGTCCATGCCCCCCAGTTTGGGACAAGGGAAATCACACTACAATCAATTATGTTGCTACCATATAAAAATAATGGTTGCACGTGAGTTTGTACCACCATGAATTTCAATGAGAATTCATATAGAGCTACAAATCTCATATAGTGAGGAGCAACATAATATCAAGAAGTGTTATTTAGAAGGGACATAACAAAGATGAAACTCATTTTCACTTATCATTTGAATGGTACTAGATTTGAGAAGTTGTTTTATTTTACCTTCCAAGGCCTAATATTCATTAGTTAAATGGCCAAACACTTGATGATCCACATAGTGTTAGTAGGTCAAGGGCCAAAATCAGTAACTGTACCTTCCTGTAGGCTACCACAAATGGTATGCGGAGCAAAAAGCCATTAGATACCTTTAGGAGTCATGTTTCTTCATTAGAAATCATACATATAATGAATGTAAATCATATGTAGTAGATGTAGATAGATATATAAGAGAAATAAGAAAAATATAGAGTAGAGAATGAACCTTTCCTTTTGTATGATGATATAATATAATATAAGGAGCTATAAGGATTCATATATCTATGTTATGGATGAATGAATGTTTCTTTTTGTTATTAGTATAGTATGTGTTATCTATTTACTTGACCTATCTACCACATATTATTGTTTCTCTTACTGTGTCCTCTAGGGTATAAATAGACTACATTAGGGATCCTAGGGTATAGATCTCTAGATCACACTTCCCTATTTCTCTAGCTAACATTGGTTTTTGTTGCTTGGACCCTGGAGAAAAGAGTAAAGAAAGTACAAAGCATAGGAAAGGAAGACAATTGGCAAATAATTAATTGTATCAAACCCTAAGGGTCACCTATATGTGAGAGGGGGGTATGCAATTATGAGATTACAAATGGAAATGGGGGAGGGAATTGGAAGGATCCCTGAAAAGATGCAATTGTTTAGATTTTAATTAACTCTGGGATTTATGAATACTAATGGAATGTCAAAGTAGAATTCCATGGAAAAAGGAGATAGAAAAAGTGCAAGAGAAACTACATAATTAATTAAAAAATAAATGGATAAGAATACTAGAGAAAGGAAATCAAAACAAAAGTAGGATAGAGAGGAAATATACTATAAAAGGTAAAATAAATAGAAAAGACAGAGAGAGAACAAGTTTACAAAATGGTAGAATATATTTTAAAGAATAGAGGGAAGTGCACGAAAGAGGGTTCCAATGAGCACACCAATGTGGGTGTTGCCAAATATATGAAAGAAAAAAGAAAGGAGTCAAAAGCCAAGAAATCTACAAAGGAGCATAACAAAGATGTGATGGAAAATATTGTTAATCCTCAAAATATGTTAGTTAAGTATGAACTGTTACCATTTGTTATTGAAGCGTTACCTTTGGAAGTGACACAAAATAATTAGCTACAAAAACTCCACATCCAAAGGGAGCACATAAAAGAGAAAATTAAGAAACTAAGGGAGGTGCACCTATCAGGGATAATAGAGGAAGAAAAATAGAAAGGTAATCATATTCAAATTCTTGGTAGTCTGAATGCGGTAGAAACAACACCAATCTAGATTTAGGGACACATCTCCTCACCTCAGAGAGAGAAAGTACACAATGACAATCTATTGAATCAAATCAAAGAGTCATACAAGCATCAAAATCCAATCAAAGAGTTATACAAGACATCATTGAAATGGGGGTGATGTTAGCAGGCCAAGGACTAGAATCAATAATTGTACCCTACCGCAAGATACCACAAATGGTTTGTAAATCAAGGAGAATTCATTAGATTCCTTTAGGAGTCATATCCATTCATGGGAAATCATACATATAATACATGAAAATCATATATAGTAGATGTAGATAGAGATATAAGAGAAATAAGAGAAATAAGACAAACATAGAGCATAAACTGAGATATGCTTTTTGTATGATGATATAATACAATATAACTAGCTACAAGGATTTATATATCTATGCTATGGATGAATGAATGTTTCTTTCTATTATCAGTATAGTATGTTCTATCTATTTACTTTATCTACTTACCCCAGATGCTCGCTTCTCTTGATGTGTCCTCTGGGCTATAAATAGACTACATTAGGGATCCTAGGGTACAAATCTCCCGATCATACTTCTCCTTTTCTCTTGCTAACACACAATAAGATATATTTACTTGATTATATTTATGGTTTTTCTTACATTTTGGAGGAGGAAGAGTTTTTTGGTATGTGGAAACTAATCATGTTGTTGGGCTTAAATTTTGATGACTTTGTTAGCCGTGTTTTCCTCCAAATCAATTAATGGGGGAGTAATCATTATTTAATAAAGGATTTGGCTATTATTTTGACATGTAAATTGACCTTTGTAAACTACCAAAGGGCTTGATATATAAGTGGCTATGTTATGTGAAAGATCATCAAGTTGTAATTTTCTCTTTGTTAGTGATAAAAGAAAGTGGACCCGTCCTATTTATTTGTGGATGTAGCCCACATTGGGTGAACCATGTTAAATCCATGTGCTATTGTGAATTGTTATTTTTTGTCTCTTTTATTTTGAATTATACTTAATATTTTTTATCGATTTGGTATGCCTAAACCCTAAAAACTGGTATCAATGCCTTGTATTTCAATCATTTGGCAGGAGATTTTAGATTCGAGTGGGAGCAATTGTAGAAGAAGGCAAGATTAAGTTTGAAAAGTTCAATGACTAAAATTATCAATTATGGAAGATGCAAATGGAATATTATCTATATCAAATGGATATTTACTTACCATTGAGTGGAAAATAAAAGAAGCCAACAATTAGGACATATCCATAATGGGAGTTTCTCAATAGGAAGAACTAGGGACAATACAATTATGCCTAGCATTGTTGGTGGCTTTCAATATAGTAAAAGAAACAACAATGGACCTAGTGCAACATTAAAATAATTGTATGAGAAACCCTCAACTTCCAGTAAGGTATTTCTCATGAAACATTTATTTAATATGAAGATGCTAGAAGGTGGGTTTGTTGCTCACCATTTGAATGAGTTTAATGTTGTCACTAGTTAGCTATGTTTTGTAAGAGTAAATTTTGATCATGAGGTTATGACTCTTGATTTTGTGCTCAGTACCATAAAGATGTAATATCTTGGTCATGGTTGTAAGTAATTCTATCTTAGGTTCAAACACCTTGAATTTTTATGATGTTGTTGGCGTTATCCTTGTGAGGAAATGCAACAAAAAAGAATAGGTGAAACATCAGGTAATGCTTTGACTATTGAGGATAGGGGGAGACATAGAGAAAGAGGAAAGAGCCTAGAAAACCATGGGAAATTTAGGGAGGGCATATCTAAATCAATGAAAGGTTGGAGTGTTGGCATTGTGGGAAGAAAGGACATCTAAAGAAATATTTTTGGTCTCAAAAACAAAAACAAAGGGATAGACAACAATAAAATAATAAGGAAGCAAATGTAGCAAGTGATGTGTTACAAGATGCTTGACAGACGCAGAGGGGATAAAAGGAGATGATAGGGGGGAGGAGGGAGGAGATGAGGCAACATCCATGGATGTGGACTCACCACCACAGGTGTAGACAGAGGGAGATGAGGAGGAGGGATAGGGTTGAGGCAAGAGTTCATTGAGACCGATTCCCACTAGGAGAGCTAGGAGGTAGGAGAGAGGAGAGAGTTCCACAAACCACCAGACTTGGCAGTATAGATTCACTCCCTCGAGGAGATAGTGGCTAGGGCAAAGAGAAGGCTACAAAACATCACTGCAAAGAGAGACAACCTACATAGGGAGAGAGATAGCCTGCACGGGAGAGAGACGCAGTAGAGGGTGCTAGGGTACAACTGTAGATAGAGAGGGATGGGATCCTCCAGAAGAGAGGTGCAATGATTCTGGCTAGGGATGCTTTGGAGAATTCCAGACGGAGGACAAAGGAGACTGTGACCGGTTACCAGAGGGAGATGGATGAGGCCCAAAGACATGCATAACTGAGCAGCGAAGGAGGGGGGGAGATAGTGGCAGTGATGCTAGAAAGATAGATGGATGAGATAGAGGCCTTATCTCATCAGACAGGTTGGTACAGAGCCAAGTATGAGTAGGCAGTGCCAAAAGATCAGAGGGAGCAGTATGTGCCACCCTTGAGGGCTAGGGAAGCTAGTTCCTCATGCGATGGAAGATCCAGTGGAGGGTCAGGGAGATCCGGCCGCAGTACGGGTGTATCGGGTAGGAGGACTCAGACAAAGGACACACTAGTGTCAGGATCAGGATCTGCATAGGGATCCCCGGGATAGGGACAGGGGCCAGCCCAATCATCATAGAGCAGAGGACTATACAGATGGTTATGCAAATGATGCAGTTTTTTAGTATTTTTGGTACACCGTACAATGGACATAGAGATGTATATATATGCCTTGTATTCACTTTTTTGCACCTCATGTGTGTGTTATGAGCATGATAGGTGATCACCAGTCATTATGATATTGTATGTACTTGATTCATCTTTTGATCAGATACAATAGCTGACATTGATATACATGTACATTTTGTACTGACATGCATGTTGAGACCATGATGATATTTCTGACATACATTCTATTTTGGGTCTGCCATATGATGTTTATTTTATGAGTTTTATGATGCATGCATGAATGTATATGATGCCATGATATATGCTATGTATGATTTATGTTTTATGATGACCTATGCTTACATGATTATGAGATATATGGATGTATGATAGAGGTTATATGCGATGAACTAACTCATTGGTGATGCATGATGTGATGATATTATGTATGTATGACATGAGCTATGGATGCATAAGATGCGATTGGATATATGGATTATGTTCTAGCCCATGTGTGATGCAGGATACTATGGATAATGCAATGCATGTGATATGATATGATATATATGAGTTACTTGCTAACCCATATGTGATGTAGGATGTGATGGATAATGCTCTAGGAGAATTGGACTAGACAGGGAAGGGAGGAAATGGACAAGGGAATGCGTGCACATCCCAAGGAGGAAGGGAAGAATCAAATGTGAATGGAGATGCAATATGAGGAAAATCATGGAGTGCGAACATCCGTGTAAAATGAGACGCCATGTAGTGAGCACTTATTTTGATTTAGCATTGTCTATGAGTTGACAAAGGTATAGATAACCAAGGCAAAATTTCACAGCCAATGCATGGACTGACACATATGCACAGACACACAGGCCAATCCTGCATCACACAGAGTTACAAAGACCCTGCAAGAAACGATGCTAGAATGACCACAAGAAGAAGATATGCCCCAGTGTAACATGAGATAACAAAGACCTCATGAGGGAACAACAAATGGATATACCAAAAAGACACGTTAGGCAAAAGCCAAAGAGCAACAAGATCCCAACCTGAGCCCTATTATTCCTAGCGCACCATGGTATAAAGGATTGTGGTGACCAAGAGGAAAAAAGATTCAAGGAGCTTCGAAAGATAAACAAAGATCGAAAAGAATCCAAAATAAAAAAACAAGGTGTCACAGATGTCTTTTGTCCGAATTGTCGTATGTAAAATTCATCATGTATTCAATCAAAAATCAGAGGGAAATCATAAATCCCTATCCTAATCAAAGAATTCTAAAACAAACTCAATGAAATAATACAAACAAGGAATAGGAATGTAAAATAAATCAATTCAAACTCCCTATTCCATGATCGCATGTAGCGTCCATTGTTCTTCTCTTCTTTGTGGTATGATGGCTCTTAGATATCGCGCTGGCAACCTGCAATTGACACAATGATTCAAAGTTCATGATTCTGAAAATGGAGATTGAATGAGAGGTGGAACAAATTGATCAAGAGGTGGAACTCAAGTGAGCTCACATGTTGATTGATAGTTGAACTGCTGATTTGGAGGTGGAACTTAATAGATTGAATAAATTAAATGAGTTAATTGATTGAGAAAAAAGTTTATTGAAAGATAAAAAATAATGATTGGAGGATAATTAATTGATGACAAAGAAAAATTTATTTAGAAAAATATAACTAGAAGATAGAAAAAGAATGATTAGAGAGAATTAAAGAAATGATGCAATTAATCAATTAATTGAAATGATCAATTAAAATAGATGGAATAGTTAACTGATTGAAAGCTTTTTGGAAAAAAGCAAAGTGGAAGATAGAAATAGAGATTGAAAAGATAATTTATTTAGTTAATTAATTAATTTAGCATGTACTTGCACTTTGACTTTGATTTTCAATTTAATGTTTGCATGAGAAATAATTCACATAGTGAATTTATTTTAAATTTAATTTGTTATTTGAATATATTTAGAACTTGACTTTGATTTTCAATTTGATATTTGAAATAATGCACATGTATTTGAAATTAGGAGAAATTAGAAGAATAAAGTAGTTAATTAAATAGTTTAAAGAAACTATTTAATTATTTAGAATTTGAATTTAATTAAATAATAAAGATTATTTAAATTAAAGAATTAAAATCATAATTAATTAAATAATTAATATTTAAAAAAGGGTTAATGATTAATTGATTGGGAATAGAAATTGAGAATGAATTTATTTAAATAATAAAGATTATTTAAATTGAAAGCTTAAAATCACAATTAATTAAATAATAAATATTTAATTAATATTTAGAAAATGGTTTAAATGATTAAATGAAGATAGAATTGAAATTGGAATAATTAGTAAGATGATGAGGAAATATTTCTTAGAAGAATAAGATTAATTAACTTAATTAAATAATTATTTAATCGATTGGATGAATAATTAATACATGATTAATGAGACATTTTTAGGTGTTTACATTTGCCCCTCTTTCAGACAATGTTGAAATGACGCTGTTTCAAAGAAAACAAAAAATTTCTGTCCGAGTATGCCCCAATGATGCTTAGGGTGTAATGCCCCCTCAAGATATTGTTTATGCATTAAAGGTAAGAATGATATCTCGAAATAAGAATAAAGTGAGATAGAAGAATAGTTAGTTGATGATATGAATGGGTTTGATTGAGTAGAAGCAATGATTGGAGTGTTTTGTAGATTGATTGAATGATAAGATTGATAGGATTGACATGATTGATAGGTTTGATCGGATTGATTTCAGGAAGGAAACAACCTATATAAGATAAAGATGATCAAAATGCCTGGTTTCAGGAAGGATACATCCTTTATAAGACAAAGATGATCAAAACATCTGGTTTCAGGAAGGATACATCCTGTATAAGACATGATAGATCCAAAATTGGATGAATAATAAAATATGACGAAGGTGAGGGATAATTGATTGATAGATAGAGTAGTCGATATGAGGAAATGATAGAATTATAGATGAAAAGATTGGAATTAAGTGATGAAAGAGATCATGTTAGATGAAAAAATGATTGAAAATAATTGAAAAGGTTGATCCCAAAAAAAATATGCTTGATGAGAGAATGATTTGAAGAGACAATTAGCATGATGAGATCAGAAAAAATTGGTATGAATTGAATTGATGCGATGATGATTTGATTGAAAATGATAGACTGAAAATGAAGATGATGGTTTTCACAAACTTTTGTGCCTTTATTCATAGCGCAATATATATTCATCACTGAGCCTTATTATGTAACAATGGAGCTTTGCACATCATGGTATAAGGAACCAAGACATAAATATATCTCATTGAAGAAACAAACATGTAACAGACAAGGAGTGAACCCTCCATTTTGAGAATAATGACAGGGGTCGAGGTATGTGGGATAGTCACAAGCATAACTATCCTTGACTTTTGCATAGGATATTTGCCGAATGAACATACCAACACAGACACCCACTAGAACTATTACCCCAAAACTTCATTGGTTCACACCACAAACAACAAACAAAGTAAAATATAATGCCCATCCCGTCTCCTCTAGTCACTTGTGGACATCCTTAAGTAGCATGGGAACACGATCTGTCGCCAAATGATAAAAGATAAAAACTAACTAGGAAAAAATCTAGTAGCTATACTGATCCGTGTCTTCGTTTTGATTGTTTGATGTGATGGTTGATAATGTCTGATCTCAGAAAGTTGTGGACCCTATTTAAGACTGACTTGTTTGATTTCGAGTGTATCCTCTTTTGTTTAAGACAAGATAATGATCACTTGATATGGATAGTTGATATGATTGATAAGACATTTTGATCAGTTGATTGCAAATTTTTGACTGGATAGTTGTATCCTTTGTTAACTTTGTGCAAAGCGTTTGCTGGATATCTGCTTGGGTGTTTGATTCTTGTGAGACATTTTATTGCAAGTTTTTTTTTTTTTGATTGATTTTGGATTTTGTGGATTGAAATTTGAATGTTTTTTGGTTGATTTTTTCAAGACTTATTTGAATGTTTTTGGTATTTTTTCAGGATCATATTTGAATTTTTTTGTATTTCTTACTGTTTTTGAATTTTTCAGGACTTTTTAGGATTTTTAGGATTTTGTCAGGACATTATATGAATGTTTTTGGTATTTTTTGCTTTTCAATGTTTTGGATTTGATGAAACATGACCTGTCATCAATTGATAAAGATGAGACTAACTTGGACAAAATCTAGCAACCATATTGATCTATGTCATTGTTTTGATCGTTTGATGATTGATAGGAATGTCTGGTTTGAGAGAGTGAATACCCCGTGTAAGACCGACCTGTCTAGTTTCGAGTGTACCCTTCCCTGTAGAAGACATGTTGATGTTTGATAGAGTTTGATCGATAAATTGATTAACAATACATGTGATCAGTTTGATTGTAGACTTTGAGAGTTTGTTTGTTGTTTATTTGATTTGATGAACGGTCTATACTTTCTTGCATTGATTTTTAGTTTTTCGATTTTTAAGGCTTTTTTCAAGACATTTTATGACTTTTTTTTGGATTTTATTTTATTTGTAGGATTTTTTCAAGACTTTTTACGTTTTTTAGGATTTCTTCAACTATGCCCCCAGTGTGCAGGCCTATATGACATGATGATCCGCGGAATGCATGTGGAGCCAACGAATTTTTGGTATGACTTATGTTAATGCAATATGCATGATGAAGATGCCTTTCCTATTCGAACAAGGATGACTGTGTTTGTTTAGCATTTCATAATACACCAATTGAATTGGAGGTACAAAAAATTTAGTAGATAGTCGGTAAATCGATCCTTAAGGTCCCTTGGAACATCCAAATTAACACACTTAGTGACTAGGATTTACAAATAGAGACGCATAAAACTTCCCCATTGGTTCTTGAAACTTTGATCTTCTTTTTTCCCATGCATGTGCAAATGAGTTAATTCCCGCTCTTGTGTTCAGTAAAGACACTTAGCATCCTATATGATTAGCTACATAGATTATCCTAACTTCAAAAGCATCCCAAATAGAGCCTTGTTGCCAGCAAGCTTTTAGAGCTCCGACGAGGTTATAGACTATAATTTCTCAATTATTTCTCCATTGCTAGTAGGCGTCCATAAGCCTGATGGAGTTACTCGCATGTTCCCGTAGTCAAGCTTTTTGTCGCACTTTGTATGTGTGATATTTCAGTTATATATCATTTCTCTTTTGCCTTGAGATGGATATTTGGCATAGCACTTTTTCTCTTTTTATATTTTCTCGTCTTGAATTGTAAGTAATGAAACCTACTTGGGTGTGACAATTACAACGATGTTGAAGTAGAATTTTAGATTTTTCACTAGTCATATGATCAACTAGGTGTCTCAAATGAATTAGAGATTTTCTTAATGTGTTTGAGATATAGCAATTGATAGATTATGGGTTAACAAGTGTCAAATAGTGAAATCACAACCCAAGTGAAGCATCTTCACAGGGTGATGTTGAAAATGAATGAACTTAAGACCTCAAAGACTTCATGTCTGAATATCTAAGAAAGGAGATGACCCTTGTTTCTCTTGAATGTAAACAAATGATAAACTTGGACAATTTCTTGTTTTATTGATGTTGCTATATGTTAATGCAAAATTTTTGTGAATGCAATGCATTTGAAAAAGAAACTATATGTGATGAAGTTCGATGAATAAAATGAGATGCAATGCAGTTGCTTTGAAGAGTAAATGATATGAAATGCAAAAAGTAAAAACTAAACTAACTCATCCCTTAGATATAATATCGTTTAAGGTGCATGTTGTTTATAGGGTTAGGCAGTTTTATGTAGGTAGTTCATTTCTCTTTTTTTCAAGAGTTGGATAAAGATGTCTCTTCCAATAGGATATAAGGACTTAGCTAAGTGTACATGTTTAACATCTCCAATGTTAATTTCCTTAGTTTTTGGATTTTGTGGATCATCGGAGGGAAATCCATCTTTGGAACCCATGACTTCAAGTCTCTGAATTCAATACATACTTTGATATCACCATTAGGGTTTGAAATAGGGACCATATTTGATATCCATTCAGAGTAATCAATTGGTTGGATGAACTTGACTTCTAATAGCTTTTCTAACTCTGCTTTGACCAACAATGCAATTCTTGGATGCATCTTTCACAGTTTTTGTTTGACTGGTTTAGCATTGGGATCAACTGCAAGATAATGAACTACCAACTCAGGATCAAGGCCAAGCATTTTTGCATAGGACCATGCGAAGTTGAACGACCATCTATGAAGAATATCAGAGAACGCTTGAGCCTCCTCATTAGATAGAGATGCTTCCACATGAGTAATATGTGGATTTTTAAGCTACCCAAATTTATTTCTTTCGTCAGATCTAGTAGAATAGGTGAGCACTCAAGAACATAATCATTACCGAGGGGAAGAAGAGAATCATCATCCTCTGGCACCTTAGAGAGGTTTTCACCAGAAGATACACCTTTTGTTTTTACTATTTTGCAGTCAGGAAGTGCCTCTGAGAGGTTTTCACTAGAAGACCCTTGATTTTTTATTTCATTTTCACTTTTATGGTTAAGGATTCCCTCTTCCCCAAAGTAACCTTTAGGATCAAGCTTGTAAATTGTGTTATGATCAGGATGGTAATATGGCGTACACTCAATTACCCCCATAAATTATAGGAGCGTTGTGTCATTTTGGTCCCAATCAATGAGTTCAGGGTGGCAAAGGGGAAGGTCAATGAGGAGAATGGAGTTTTCAAATATCTCAGATGTACCAAAGGAGGGGAGCTATCTATATTGACATATGCATGTTTGACAACCTTTGTGATGTTTTTGGGATCGACCAGAACATCCACATTATTTCTAGAAGTGCTAGCCAAACTTGAGGCTTCATGGGAGGGACATCCAAAACCAAGCCCCTTGTGATTCTTATTATCAGTGAGATCAATGGGAGTTCTTATACCTTGTTCTACTCGACCTAGTCCACCACCTTGATAGTTCCATTTATGAGTAGCCCACTTGTGTTGTTTTGGATATTTATGTTTCAATCCTTGAAGACGGGTCTTGTTGTCTATAGGGACATCTTTGTATAGCCATTGATTTATGTCTCCTTCTATGACCTCATGATTAAGCTCTCCTTGAGATTGGAATGTGGTAGAGCCATATTATTTGTTCACTGGTCCATTCTTCTTCTTTTCCTTAGTGGGTTTCCCATGAGAATCTGGATCTAAGGGAAGAACACCCATTGTGAAAGTACTATGCAGGGAGTACTCACCACAACCGACGTCGTTGATCTTGAGTTGAGAAAAGGCCGAAGAGACAAATGTCTTTTTTTTAGCAACGACTAAGATGGTATTAGGATCAACATATGAGGATGATGTGGCATTAGGTGCGTAGCTGCTATTAATGCTAGGGCAATGATGGGAATATAGGAATGAGACCAAGAGTGCACGACAGTACTCAAAGGGTTGAGCATCACCATGAATGGTGATTTTGCATCCTTGAAATGGAAATTTGAGGCATTGGTGATAGGTGGAAGGAACAGCCTGCATGGCATGAAGCCATGGGTGACTGAGAAGTATGTTGAATGGGAGATCAAGATCAATGACGTGGCACAGTGTGTTTTTTGTTACCGGGCCCACCTAAAGTGGGAGATTGATCATCCCCATTGAACGTCTTTTAGCATTATCATATGCCTTGATGGTGATACATTGGTTGTGCATATCTATGATAGTACACCCCACTTGAGTGACAAATCTCAATGTGCATAGATTTAGGGCAGAACCATTATCAATCGGGACTCATTTCACTCTATGACATTTCATGATGGCTTCAATATTCAAAGGGAAAATATGGTCAAGATCTGAGACTATGGCATCAGATTGCATGAAACTAAGATGGTATGTAGAGGATAGATGAGCTACCATCACCTAAAATTGTGTGGGATCAATGTTACTAGGGGCACAAGCTTCTTGCAACATATGCATGAGAATCTCTTGATGAGTGGGTGAAGCTTTGAGAAAATCCAGAATAGATATTTGTGTAGGAATTTTTCCTAAGTACTCAAGGATATCGTACTGCAGCGGTACATACACAACATGGGAAAAATTTGATGTGGGTGTACCTAAGACTATCATATGGGCTCTCCTAGTGGTCATGACACATTGGGTATCATCCCCTTTCACCCGGATCATGTTAACATGATCATCGACCTGAGAAATGCATCCTACCATAAGACCATAATCAAAGGGGACATTATTAAAGTTGATATTATCAGTAGTGTGGCCTTGATTATGATGGTACAATGAATCAATAAGGATCTGGTAAACTACTGAGAGGGGGGGTGAATCAGTAGATAAAAAAGTGACATAAAATTTTCACCAAACAAAAACAACCTAGCAAGACAAACTTAGAACTGACAAATTGCAATATCACTGTCAAGTAAACTAGTTGACTTTCATAACAAAATAATAGTAAACAACTTTGAAACTCTCAAAACCTTTAAAACAAAACATGCAAATACTTTACTGACCAAAGTAAAATCTCATTTCAGATTGTTGTCAGTCATCATATCATAACTAAGTGGATTAAGTAGTTAAGAAAATTAATCATATCAAACATAACCACAAAAAACATTCACCACTTGACACAATGATTTGACATGGAAACCCAAATGGGAAAAACCACGGTGGGGATGAATACCCACAAGTATTTTGAACTCTTCTGAAGTTTGCCCTATTAGGAGCCAAGCTTATTAAAGCTTTACGATAAGTCCTATTAAGGACAGATCTTGTTAGGGACCACCCAGTTAATGGATTGACTATAATGCCCTATTAGAAGCAATACCCTATTAGGAGTAACCTCTATAAAGGATTTGAAATCCAAGCTAATGGATCACCTGGTTAGAGGATTTAGATAGCACTAAGCTTGTTAGAGCTTACTTGGTTAAGGGATTTGACTGTTGTAATTGTTAGAGAACAACATGGGTTTGTTGATCTATTTGAATAGAACTACACTTGCTTGTTCAGATCCTTTTCATGCTCCTATCTGCCTTTACACATACTATAGATACATCATCTAGTTTGACAACCAATCACTCTTACATTCAACCAAAATTGCTAACACTACAACAAAACAACTCATCGACCTTATAAACAAAACAATAGGCCGGTAACACATCACAAACCTAAGATCTCATAGAGATTACAAAACAAACCGGTTCAAGTATGACAATTGGATTTATATAGAAATCATTGCACATCATTCAAGACAACCTCGACTGCTCCTTGATCACCGCTTCATCGAACACTGTAACTCATCACATGGTTTCCATTACATGCAATGAACTTGCTCATTCCCAAGAAAAAAACCATTATCTCTACGTGCTAAAAACCATTTGAAACTCTTCTCATACAACATGCATACATGTCATAATCATTACCTCTCACCATTTGATCATAAACCAATACAACCGATTTACCAAAATTCATCGGTTAGAGTTTAGCATATCAACAAGTAGGGTTTACCCGTTGATCTCACTTCTTCTCTAGTAATATCGGTTTCCTTCACAAGCTCACCTACCGGTTACAAAACAACATTATTACAAAATCATTACTGGTTATAATTGACATCAATGACAACATAAAATTTCATCAATACAGTCTTCATGCAAATGCCAACAATCTCCCCCTTTGGAATTGATGGCAATACAAGTATCAATACCCTTGATTGCTCTGATTGTGAATAGGAATCCTGGTTTACATTTTACCATGTAATCTCCTTCAAGTGAGTCTTCATGTCGTCAACTTGTAACTGGCTATAGATATTCTCTCTGTCAATCATATAATTCTTCTCTCCATAATCATATAGTTCTTCTCCCCCTTTGACAACAATGCCAAAGTGAAAGTAAAACATGTACTGTCATACTTCACCATTTTGCAACATCAACCTGCAACTTGATGCCCCCCCTATGGAATAACTCCACTCTACACCAATCTTTCTTCAAGATTATTCAATTAGCTCTAGGACTGATGTATTCCACATCATGCTCAATTGACCTCATGTAGGGGCACAACCCCTAGCTGACCTCTAAGATACTCAAAAGTAGTCTTAGGCAGAGGTTTAGTAAAGATATCTGCTAGCTTCTCCTTGGTAGATACATGTTCCAATAACACATCTTTACTCTGCACTTTTTCTCTTAAGAAATGATATTTCAACTCAATATGCTTGGTTCTAGTATGCAAAAATGGGTTCTTTGAAATATTTATTGCATTGGTGTTATCACATAAAATCTTTACTAGATCTATAATCTTCAACTTGAATCCTTCCTGAATGTGTTTCATCTAGATTGTCTGGGTACAATTCATATACACTGCAACATACTTAGCTTCAACAGTGGGCTGTGATATACGACTTTGCTTCTTGCTGCTCCATGCAACAAGTCTTCCTCCAAGAAAGAAGGCACCACCAGTTGTGCTCTTCCTATCATCAACATTACCTGCCTAGTTTGCATCTGTATATACCTTCAAATCAAAGTTACCTGCATATGGATACCATAATCCATAGTCAATAGTACCTTTCAAATATCTGAATATCCTCTTGGTTGCTATCAAATGTGTCTCCTTTGGATTCTTCTGAAATCTTACAACTAAACCAACCGCATGAGCAATAGCCGACCTGCTATGAACAATATAATGCAATTTCCCTATCATTTACCTGCACTCCTTTTCATCAACAGATGCAGATTCATCCTCCTTAGACAATTTACAACTTGTAACCATTAGTGTCCCAACTGGTTTACAGTCACTCATTCCAAATGTCTTCAATACCTCTTTCACATATTTAGACTGTGTGATGAAAATACCACTCTTCATCTACTGAATTTGCAAACCTATGAAAAATTTAATATCTCCTACTAGAGACATTTCAAATTCACTTTTCATCTCATTTGCAAAGTCATCACTCATGTCATCATTGCCTCCAAATATGATATCATCCACAAACACTTCACTAACCAGTATTTTATCTCCTTCATATTTGAGATATATTGTTGTCTTCACTAGTTCTCTGAAATCCTATCTTCAATAGGTATGAATGTATCCTTTCATACCATTCTCTCAGTGCTTTCTTTAAACCATATAGTGCCTTGTGCAAATTACACACCATATCTTTTGCATCAGTCAAAGCATAACCATCTGGTTGTTCAATGTATACTTCTTCTTCCAGTATTCCATTTAGAAATGTTGACTTCACATCCATCCGATATACTTTGAATCCCTTATATACTACAAATGCAAGTAGAGTCCTAACACCTTCTAATCTAGCAACTAGCGCAAATGTCTCACCATAGTCTTCTCCTTCTTCCTGTGCATAACCTTTGCATACCAATCTATCTTTGTTTCTGACTACTACTCCATCTTCATTCAGTTTGTTCTTGAATACCCATTTAGTACCTATCACATTTTTATTCATCGGTCTGGGTACTAGGGTCCATGTGTTCTTCTTCTCAATCTGGTCAAGCTCCTCTTCCATAACTTTAATCCAGTGATCATCTTCAAATGCTTCCTTAGTAGTTCTAGGCTCAATAGTGGAGATCATGCAAGAATTCTCTCTGATTCTTCTTCTGGTTAACACTCCAACATCTTTATCTTCAATAATCTAGCCAGGATTGTGATTGAGTCTCACATACCTCAAAATAACATGATCATTATCTTCAGGTTCTTCTACTTCATAATCATCTTCTTCTTCTGAATCTACCCATTCTAGTTGAACAACAACATTCTCCTTACCAGTTTAAGGTTTCATCGATTCTGGTTCCAAAAACATAATGCAAGGATCTTCATCCTTCAGGTTCTTCTTCTTTACTATCATTATCTTCTTTTGATTCTACCTATTTCGGTTGAACTGGTACTACAACATTCATTTCATCAGCTTTTGGTTTCACCGGTTCTGGATCCAAAATCAAAATGGAAGGTTCTTCATCCTTTTTTTTTCACTGGTTTCTCCTGAGACTTCAAGATACTCATCCCCTCAAAAATCAACACTTTCAATGATTCTCTATGTCCGGTTGTTATAACATTTGTAGGCCTTACTCTTGGTGTAGTAACCAAGAAATATGCCTTCATCACTTTTAGCCTCAAACTTACTAACATAGTCACCTCTCTTGATAAAGAATTTACTACCAAAAATCTTAAAATAATTGACATTAGGTGATCTACCATACCAATATTCATAAGGAGTTTTATCCTTACCTCTTTTTACCAATATCCTATTCATAGTGTAGATAGTTGTGTTGACAACCTCTCTCTAGAAAGTTTTTGCTACTCCTCCTTGTATAAGCATTGTTCTAGCAACTTCAACAACTGACCAGTTGTTCCTATCTGCAATACCATTCTGCTATGGTGTCCTCAGTGCAAAAAGTTGCCTCTTGATTTCATTATCTTCACAATATTTAGTGATTTCCTTTGAAGTAAATTCACTACCTTGATCAGTCCTCAGACACTATCGTCTTACCACTTTCCTTTTCAGCTAAGGCCCTGAATGCCTTGAACTTACTAAAGGCTTCTATTTTGTCTTTTAAGAATGTAGCCCACATCATTCTTGAATAATCATCAGTGATGATCATAAAATATCTGTCACCTTGAATATTTTTAGTCCTTATTGGTCCACAAAGATCTGTATGAACCAAATCTAACAGATGTTATGCTGAAAAAGATTTTCTCTTAAAGGTTGAGGATGTCATCTTTCCCAATTGACATTCCTTACACAAAGCATTCACTGGTTTGTCCAACTGAGGTAAACCTCTTACCGACTTGGACTTACTGACCTTAACAATGTTATCAAAATTTATATGACAAAATCTCTGATGCCAAAGACAACTGTAATCCAATTTAGCAATTAAACAGTTGTTGAATTTAGGATTTAGGATTTAGGTGAAACAGGTTACCTTTTGTCTTCTTGCCGATTGCAATCAGTTCACCTTTGCTCCTATAGATTTTTGACATTCCATTCTTGAATCCTAATGGATAACCTCTGTCATTGAGTTGAGCTAAACTTAAAAGATTGTTCTTTAATCCTTCAACCCAGTAAACATCATCTGCACTACTCTTTCCATTAAGAGAAATAGTTCCCTTTCCTTTTACCATGTAGGGTGAGTCATTTCCAAATCTTAGAACTCCTCCATCAAATTTTTTCAATGTAAGAAATTTTCTCCGGTCACTGGTCATGTGGTGTGAACAACCACTATCAATGATCCAATCATTAGAATTATCTATGCAAGAAACTAATGCTTTCTGATCAGATGACTCCTCTTTAATGACTACAAAGACAATGTCTTCATTAGCATCTCCCTTAGATTCCTCATTAGTGATACCACCATCAACTGTAATGAGACAATGTCTTTTGCCTTTTCCTTTGTACTTCTCATGCTTATGCTAATTGTCACCATTAGGGCAGTTAGCTGCAATGTGTCCAATCTTGTTACATGCAAAAAATTTCAAAGGTAATTTGCCTTTGTACTTACTGGTACCTCTGGGCAACCACTTGGCCAACAATGCTTCAAGCTCAATCAAACTATCTTCATCATCAACTTCTTTGCTAGATCTACATTCATAATTGTGACTGACATCTCTACTTTTCCTTATAGAAGGGTTAGAAATTGATGCTCTAAATGCAGATTTGGATTTCTGAACTATACCATTATAACCATTTAATTCAAATGCAGTAAGCTTACCAATGATGGATTCAAGGGTTACCTTAGTTTTGTCAATAGACTTTAGCTCCTGAATGGCTGCAACTCGGATAGCGTAGACCGATAGAAGGGTTCTCAACACCTTACTAACCACTATGGCATCTTCCACTTTACCACTAGCACTCTTGATCTCACCAACTATCTCTTTGATCCTTTGATCATACTGTTGTATATTCTCACCTTCAACCATCCGCATGTCATCAAATTTTCCTCTTGGACTCTCTTCTTTGGCAATATTCACATGATCATCACTGTTATAGATTTCTTCAAGTTTCTTCCACACCTCATAAGGAGTCTCTAGACCATGGACATCAACATACTCTGAATCAGACAAACAACTAATAATGGCCTCCAATGCTTGATTTTTTTCTTGTTTCTCTTTCTTTTGATCATCAGTCATAGTCCCACTAGGTGCAACATATTGAGTACCAACATGTTCCCAGTATTGACTTCCTAAACTCTTGATATAAATTTCCATTCTATCACTCCATATTATATAGTTTTCCCTATTAAACTTCAGACCTTCTTTCTTCATCATGTTCTACAAGATCTTTACCTCAATTTGTTAGGCTTAGACCTTAGAGGACCTGGTAAGCTCTGAAATGAATTGATGGTATGATGAATCAATAAGGATCCGGTAAACTACTAAGAGGGGGGAGGGTGAATCAGTAGATAGAAAATTGACATAAACTTTTCACCAAACAAAAACAACCTCTCAACACAAACTCAAAATTGACAAATTGCAATATCACTGTCAAGTAAAACGATTGACTATCATAATAGAATAACAATAAAACAACTCTGAAACTCTCAAAACTTTTAAACCAAAACATCCAAATACTTTACTGACCAAAGTAAAAGCTCATTTCAGATTGTTGTTAGTCATCATATCATAACTAAGTGGATTAAGTAGTTAAGAACATTAATCATATCAAACATAACCTCAAAAAATTCATCGCTTGACGCAATGATTTTGACATGAAAACCCCATTGGGAAAACCATGACGCGGATGAATACCCACAATTATTTTGAACTCTTCTAAAGTTCGCCCTGTTAGGAGCCAAGCCTGTTAAAGCTCTACGATAAGTCCTGTTAAGAACATATCATGTTAGGGACCACCTGGTTAAGGGATTGACTATAATGCCCTATTAAAAGCAATACCCTGTTAGGAGTAACCTCAGTAGAGGATTTGAAATCCAAGCTAATGGATCACCTGGTTAGAGGATTTAGATAACACTAAGCTTGTTAGAGATTACCCGGTTAAGGGATTTGACTATTGTAATTGTTAGAGAACAACAAGGGTTTGTTGATCTATTTGAATAGCACTACACTTGCTTGTTCAGATCCTTTTCATGCTCCTATCTACCTTTACACATACTACAGATACATCATCTAGTTCGGCAACCAATCACTCTTACATTCAACCAAAATTGCCAACACTACAACAAAACAACTCATAAATCTTATAAACAAAACAATAGGTTGGTAACACATCACAAACCTAAAATCTCATAGAGATTACAAAACAAATCGATTCAAGTATGATCATTGGATTTATATAGAAATCACCGTACATCATTCAAGACAACCTCAACCACTCCTTGATCACCACTTCATCAAACATTGTAACTCATCACGCGGTTTCCATTACATGCAATGAAATTTCTCATTCCCGAGACAAAAATCGTTATCTCTAAGCACCAAAACCATTTGAAATTCTTCTCATACAACATGCATACGTGTCATAATCATTACTGCTCATCATTTGATCATAAACCAATATAGTCAATTCACCAAACTTCATTAGTTAGGGTTTAGTATATCAATAGGTAGGGTTTACCGGTTGATCTCACTTCTTCTCTAGTAATACCGGTTTCCTTCACAAGCTCACGTACTGGTTACAAAGCAACATTATTACAACATCATTACTAGTTATGATTGACATTAATGACAACATAAAATTTCATCAATGCAATCTTCATGCAAATGCCAACATATTAGCAGCGGCTATGCTTGCTTCCCCTCGATGCTTGGGAAGAGTATTTTTATACATTCCCAAATTGGCATTGGCAGATTTTCCTATGATAGGGTCAACAATAATTTTGCCCTGGTCAATAAGGTCTTGAAGCGGGTGTTTCAGCTTCATGCACTTGTTCGTTTCATGACCCTTGATGCAAAGGTAGGCACAATATTTATTTTCTTTATACCAATCAGGTTTAGGCTTAGATTCATCAAAAGGTTGTGTTTGAGGATATATAACCATGTTTTGTTGTTCCATATGCTTGAAGATAACATCTAGCAGTTCAACTATAGGCGTGAATTAGCATCGAGGACCATAGTTACCTTCTTGACGTGGGGGAGCCTGAGATAGCATGATTGTGTTCATCCTATTAGCCTATGCATTTGCTATTTGCACTTGTGGAGGAGAGATATGCATTGGTGGTGGAGTCGTAATATACATTTATGCAGGCAGTGGCTTTGAAGCCACAATCATTTGCACAGTCTTGGAATCAATGACTCCATCACCAACAACATTCTTATTTCTATTCCAATAACGAGACCTATCATTGTTAGGATTATCTGAATACTCTTTATAAAGTTTTATGACTCCTTCACCAATAAGCGCTTGTTCTACTGATGGTCCTTTAGAATTGATATCTTTGAATGTGTTAGCACAGTTCAATCAAATGTGATATCCCAGTTTTGGATGGAGATTACTGATGAAAATAGGAACCAATTGGGTGTCCGGTAGTGTGGATGGGAGGCAACCCGCTAGGGCTCTCCATCGTTGGGCATAATCAAGAAGACTTTCACCACCCTTTTGCTTAGCTTGACATAAGTCGAGAATGGAGGTGTCATTTTCTATGTTAAAGTGATACTGTACCATGAAGTGTTTGGACAAGTCTGCAAAGGTGGTGATGACACCAAATGGTAATTTGGAGAACCACTCTAATGAAGTACCACTAAGACTCTTAGGGAATAACCGCAAAAGATAGTTGTCAAAACATGATACTGTTGGAAACCAATAACACTGAGAGGGTGGTGAATTAGTGTTATACCAGAATGATAAATTTTGTCTTATTAAAACATGCATACACCAACTGGTATACCGGTACATACAAAATTGAAAGAAGTAAAGAAACCAAAAAGACAATCACATAAATGAGAACCATAACACACAAATTTATACATGGAAAACCTCAAAGAGGAAAAACCATGGTGGGATTTGTGACCCACAATATCAATCCACTAGCCATATGAAGACATATTACAAAATATGAGGGGTCTGTACTTGCAGGAAGGCTTACAGCCTAAAGTACACTACTCAATCAGAAAAGGAGCCTCACTGACTAAATAAAATTCTAGACTACAATCCAGAGAAGTGTGAATTGCTAAGATAGCATCTTCTATTCCAGAATACAGTTCCGGTTTAAGCTTTGTCTGTTCCGGTCTGAAACCCTAAACCCTTTACCAGAATAACCCTTACATAAATTTCCTCACATACATGATCTCTCTGATATATTTCACATCATATTACATTCACATATCCATAATCTCCTATTATATGTCTCTTGTATATATATCAAAATGATCTATCAAACTGTCCTATATACCCTATACAAATTTACATGCCTTATGTCAGCTCACAAAGACATATACAATATCAAATTACATGTCGGCCAAATACCATTAATGCATAAATATTAATATCAATTTTTGATGCCGAATCCAAGATATGTCGGCCTCCAATGCCAATAACCTTTACTAAACCATGTCGGCATGCATTGCCGGTAACCAATGAAATCCTCCTACCCTGCTGGTGTCGGTGCCGGTGTCGGTGAAGTATCCGTGAAGTGCCTGTCGGTACACCATAGAACCAAAACATGAAGCCGGAACACAATACCATGTTGCCATAAATTACAACATAGTGAAACCAACCAATTGAGTATCAATTGCCAACAATCTCCCCCTTTGGCATTGATGGCAACACTCATGTGAAAAATGGTCAAGGTTTCATCTGCCGGTTTCATCCCGCCTTGCTCCCCCTAAGCTAAATATGCAAAATACTTCATATTACGAAAAACTCCATGACTCCATAACTCCCCCTTATGTATACGACTCCTTTTTATTCTTTTTCACATCTATACTACTCCCCCTTTGACATCAATGCCATCAAAATTTTTTAAAAAGAATGTCAAAGAATAAGAACTGTACAATGAATATCCCAAAAATGTCTTACCAGAGCTTGACAAATTTCAAAATTTCTAGATAAGCCTTCTCCAGTAACTCCAGATAAGTATGCCAACTGGTTTTGAATGTGCCAGAAATATATACAAGTGCACTCAATAAATGTGCAAAAGATTCTTTCTCATTTACCTCTGCCGGTGTGGGCTTTCCCACCATATCCATGCATTCTTTCTTATGTACACTTAGTGAATCCAATTAGGGAATCACCAAGCCTCTCAGACTTTTGACTCTCACTAATACATTTGGTCTATAATTCTGATGGAGAAGGTATATTGTGACCAAATTTGATTTTTTTTTAAGAAATGCATGAATTCGTCAAAATTTCGACAGTAATTTCACATTTGTTTTTGACAGAGAAGACATTAGCAATGAAATTTTTTTTTTTCCAAAGAAGTGCTCGCGTTCATCGCAATTACGATGACAACGAGCATTATACTTAAAAAAGAGAAAAAAAGAGGGCAAGTCATTTGTGACATTTGCAATCCCGCGCAGGCTTTCGCGTGGAGCTCAATCCTTGACAAGATCAAATGACACACTCACCATTCGAGGTAGAATCTTCACCTTCATTTCGGATTTGCATAATATGAGGAATATCTGAATCTTCACCTTCATTCATTGAATCTTTGGATTTGCATAATATTTGCATGAGGAATTTTGGATTTGCATAATATTTGCATAATTTATGGAATTGCTTGGGTAGAATCTTCACCATTCGAGGTAGCTGAATCTTCACCTTCATTCATTGATTTGCATTTATGAGGAATTGCTTGCATCCCACCCATTTCTTGAGCTATCCATTGCATTTCACAACTACCCGTGCTTTGTCGTTCCTAGGTCATCAAAAGTCTTTTAATGTTGCTCCCATGCCTCAGTTGTCGATGTTCAATCTTCCCCTTTCACCACCGTGAATTCTATATGCCTCGGAAGGAAATTGACCTCTATTTCTCTTTTCTCTCTCTCCCACCCTGCTCGTACCATGGCACTAGGACGTATACACAACAAAGAATGAGCTTACCAGTTCTAGGGAGGTATCTAGTAGAGGAAGAAGATATGCCTAAGTCTGAGAGCATACCATAAAGCATCTAATTTAAAGAGACTTGATTATTACAATCATGATCAAACACAACATGCATCTTTCCAAATAATTAGTTTCATGAAGATTTATCTAGGCCTAGAAGACAAAAAAAGTAGCTACAAGCTACAACAGTCATAAGCACAAGGATATATACCTATGAATAAGAAATAAAAGGAGTAAACGATAGTCTAAGTCAGATTTTATAGTGAAATGCAGTGCATGTTATCACAATAGTCTTATTAATGAAAATGATTGTCATTCATCATTAACTTCAAATAAAGCAATCACATCATCACCATGCTAGATCACATTTAAAATAGTTTTAGATGGGAGTCACAGTTATTTTAACTTTCACAAAGTACACATTCATGAAGTATTAAATAGAATAGCCAAGACAGAGGTCCTCATGAGAGGAATAAAAGAAGTTCATTGTATATGTAAACAGTCTTTAGGATTAAAACACACAAATTTTCATTTACAGTCAAAGATCACAATGATAATGAAGACCTACATAGTCCTAGAGGAAGTAAAGGGACAATGCAGGCTTGTGATTTGGGTTCAATATCAACATCAATGAGTACCATAGCAGTAGTGATAGAAAAAAAACAATGTATATACTACTTGTGTATAGACTACTTGTTACTATTTTGTGGCTATCTCTTTTTTATAGGCTTTGTCCTAACTTTTTCTCTTTGGTTGGGTTGTCATTTAGATTTACATTTCAAATCTTTGCCCATGATCTCACTATGATTAATTTGGCTAGGTCTGTTATCACTTGTACTTTGCCATGTGTATTTGGTTCTTATTGTGTATCATATTCTCATGACTTCTTCAGGAGGCTTTGTGTCTGCTCTTAACACTATCCTAGATGATCTTTACTATATTTTCAATGAAACTTGGCTTTGTTTACTTCTTATTCACTATTTTGTTGGTTTAGTTATTCCTTTCTATGTCTTATTTTAATGTGTGCTTCAAAGTGATGTGTTTCTCGCTATTATTTTCCTTAGACCTATACATAAGGCTTGTCATTGTCATCTACATACCGCAGTTATACTATGCTCATAGACTTAGGCATATTGTGTTTCCTTGCACATTTACAAATGTGTCTGAGAGTCATCTTGAAATAGTTATAGGGAGGTATCTAGTAGAGGAAGCTTCATAACATTACAGTTTGTGTTAATATGTTCCAAACATATATGTAAATAAAAAATTGACAAATATACCTCAATTTTGAAATGCTTTAATGTCTCTAGAACATGTTAGTGTATGCTTTCATCATGGAAAAACATAATGTAGTTGATCATAACTGATGTAACAAAGTTGTATCTTTGAATGCCTTGTTCCTTGATTATAGATCTATGCTCAATTGATTTGAATTGCTTGATTGAAAAATTGGTAGATGTGGGTTGGAGTTTATGGGGGTTTGAAATGAGAAATAGACTTGTATCTATATGTAGCTTGCACCTTTTCAAATTGAAATTTTAGAAAAGTCCAAATTTGGAGAGAAAATTCCTACTATTTGCAAATCCAACATTCATCTTTCAAATTTTAGGTCCAATTTCCATTAATAAGGGTTCCCAAGACCCTAGTCCTAGAAAATTGAGCCATGAGGAACATCATCAATAAGGGAATGAACCAAATTTATGGAAACATTCTGAAACCAAAGTACAATTAGGCATAAATAAGGCACAACCACTAAAGTGAGTCCAAACCTAGTGTATATTTATAAAGAGATGCAACTTATGATGCAATATTTAGCCCCCTATTAGCAAGTGTATGAAATTATGCTCATGTACTCTTGGGAAATTATGGAGAAACCAAGATATTGAAGAGTCAAGATGACTACAAGTTTGGAAAGGTGGTAGCTCCCAATACTTATGATATTGTCAATCTACAATATTGAGATAAAAGGGAAGTACAAAGTGAGTAATACGAGTAACATTGGTAACACACATGGAGCATGAAAATCACAAAGTTATGACATTTAGAGCTAGTAAGATTCATATATTCTCACTAGGAACCATATCAAAAATACAAGGCATAGATCTAGGACTAGTAAGATCCTTATATAGTTACTAGGAGTCATGTCTGAGACACATAAAAGCATGATACCCAAGTTAGTAAGATCCTCTAATACTTAGTCATAGATCGCATTCTAACAACAAATAGAAGGTCATATCTTGGTAACCTAACTAGTCCATGAGTAGTAGCTCAAAATTTTATCAAAGCTAGGTTAGGTTAGGAGCCCCAAGAACCTATAATGTGTCTTATAATGGGTGTTGAAAATAATCTACACTCAAGCCAACAATGGAATGGTAAGAAAGGGGGCAGTAGCTCAATGGTAGAGAAATTTATTAACAAATAGAATGCCTTAAGTTGGATTCCTAGCTATTTTATGAGTATTAGCTTAACATTTTCAAGCATAAATAACATCTACTCCCATCTCTACCTTAGATCCATCTTCCACCATTTCTCCTTACACAATCTCTAGTCACTTTCATGTACCAAAGCCACTAGTGCCACACCTTTAGTACTTACATCGTTCACTTATCATCCACCATATGGCCTATTTATCAAATTTATTTCTTCTACATGTAAAAGCCATATGCACAAGATGGAATGACAATTGGTAGATGTAAAAGCCATATTCCAAAACCTTTGCTAAAGTCCTTTATGCCAGTGCCAAAAATGTGAGGTTTGTAATAGGATGCGACATCCATCAAAGCATAATAGAGATGAGATTTCTCACAAGATGGTAGATCAAACAATGTAGGAAAGCATCGATTAAAAATAAATATAAGATTGCAGTTTATAGAGTTAACTTTATTTTGTCTTTTTGTGGCATTGAATTTCATAGTGTTTTAAAGAAGATATCATAGTTTTTCCAAAAAATGTCAAAAACCTGCCTAGTGTTTACCGAGAGGAGTAAATAATGTATAGTTTGGTCTCCCATGCATATAAATTCACCCAAATGTGTGGGAAGACCTTTTTTCATGCTATGTATGATATTATGTTGTGTGCAGGGCTCCAAATTAGATTTGGTATGTGTTTGGGCATGAGGACAGTCTGATATCTCTATGTATCAGACAGTAAAAGGCAATAAGAGTAAAGAATTTGGTGGGAAGACCAAGCGATTAGTATTTTGAAGTGGTTGATGACATAGAGAGGGGTGAGGCAACCTTATGCAACCTTCAGAAGGGTTTGTGGATCAAAACCAAATGAAATAGATTAAATTTTTATGACTTCCCTAAGGGTATTGATTGCCACAGTCATAGTTTTACTAGTGATATTGTTTTTGTTTTGATAGAGTTGTGTTTGTAAACCCAAGTGTGGACATGTAATGGAGTCATGAGATGTATTAATTCTGCATTGATACTTAACAACAACATAGTGTGTCGGCACCTAAAATATGAAAGGACTACATATTGGAAGGCGCGTGTGATGATGCCATGAAAGGTCTGATATCCCTATGTATCAGACTGAGAAAAACAGTGAAAGAAAAAAAAAATGCATTGAGAAGGAAAAAGGTTGAACTACCTAATGTTTGTTGTTGAAGTGATGTGTGGGGACCCTGCCAAGTCAAATACCTTGTTGTAGTTTCAAAGGGTGGAAAAAGAACAAGCATTTTATTTACCGTTCTAATAGACCATCCATCATAACAATGATTACCAATGATGTGTGTGTTGCAAACAAAGTTCTAGAGGAAGGATCTTTCTATTGTAATACCAAGTGAGTGTTCATAAACCTTGTGTAGGGTCCTCCAAGCCTAGAGTAAGGAGTTCGAAGCCTAGATACATTGATTTGGCCTTGTGTCCATCAATGAGTGTCGAGCCAATAGGAGAAGTCTTGAGACTGACACTTTTGGAAGTGTGGCATTGTTGAGAGCCAACACTTATGTGTGAACCCCATCTTCACGTATTATGATTAGTTGCCATGATACTTGACCCTATCCTCATGGTGTTGGCTCAATTCATATTAGTGTGTTTTGTTGAAGAAACATGATGTGAGAAGTTTGATGCAGAGGCAAGGGTAGAACTCAGTATTTCATATTAGGACAACAACCACATTGATTAGGCAAGTTAGATAAGGTCTCTCCAATGTTTAGGATACACAAGGGCAAAATTAGTCATGTAAGTATGCATGAGCATGGGAATGGATAGTTGCTTTCCTTTTAGACTGATTTGGACAATATTGAGAGGATCCTATAAGGAATGACTATCACCATACTCTCGATGATTTCACAACATTGATAATGAATTCACATTATACACTCATGGATCACCCCAATTAGACATTAGTCAACTTAAGATATGATACAAGGATTTCATACCACAAAGCCATTAGATATGGTTTGAGATGAAAAAGAAGATTTAAATGGTTTTGGTTGTGGCCATCAATGAGTGTTGACCCAATAGGAGAAGTCTTGAGACTGACAATTTTGGAAGTGTGGCATTATTGAGAGCCAACACTTATGTGTGAACCTCGTCTTCATGTATTATGATTAGTTTCCATGATACTTGACCCTATCCTCATGGTGTTGGCTCAATTCATATTAGCGTGTTTTGTTGAAGAAACATGATGTGAGAAGTTTGATGCAGAGGCAAGGGTAGAACTTAGTATTTCATATTAGGACAGAAACCACATTGATTAGGCAAGTCAGATAAGGTCTCTCCAATGTTTAGGATACACAAGGGCAGCATTAGTCATGTAAGTATGGATGAGCATGGGAATGGATAGTTGCTTTCCTTTTAGACTGATTTGGACAATATTGAGAGGATCCTATAAAGAATGAATATCACCATACTCTCGATGACTTCACAACATTGATAATGAATTCACATTAGACACTCATGGATTACCCCAATTAGACTGAAATGTGATTTCATAACTAACATTTCAACTTCTATATAACTAGTTCTATAGCCCGATTTTCTTGCCTGTGAAGAAAGACCATGTCAGACAATATCGGTGAACAAAAAAATAAGGAGACAATTCCTAGATTGTGGTCTAACTTGAAAAGAAAAGGTGATGGAAAATGTTATTGTCCCTAAAAAATTTGTCAGGGGTTAAAGACTAGAAGACTTCTAATCAAAACAACTAAGAAACATTGTAGGTTGCATGGTCACATTGAAGGTGGACATGATTATCATCCATTGGTAAGTTTTTCATTATATCATTTTAACAATTTATATACATAATAAATCACTTGATGATGAGATCATGATCATGGTTTATTTATGTTTATCAATTTTATATAGGTTGAGAACCTTGAAGTACATGATATGGATCAACACAACCCGAAGAATATGATTTTCAAAGTAGATGAACATGGAGGTGTGAATATCGAAGCTGAAGATAATTATCCCATGGAAGATGACAATCATGAGCCACAAAAAACAATTGAAGATGATGGTACAAATACATTGATCCATGACACATTTAGTACTCGTACAACTGATCATGATGATGAAGATGACCTTGATATTGTTAATGATGTCCCTCTACTTGAGAAGGCATCTGAGGCCCTTTACGAAGGCTCGTAGACAACTCTTCTCTCCATTGTATTGTTGTTGGTGAACTTGAAGGTTATGAATGGTTTATCCAACATAACAATCTCACGTATGTTAAGGTATGTCATATATGTCATAATAAATGGTGAATCATACTATACCATTGATATTCTTTATATTAACAAATTATTATTTTTTGCTGTAGATTGATAGGTGAGTTTTTGTTACCACCATCAAATATTCTACCTTGCTCATACTAAGAATTATCTGCCATTATGAAAGATATTGGAAAGGAGTATCAAGCAATAGATGCTTGTCCCAATGATCATATTATATATCACAAACAACATGAATTTTGAACTAAATTCCCTGAATATCCTTCATATATCTTTCATATATCCTTACATATATTACCATCCATATATATATCAACCTCATTCTAAGATTTTGAATTTGCCTCTTCTACCTCATTATGTGACAACAAAATGTGAGGATTTAAGAGAAGCTTCAAATCACAATAGCCCTTAGCATTGGTTCAGAAAGAGTCTCATATTATGCCTCCTAGATTAGATGACTCTGATCCTCATCACACTATTCAACTTTGTCCTCCTCACTGGATTGTTTGCACTCATGATGACAGAATTGTGAAGATTATATTTCAACAATTTTTCATTTTTTTTCTCGCTTCTTTTTCAACTCTTTATATTTCCTAAAATTGTATGAGCCTAATAGCTTCTACTCATGTTGATAGTTTGGTGGCTTTGAACAATGTCTCCTTCGAAGAAGCATGATCCTTGTAATTTTGGCCTTCCATGATGTGAAAAAGAGGTTATGTTATGAATAACGGTCCAGATGATTTAGTTATTTCTTATTATGTTGAGTATGAGTAAATTTGGGC
This sequence comes from Cryptomeria japonica, assembly GCF_030272615.1. Taxonomy (NCBI): domain Eukaryota; kingdom Viridiplantae; phylum Streptophyta; class Pinopsida; order Cupressales; family Cupressaceae; genus Cryptomeria; species Cryptomeria japonica. The sequence continues at coordinate 468,564,604 of NC_081414.1, forward strand.
TTCCTTGACTATGGTCACTATTTTGTACTAACTATTGTCATTTAGTGTGATTTGAGCATGGAATTCAAGTAATCATGAGGGTGGAAACAATCTTCAAGTGTTAGGGGGTACGCGGCCTTGACCAAGGGATGAAAGTATCAGGGAAGTACAAGTGATTCATGTGTAGATCAATGTGTCATTCACCTATTAATTCCTAGCAATATTCTCAAATAAACAAGCAAAGAGGTATGTTGAGTGAATATATACATTTTATGTTGCCATGATATAAGTAAGATATCAAACAGGTAACTTAGATTGATTTGCAATTTCATTCATAAATATTAGATCTTCCTTGTGGATTTTTGAATGCATAATGTCTCGTTGATTTCAATATCTTTATTGCAAGTACTCTTTTCAGCATGAAAATCTACTCATTGAGGTCTCTTACTAAATGCAAGTCAATTATCCTATCAATGATGATACATTTTGCATGCATTTAATGGGGAAATCTTATTAATAGCTATGGTTGGGTTGTTAATTGTTTTGTGAAAATATATACAAGTAGATTGGGACATTAGAGTTATAAACACCAAAATTGTGTTTGAGATCATTGTCCTAATTGTAACAGTCAACCACCATTGGCCCAAGGCTACACCAACATCATTGTGACACCAAGGTTTGTGCATACTGGTGTAAGGGCTACTCTTAGGACATTTCATTACCATTACATATACACACCTAGTGGGGTTTCCAAACACAACTTGTTTGAGTAGGTAGCATCACTGGTAAGCTTGTGATTGTCACAATAGGTACCCTTAGGACAATCATTAATATTTGGTCTATGGCACTTTTATATGGCTTCTAAATGCTTCTATGGGGTGTGCAGGGGTCCCACACATCTCTTCCAACATTCCATCCAAGGCACTTCACTCTCACCTATCTTATATTCCACTTTCTCTATGCTACTATCCCAGAGGTCCAATACATGCTGTTAACATTGCTTTGATAACTCCAAATTAATATCTATGCTCATCCTAAGGTAACATGTTCATAGTCAATCAATAAGCTTTCTCTATGTGATTTGAAGTAAGATATTGATCTATATAGTTAATTTTGTGATTGATTTGAGTGATACATCCATTGTCAAACCTTAAGAAAATTTTGTTCCATATCCTAGATTTATTTTGTTTTAATTCTCAGTGAGTAATTTTCAATAGTAATAAAGTGGTATATATCTTTATATTTCAATGACAAAAGATTAGTTATTTGAATAAATACATATAAACATAAAACATATTTTTCAAATTGCTTTGATATATTATGTATAACAAATTGCTATGGTTGTGAATTGCTTTGATATGGTTGCAAATTGCTTTGATATATTATGTATAACAGATTGCTATAACCAAATTTTTGTGCTATACTCTTGGATCCAATACTCATGATTTTGGATTTTAGATAGCATGCCTCGCTAGATTACTTTGGACTATAGGTGTAGATTCATTGTGGTTTATGCTAAAATAATTCAAACAATTGTACATAGTTTATGGGTGACTTCACTTAAGAAACTCATGTCTCATCTCAATTATGTTCAATTACATTGTCAATTTGAAGATTTGGTCAATTTTGAGGTAGGAACTCAAATTCCTCCTTTGTTTTTTAATTGAATTGATTTTAGTTTGTTGCAAATGAATTGTTGAGTGAATTAAAGTATTCTTCCAATTTAAATCTCTCCATTTGTATGATTATATGATTTGTATGAACTAAATTTGGAAATTACGAGTATATATGAGGTTATGTCGTTCAATTCTATTTGGGATGTTGAAATGACAAATCGAGGGAGTATTGTATTGTTGAGTTGATTAGAATCAAAAGGCTATTTTTGCATTTTCATTTTATGCACTTTGAAATTTCAATGTTTTTGAGGTCCATCAGTTAAGGGTGTTTGTCTTGGTCTCATAGGCTATTTAGTCTCATGGACGTCATTAAAATCCTTCATTCATTCATTCATCAATGGTAATTGGCCTCATGACTGGTTTTTGGTCCAAACTTGGGAATTATTGAAAAGTGGTATTTGATGATTTTGAGATGATATTCTATTATGGAATCATGGTAACATATTTGTGAATTTTGAGAAGGTATCAATTGGGATCCGTTCTCTTGGTGTTGTGCCCAATTGAGTATGTCTTGCTTATGTATGAAAATGGCATTTTGCAATTGAGACAATTTGATGTATTTGAGATGTCTTTCATTTAGATATGGCATGAGCTTAGTCCTAGAGTGAGTCTAGGGAATGGCTCCCTCTCCTGTCCCTTGTCTGAAAGTGGTACGCTTGGCATTCATGTTTGGAGATTGATGTAATTGAACATAATTGATATGTTTTATTCTCTTCACTTAAGTATATTATGGGCTCATAACCCATAAGTCCCAAGATCAATTTAATAACTAGAAAATAAGATATCTAAATGAGTTGAAATTTTTTAGGAGTAAACATGTGGGCATGTTGAACTATATAGGGGGAGAGAATACTTAGTATGAGATATATACATGTCATTCAATAGGTATATGTCATGATTATCGTCTTTGAATATATGTCATGAGAATGCATGATTATCGTCTTTGAATATATGTCATGAGAATGCATGATTATCGTCTTTGAATATATGTTGAATTTATAATAACAAGTGACTACTTAGTATGAGATATATACATGTCATTCAATAGGTATATGTCATGTATTGACATAGGATGACACTTTATATGAGACTATCAATTTGGGATATACTTATAAGAAATATGTATATATATAGTAGATAAGTTTTGGTAGCTCCCAAGAACAACTAACTTAGATAAGGTAGATAAAGTCATTTCATCTCCCTGATTGGCTTTAAAGGCTCTTGTATTTGGGTAAGCTAATTCCCTATCATCACCATTTTTAATAGGTTTACCAGTACTCAGTGGTTCATATAGTCCTCTTCGGAGTTGGACCATCTCAACCATGGTGCACTTGATCATATTAGCTTGAAACCAGTGAGCCTCATATTAGCTTGAAACCTATGCCCCCTATTGGTAGTTGATGGGGATAGAATATCATTCGCTATAAATATCAATGAGGTGTGCTTTATGTCTAGATACTAATAATTAAAAAAAATAAAAATAAATAGCCGTCGGAATTACAACGGATACTAAACTTTACACCGATGATGGAATCGTCAGACCAACAACATTCTCATCGGTACAAAGTTGCAGGATTCCATCAAAATTCAGACCCCAACTAAACAAACATCTGATGAGGATGTTGTATGTCTGACGAAACTTCCTTGTCGGATGGTCGTCGGTGCATATTAGTGGACCGATGACAAAATCGTCGGACATACAACATTCTCGTCGGTGCAAAGTTTCAGACTTCCGTCGACATTTCAATGAAATCTAAACAAACATCCGACGAGGATGATGTATGTCGGATGACTTTTTTGACCAAAAGAGTGATCATGCCTTCCATCGACATAGTGCATGGTGTCGTCGTAATGACGACGCTCAAAGGCATCGTCAAAAAGTCCAACGACAAGTTTTTGACGGCTACTTTTGTTGGCATTCTGATGAAAAGTAGTCGCAATTGCGACAAACGACCATAAAAAATTAGCCCCGAATATACTAGTGTCTTCTTATTATTTTATCTCTTTCCTTCTCAATAACATAAATTTAGTTCTCCAAAATCAAAATTTGACCATCAATTGATGTAGTCAATGAAATCAGTTCGTCAAAAGAATTAGCTATACTTGCAATTTTCTCCTAAATTTCTTTTATCTTTTTATCCACATTAGTTGTAAGTATTTCAGTGTTACAACATACCCTATATATATTTGTACATTGCTTCAAAGAATTTTTTATTAGTATCAACTTTTCATCAATCTTTTTCTTCTCAGTGTCAATTACCTAATCAAATGCAGCTCTCTTAGCCTGAGTAAACCTTTCTAGTGATTTTATATTTGAGATTTGTTGTAAGGATTGAAAATCCTTTTAATTATTCTCAGTGATTATCTTAAGCTTGTTGGATGGGCTCGCCTCATTTTCAATCTTACACTCCAGGACCAGTCTGTGTAAAATAGTGATTGATTGATATATAATCCCTTTATCTATGGATCCCTCCTTCATTAGTTTTTGTGCTACCATCATCATCAGTTCAGTGGGACTCATCTCTGTGATGTTTTTCTTTTCAACCTGAGGAGTGTCAATTGACAACAATGATGGACCAACAATCGGTTCCCTACTAGATTCCCCTGCCTTCTCCTCTGAATATTTATCCTTTATAACCTCCTCACTTGCACCGGTGGCTTCGCTACTTGGTGCAGTCTGTGTAACTGTCGGTTCCTCTGTAGGAACTGTAACTTCAACTTGTACATTTGTATCTGGAGGACAATTATCCTTAATATTAGTATCTTGTACAATATTATCTTGTTCACTCTCTTTATTAACCGGTATCTCAATATTTGTCTGTACATTTATATTTACCGGGGGCTCAATTTCCACTATCTTAATATTTTTCAAAATCGAGGGTGAAGTACCCATAATCCCTTTTTCTTTTCCTTCAATCGTGGTATCTACAATGTCTGTCTTGGTTTCCGGTGAAGTAAAGAATCCCCTATTTTCTTTAAGAAATTTAACCCATTCTTTTTGAGTCTCCTTTATTATTTCATTTACTCTTCCGAGCATCAGACTAGTTATCCTATGTTTGCTATTGAAATTTTTTTTGTCTGCCACCTCAAGTGTCTTTTCCATTTCATTAGGAGCAATAGTAACATAGATAGATAATAGCTCTTTAATTTTAATATGTTTATCTTCTTGCATAGCTGATAGTCTTCTATCATCTAACATGTTATACAATTCAGTCGGTATTTGATTTTCTATTTCTATTAAGGCTTTCTTATAAATATCCAAGTATAATAAGACTTCTTCCTCTACCTCTCTTTGTTCATCCTCCTCTAAGTGATCATAGTAAAATTGAACATTCTTCAACATGCCATCTTTAGTGATTTCATCTACTAATTTTGCACAAGTTTTAGGTGGAACCTTACTAGAATCAGTGGCACTCTTCTTCTTCCCCTTTGCAGTACTGGATGCAGCCAAAGGTGTTGCCTTTGGTTCTTGTGTTTGTGCTGCTATTTTGATTGTAACCTTCCGAACCGGTTGCTTCTTAGCTTCTACCTTTTTTTCCTCTAGTATCTTCCTAACAACCCTCTTAAATGCCAACAGTGTGTCATCCTCAGATTCTGATTCTGCAGTAACAGACTGAATATGAACTTCATGATCCTTCCTCTTTCTACCTTTCTTCGGGACAGCATCAATTAATGCTCTTATGTCCTTTGAGACCTTCTTTACAAATCTGTTTGCTTTCCCTTCCCGCTTCTCTCTTTTCTTTTGGTTGAACTCTGTTTCAACCTCTTGAGTTTTCTATTGTGCAGTACCGCAAGGCTTCTCTGCCTCATCTATTGGTGCATCAATCAACATTTTTGCATAGGCATCAAGAATCTGTGCATCCACCTCATAGCCCATTTCTTCAATCCAAATATTTTAGGGCTTAAATTCTTCCATGAGTGTCTCATCCTTCTTTACCATCAAGCATATGTCGGTTGAATATTTTTCTATAATATGCTCAGGTACCCTAGTTTTGAGTACAAATTCTTCATTTTTGTGTGTTTGTTCATAGTTTGGTTTGAGATGGTGCATAAGAGTCTTATATTAGGTCCTCATATGTTTTTGAAATGTTTTGGTAGGTTGAATGTCCTTAGGACAACACATTTGCTCAATTTTGGCTTGTAAGCCCTTGTAAGCCTAAAATGGCATAATCTTGCATTTTTATGTAAAATGTATTGAATAACCTTGTTTGGAATTGGGACATGTTGAATTAGTGGTTTTTAGTCATCCTAGATGGTTTGGAGAAGAAAACAAAGCATGTAAAGCAAAAATACACTTTTTGGCAAAAGTTGTCAAAGTTGCTTGACAACTTTTTGCAACGTTGAGCAACTTTTTGCATTTTTGAGTAAAGGATTAGTTAGGGAACTAATGGAGAGTTAGTTAGGCCAAAAATGGAATATAAATTCCCTAAGCATGAATGTTATGAGGTTGGTGAACGCCTGGACCAGATTGGAATACAAATTGGAGACCATTTTTGAGTTTTTACCTTGTGTTTTTCCAAGAATTAGAGCCGCAGGCCGTACTTGATGGAATGATTGCATTTTTGTTCTTTTCTTATTGTTTTGTACATTTTATTGTAGTTCTCAGGAAGCATCTTGATTATTTTTTGTGCAGGTTTGAATTAAGTTGTTAATTTTGTAAGCTCTCGGCCTGAGTAGGGGTTTGAGAGGCCTGTACATGGTTCCAGCTTGAAGTCCTTTGAGTTCTTCTCAATAACCCTTGGGACTCAAGCTATGAAACCTTTTTACAATGTACATAGTCTTTATTTTCCTTTGGAGGTCATTGAAAGGCCAATGAGCATCATTTCCTAGGTGAGCTCAGTCATAGCCCGATTAGGAAATGAGTGAAATTATGCAAGTGTTTGTAGGGATGATCGGGGTTGGAAGTGAAGAGTGTTTGGCATGAACAAATGGGGTGTGGTAGAGCATACGTGTGAGTTTGGAGGTGTGGCAGATCAAGAAAGACACCAAACCCTTAGAAAAAGACCAAAACAAGCCTAAAACCCCCTAAAACAAGCATTTCTCGGGTTCCGTACTTGTATGGTCAGATTGAGATTTCGCATTTCATAAATTGGAAAGTAATTCCAAAAGGGTACTTGGATCACCAAAGAGGTTGTGTGGGTCTTTGGGGAAATTGTGAGAAAATCCACAAAAATCGGTTAGGTAGGGCTAATTGGGGCTCTAGGGCTACTAAGCCTAGAAAATAGGGAAAAGGAAGGAGCGATGGGGAAATGCATCAAACCCATACTCAAAATAGTTGATTACCCTTGGAAAAAATTATGAACACTTACTACAACCTCTGCAAGCATTTGTTAGGAGTTTAAGAGTGTAAGGTTGGATTTACCTTTGTGAATCTCAACCATGCCTGAGCAACCAGTGAGCACATCTTGATTGGGAGCACTCCTAGAGAGTTGAGGTGTCTAAATTCATTAGTAGACAAGATGAAAAATGAAGGGAGCCCACTAGGACAATATTTGACTACCTTTTGACAAAGGATAGACTCTCTTTGAGTTCACCTCCCCATCATAGTGGTATCAAAGCCACCGATATTTTGGAAGAAGGCAGTACATGACAGACACTAAATTAGTAGGAGAGAATGGTCTAAGGATGGTGACCAATGCAGAGCTAGCCAAGAAGGTAGAATATCAAGAGGAAGAAAATAGGCTCCTTGGAGAAAGATTACTACAACTGAAGAGCAAACTAGACATAGTTGAAGACAAAACTGAGAAAGTGACAATCAAGGTCAATGAAGGGAAGGGTAAAGAAGTTGTAGAAGAGGATAGGACACCTGAACAAGACCCTATTCTACCCAAAGAACCTTTCCTGAAAGCAATCAAAGCCGTAGGGGGAAAATCCCTAGAAGGAGTGCCACTTTTTTGTGGAAAAATGGAACTTGAGGTAGTCCTGGAATGGATAGAGGGATTGGAGAATCACTTTGAATGTGATGGAATGAGTGAGGCACAAAAGGTGAAGGTGGCCAAGTCTAGATTGATGGAAGCAACATTGACTTGGTGGAAATTTATCCAAGAAGAGAGGCAAAAAGAGCGTAAGAACCCCATAGCTACTTGGAAGGGCATGTTAGCCAAGGTGAAAGAAGCATACATCCCTGAAGATTATGAAATCCAATTGCGTAAGAGGAGACAAAATTTGAGACAAAGAGATTTGGATGTGAGTAGCTACATTGAGTAATTTCAGAAGTTGTGCCTGAGATCCAAGGTGGTAGAGGATAAGAGAATCAAGGTAGCCAGATACTTAAATGGCTTGAGATGGAATATTCAAGAAGAATTAAGCTTGTTATGCCCCAACACTGTGCACAAGTGCTATCAGTTGGCACTAAAAGTGGAGGAAAAGAGTAAGAAGAAACAAGAACAAAACAGTGGAGGCAGAGGTAGGGGAAGAGATAGCAAAGGCCAGAGAGGTAGTTTTGGTGGAAGAAGTGTAGACCCAAGATCCTAAGGGGATTCCAAGTTGGTTGAGAAAAGTGGGGATTCCAATAGAAAGAGCAGCTATAGAGGAAGGGGATCTAGCAACTCTAGTAGAGAAAGGTCTAGTGGATTAGGAAGAGGGTCCTATTTTGCCACCATGAAGTGCTACAATTGCCATCAACTTGGACACCTGGCCTATAGATTTCCTAAGAAGTCTTCTTCATCCCAAGGAGGTGAGAGGAGAGTAAATTATGATCAAGAGGATGCAACAAACATGAAAGCATCAGAAGTAAGCTTGGATTCAGAGGTTGGAGAGAACCTCATGATAAGAAGAGTCTTGATTAAAGAACCGGTTAAGGAAGAACCTAGCCAAAGGAGATCCTTGTTTAGGATAAAATGCAAGATTATGGGAAAGGTATGTACAGTGGTGGTGGATTCAGGATCCACAAATAACATAGTGTGAGAGGAAGCAATGAGTAAGCTCAATTTACCAAGAATACCACATAGTGATCCTTATAGAGTTACATGGCTCAACAAGGGGCATCATGTTCTTGTAAATGAAAAAACTTGGATGGAGTTCACTATAGGAGGCTACAAAGACAATATCTTGTTTGATATCTTGCCCATGGATGCTTGCCACCTACTCCTAGGTAGGCCATGATAGTTTGACAGGAAGGCAATACACCATGGAGAGAAGAATGCTTATATCTTCCAAAAGGATGGAACTACCTGCAAAATCCAATCCATAAGAGACCAAGTAGAGGGCAGATCCAAAGGTCCTAATGTGTTGTTGGTTGGTGAGAAAGAGTTCATTAACACACTCAAGGAGGGAGAAGGAGTGGGGTTTGCTATTATTGTAAAGCCAAAAGAGGACAACAAGGAGAAGAAGATGAGCATTCCTAAAGAAGTGCAACAGGTTCTAAATCAGTTTGAGGACATAATTAGTTATGGAACACCATCGACATTGCCTCCTCAACATGCCATAATTCATCAGATTGACTTTATACCTGAAGCTTCTTTGTCCAATAAGGCAGCTTATAAAATGACACCAGATCAAAACAAGGAGATATCCAAGCAAATACAAGAACTCCTAGACAATGGACTAATCAGGAAGAGCATCAACCCATGTGCAGTACCCACCATTTTGGCTCCAAAGAAGGGAGGTACTTGGAGACTTTGCATTGACTCTAGAGCCATAAACCGGATTACTATCAGATATAGATTTCCAATCCCAAGAATTGAAGACTTGATGGATTGTTTGGGAGGTGCTAAATACTTCACCAAGATAGATCTCAAGAGTGGTTACCACCAAATCAGAATAAAGGAGGGTGATGAATGGAATACTGATGAATACTAAGAGGGGGGGTGAATTAGTATGCCAAAAATCTTTGCACTAAAACACTTACACAGTCGAAAGATAAACTAGTAAAGCAGTCTGACAATCAAACTGGTTATCACACATACAAACCAAAATGTGAATAAAACATTCACCCACAAAAGCAATACAACCATAACACAAGATATTTGACGTGGAAACCCAACTAGGAAAAACCACGGTGAGATGGAACTCACAAGTCACTATCTGCAGAATAGAAACTAGACCGGTTAAGGTCAGACCGGTTAAGATCTTACAATGTTCTTCACCAAAACAGATCCTATTAGGAATCTCAATGTCTGTTAGGAGATAAGTCCTATTAAAGACTACCTTGTTAGAGGATTTTAGATTCACATGTGTGAACCACCTTGTTAGAGGATTATACAAAGGCTTTGAGGCCTACCCGGTTAAGGGCTATAGACTTGTCAAAGATGTGAGTAATCAACAAGTGTTTGATCTATCTACTAGCACAAATTGCTTGGATAGAGCCAGTATTGCTCACAGCTAATGCATTCCAGCATTACTTCAGTCTCCTCTATCTCTCTCTCAGTTACAACTCGATCTTCTCTCATAAGATCGCTCTGCACTTCCACCTTAAACCCTAGCTCAACATAAACCCTATTCGCAACTTCTTCAACAACACAAAAACCCTAGACATGATGTCCTTTTAAAGGAATTTGATTTCATGTTGGTCCAATAGGATTACATTACAATTTCCTAGGTTCAGTGAATCTAGACATACTCATTAACATGACACAAGAATCACCGTCAATGTGTTGGCATCGTCAAACAATCGGTGGATTGGTAACTCATCACAAAATGCCGGTTGGTAACTCATCACATATTATTACCGGTTTATACAAAATGCCGGTTGCCGGTTTGACAAAAATGAAGACTGGTAAGAATGTGTTGTGCTGCTTTGCTTCCTCGTACCGCTTGTGATATGTGAACCACTTGGGGTCAGCATGCCGCTTCAGACTGGGAAACACATTCTGCGAAATCACCACTAGTCTAAAGACTAGTATACAACATACCGGTTGAGCATGAGCTCATACATATAAAGGGGATCTCAATACAAGTGTCTGTTCATCAATGTAAATCACAACATAAACATCAAAAATGCCAACAAATACAACCTTCAAGACTACATAAGGACTCTATGAATGGCTTGTTATGCCATTTGGACTCACAAATGCCCCTAGCACATTCATGAGACTCATGAATGAAGTAATAAAGGACTGCATTGCTAAATTTGTTGTTGTTTACTTAGATGAAATATTAATTTTTAGCAAGTTTAAAGATGAGCATCTTAAGCATATAGAAATTGTCTTGAGTAAACTTTGTGATGAGCAATTAACCATCAATTTGGAGAAATGTGAGTTTATGAAATAGGAGTTGGTGTATCTTGGGTTTGTAGTCTAAAGAGGTGATTTTAAGATGGATACCTCTAAGGTGAAAGCCATAATGAGCTGGGCCACACCTAGGACAACAAGTGAAGTGAGAAGTTTCCATGGCTTGGCTCAGTTTTATAGGAAGTTCATTAGAGGGTTCAGTGAAATATGTGCACCCATGCTTGAGACAATCAAGGGAGGTATGAGAACCAAGTTTGTATGGAAAAAGGAAGCACAAAGAGGTTTTGATCTCTTGAAGACAAATGTGGCTACTCAACCGGTACTTATCCTACCAAGTTTTGACAAGCTCTTCACCATTGAATGTGATGCAAGCAACATAGCGGTTGGAGTAGTTTTGAGTCAAGATAATAGACCGGTTGCCTTCTTCAATGAGAAGATAAATGATGCAAATAAAAGGTATTCCTCCTATGATTTGGAATTACATGCACTTGTCCAATCTCTTAGGAAATGGAGGCATTATTTTCTGCCCAAGGAATTTGTGGTTTACACTGATAATCAAGCTCTTAGCTTTCTTAATTCTCAAGAAAAGTTAAACTATAGGCATATTAAATGGGTAGAGTATTTGCAGACATATACCTTTACCATTAAACACAAGAAAGGATAATGTAATAAGGTAGATGATGCATTGAGTAGGAGGTTACTAACAATGCAAGAAGTGCAGCTCAAAAGCATTGGAGTGGATAGTTTCAAGAATTTATATGAAGAAGATGAAGACTTTGTTGCTGCCTCCAAAGTTTACCAAGGGTTTGGAAACCATTTTCACAGTGAATATGCAGCTTACACCTTGCAAGAAGGCCTTTTGTTCAAAGGAGGACAACTATGTGTGCCTAAAGGGTCTATGAGAGAAAACTTGATGCAAGAGAAGCATAATGGATGCTTGAGTGGATATTTTGGTTTGAACAAGACTTTGGAAATTGTCCAAAGGTTCTACTTTTGACCTAAAATGCAAAGAGATATCAGAAGATATGTGGAGAAATGTGTGGTTTACCAAAGAGCTAAGGGTACATCTTCAAATGCTGGTCTTTATCAGCCTTTACCTATCCCCAACCGACCATGGGAGTGTGTAAGTATGGACTTTGTTGGTTTTTTCTAAAACCAAATTAGGTTTTGAAAGCATTTATGTTGTGGTAGATAGGTTTAGTAAGATTGCTCATTTTATTCCATGCAAGGTCACTCATGATGCTAGCCACATTGCTCACTTGTTTTTAAAAGAGGTTATTATAATTCATGGTTTACCTATCAGCATTATGTCAGATAGGGATGGAAAGTTTATTGGTCATTTTTGGAAGACTATTTGGCAAAGATTAGGTACTAATTTTTCTTTTAGTTCAGCCTATCATCCCCAAATGGATGGAACTGAGGTGGCCAATAGAACACTTGGAAATCTACTTAGATGCCTAACAGAAGAGTATGGTCAAGCTTGGGATCAGTTCATCCATCAAGCTGAGTTTTCCTACAATGATAGTGTGAATAGGTCCACCGGTAGAATTCCTTTTGAGGTGGTGTATGGTATTCATCCTAGAGGAGTTTTGGAGCTCAAAGATGTGGGAAAGATGGGACATCAAAGTGGACATGCCTTAGACATGACTCAATCAATGCAGGAGGTTCATGAGCAGGTTAGGACAGCCCTATTGGACACTACCCAAAGGATCAAGGACAAAGTGGATGAGAAAATAAATGATATCCAATTTGTTGCTGGTGACATGGTGATGGTACATTTGAACAAGGCAAGAATTCAGAAAGGTGTCCCTAGCAAGCTTCAAATGAGGAGGATAGGTTCTTGCAAAGTTTTGGCCAAGTATGGTAATAATGTATACAAGGTAGACTTACTCGGTGATATGGATTTGTCACCCATTTTCAATGTGGTAGATTTGGTGTAGTATATGGGCATACTTCCAGTAGAAGATAGTAGAGTTTTAGAGGTCTCTCAAGCACTTTTAGACCTGCCCTTCCCAGTTGCACCCATTTCCCAAGCAGAGAAGGTGTTAGATTCTAGAATTTTCAAGAAAATAAGGCATACTGCCTACATGGAGCACTTGGTTAAGTGGAAGCACCTTCCAACATAAGAGGATACTTGGATACCTGAGGTAGACTTCTCTAAGCATGGAGTTCCACTTTATTTTCTGCCTCAAGGAGTCACTTGACTTCTTTTCATTGGGGGGAGTATGGTGTAGGAGCACCTAGTTTTGAGTACAACTTATTCATTTTGGTGTGTTTCTTCATAGTTTGGTTTGAGATGGTGAATAAGAGTCTTCTCTTAGGTCCTCATATGTTTTTGAAATGCTTTGGTAGTTTGAATGTCCTTAGGACAATGCATTTGCTCAATTTTGGCTTGTAAGCCTAAAATGGCATAATCTTGCATTTTGATGTAAAATGTCCTGAATAGCCTTGTTTGGATTTTGGACATGTTTAATTAGTGGTTTTTAGTCATCCTAGATGGTTTGGAGAAGAAAACAAAGCATGTAAATCAAAAATGCACTTTTTGGCAAAAGTTGTCAAAGTTGCTTGACAACTTTTTGCAACGTTGAGCAACTTTTTGCATTTTTTACCAAAGGATTGGTTAAGGAATTGATGGAGAGTTAGTTAGGCCATAAATGGAATATAAATTTCCTGATCATGAATATTATGAGGTTGGTGAACACCTCGAGCAGATTAGAATACAAATTGGAGACCATTTTTGAGTTTTTACCTTGTGTTTTTCCAAGAATTAGAGCCGCGGGTCGTACTTGATGGATTGATTGCATTGTTGTTGTTTTATTATTGTTTTGTACATGTTCTTGTAGTGCTCAGGAAGCATCTTAATTATTTTTTGTGCACATTTGAATTAAGTTGTTAATTTTGTAAGCTCTCGACTTGAGTAGGGGTTTGAGAGGCCTAAACATGGTTCCAGCTTGAAGTCCTTTGAGTTCTTCTCAATAACCCTTGGGACTCAAGCCATGGAACCTTTGTAAAGTGTATATAGTCTTTATTTTCCTTTTGAGGTCATTAAAAGGCCAATGAGCATCATTTCCTAGGCGAGCTCAGTGATAGCCCAGTTAGGAAATGTGAAATTATGCAAGTGTTTGCAGGGATGAGAAGGGTTGGAAGTGCAAAGTGTTTGGAATGAACAAGTGGGGTGTGGAAGAGAATATGTGTGAGTTTGGAGGTGTGGAAAATCAAGGAAGACACCAAACCCTTAGAAAAAGACCAAAACAAGCCTAAAACGCCCTAAACAAGCATTTCTTGGGTTCCATACCTGTACGATCAGACTGAGATTTATCATTTCATAAATTGGAAAGTACTTCCAAAAGGGTACTCAGATCACCAAAGAGGTTGTGTGGGTCTTTGGGGAAATTGTGAGAAAATCCACAAAAAATGGTTTGGTAGGGCTAATTGCGGCTCTAGGGTTACTAGGCCTAGAAAATAGGGAAAGGAAGGAGTGATGGGGAAATGAATCAAACCCATACTCAAAACTAGTTGATTACCCTTGGAAAACATTATGAACACTTACTACAGCCTCTGCAAGCATTTGTTAGGAATTTAAGAGTGTAAGGTTAAAATTACCTTTGTGAATCTCAACTATGCCTGAGCAACCAGTGAGCACATCTTGATTGGGAGCACTCTTAGAGAGTTGAGGTGTCTAAATTCATTGGTAGACAAGATTAAAAATGAAGTGAACCCACTAGGACAACACTTGACTACCTTTTGACAAAGGATAGACTCTCTTTGAGTTCGCCTCCCCATCACCCTTACCCTAGACCTCATAGATTTCTGGAATGCTTTGAAATATCCCCATACCTTATCATCTCTTTGACTTCCTAAAGAAACAACTGTCTATTTCAATTTTCTCCCTATAGGGATGTCAAATGCCCATTGCCTTTTACCAAAACCGGGTGTATCATTCATGAAATATAACATCAAGCAAACTATCAAGTTGCCATACCAGAATGTGCCCTTCTTTTCACCCTTAATCTTCCCTAGGTTTATTAACAACTCATCTAGTATCAAACTGCATAGATATAATTTTACATTCTCTCTCATCATTTTGTATGTAGCCAAAATGCATGAACTGGAAACAGAAATCAGTCAGTTTGACTGAGTTACCTTATACCCAACGATCATGCTACTAAATTTTATGTTTGTTTCGGTGATAGTGCTCACTTTCATGGATCTTTTGTCAGATGTTGCGCTGGTGATATTTCTCACAAAATCATTTGAGACCTTCTTGTCTGGATGTTGTCCAATCGATGGAAAACAAGTGATTGCCCGGATTGCTTCCTTAGTGATTTTGTAAGGTCTATTTAACCATATAAACTCCCCATGTACTTTGCTTAGAACATATCTGATTATCTCATCCTCAAATTCAGGAATATCCAGAATGTCGGTAAAGCCTAGGTCTTCAATATGCTTGAATGCCGGTTTGATCTTTCTAGATTCTCCCATCAGCTCACTCATATACATTCCCTTAATTCCTGAAGTTCCCAAGTCCTTGATGTGACAGTGAATATATGCCCTTACATCCTCTACATAGACAACTACCTCCAAAATGTGAGAAAATGCTCCAACTGAATCTTCCAGGGTAGTCACATGTGGATACCACTTGAAAATTAGCTTGGGGCAATCCTTGACCTCTACTACAATTGGGTTTGCAATAAAAAAAGAAATAGATGATGATCCCGCTTCCATGTTTAAAGATAAATACCTTTTGATCGCTCTCGGTGAAAACCTTCAATAAATTCTTCTAGACGCTGGTGAGATCACTCAAGAAGAAATCTGATTTCTCTGAATTACCTTTGATTGCTCTTAGTTGCTCTGAATCGCTCAGAAATTGCTCTGAATGCAAGGTGATCAACAATGAAGTCAATTCAACCTTTTTATCTTTCAAGAAAAATTGTAATCTTTCATTGGCATAAATGACTACTGCTAAAAGATACCAGATCTCGCTCAGAACATATCCATGCTAGATAATCATCTCCAATATATGGAACATCTTCCAGAACTTCTTCTCGAGGCATATGCAACATCTTCATGCATTTTTCCTACCCCTAAGGCATCTGCCTCAGTTACCGGATGAGCTCCCTGCTAGTGTAGGAGCAGCCTGTCCTACCGGATAAGTAACCAGTGCATTCCCATCTGATGATTTTTCTTTAGTCTTTCTAACCCATCTCTAAGTATAATCTTGCTAGATTTCACTAAACTTCTCTTTTCCTTTCTCACTTGATCCTCCATTACCAACTGGTGGATTTCTGCTTCTACAGAACTTAGCAATATGTCTAACCTCATTACATGCATAACATGTAACATTGTTCCTTTGAATTTCTTTGCTAAAACCGGTGAAATATTTTGACCTGCATTGATTAGCCATATGTCCAAATTTTCCACATGCATAGAATTTAACATTCATTTTGCAATCTTTTGTTTTATGACCAACCTTATTTCATTTAAAACATTTACCTAGAGAAGAATTAGGGTTATGATTTTCTTTGTTTCTACATTGCCTAGCCATGTGACCAAATCTATTGCAAACAAAACATCTACCATTGAATTTATAAGCATTAAATTGCCTTACCGGTGCCTTATGGTTTTGATCTTCATTAGCAGTACCAGAACTCTGTCCTTGCTCAAATCTGAGTCCACTGGAATCTCCAATTTGTCTTTGTCTCTTCAATAACTCATCTAGCTGTGATGAGCTAATCTTGAATTTTTCTTTATACTCACTTGCAATAGTTAAATCTTCTCTTAGAATTATCATTTGTTTCTCAATCTCTTGTTCATTACTCTAGGATTGTACCAAATCAGTTCTCAACATATCATTTTCATGAACCAACCTACCAAATTATTCAAATTTGTTCTTCAGGGATACAACAAGATTTTCTTCCTTCTTATTTTTTTCGTCACTCTCCTTAGACATCCTCATAGTTATAACTTGCATTTCATTTTTCATAACCATGTTCTCCTGACTCAATTTATGACATTGTTCTTTAAGTGCATCTTTCTCTTCATCATCCTGACTTTGCAAAAGTTTTTTCCTCCTAGCTTGAACATATGATAGCCTCTCTTGTAGGACAAGAATGCATTCCTTAGCAGAATTCAATTCATCTTGTAGCTTTAAGTTCTTCAATCTTTCAGTATCATAATCTTCAAGTGCCATCTCAAGTTGCTTCTCCAAATCCATATCCATGGATTCTGGTTTTTAGATCTTCCTCAAGCTATTAAACTTTCTCTGACACACAAGGCTCTGATAAAAATAGTTGGAAACCAATAACATTGAGAGGGGGGGGGTTGGTGAATCAGTGTTATACCGGAAAGATAAATTTTAGCCTTATTAAAACATGCATACACCAACCGGTATACTGATACATACATAATTGAAAGAAGTAAAGCAACCAATAAGCCAATCACATAAATGAGAACCATAACACACAAATTTATATGTGGAAAACCTAAAAGAGGAAAAACCATGGTGGGATTTGTGACCCGCAATATCAATTCACTGGCCATATGAAGAGATATTACAAAATATGAGGGCCCTACACTTGTAGGAAGACTTACAGCCTAGAGCGCACTGCTCAATCACAAAACGAGCCTCATTGATTACATAAAATTCCAGACTACAATCCGGAGAAGTGTAAACTGCTAAGATAGCATCTTCTATGCCAGAATATAATTCTGGTTTAAGCTCTGTTTGTTTCGGTTTGAAATCCTAAACCCTTTACTAGAATAACCCTTACATAAATTTCCTCACATACATGATCTCTTTGATATATTTCACATCATATTACATTCACATATCCGAAATCTCCTATCATATGTCTCTTGTATATATATCAAAATGATCTAAACAACTATCCTATATACCCTATACAAATTTACATGCCTTATGTCGGCTTACAAAGATATATACAATATCAAATTACATGTCGACCAGATAACATAAATGCATAAACATTAAAATCAGTTGTCGATGCTGAATCCAAGATATGTCGGCCTCCAATACTGATAACCTTTACTAAACCTTGTTGGATTGCATTTGCGGTAACCAAAGAAATTCTCTAGCCCTGCCAGTGCCGGTGCCGGTGAGGTATCTGTGAAGTGCTTGCCGGTACACCATAGAACCAAAACATGAAGCTGAAACACAATACCATGTTGCCATCAATGACAACATAGTGAAACCAATCAATTGAGTGTCAATTGCCAACAAATACTTCTTGACAAGCCATGAAAAATTCCTTGATATGATATCTTGGATCCCGTTTTCCTTTGCATTTATCAAATCTGGGCATTTCAAAGTGTTTAGGAAAAGGTATAGGTGTGATAGATTTTTCGAACAAATATGGACAAATTTCTTTGAATTTGAAGACCCGTTCAGAGCTATTCTCCTATAATGTTTTAAGAGAAGCTTTCATTTCCTCCCATTAAGTATTGATTGGGAAATCATTAGGAGATGGAGTAGTTGATTGGTATCAAGGCATTTTATGTGACATTTGTTGAGATAGATGATCACCTTGTTGGTGTGGTGGGTTATGATAATTAGCGATGTTTTGATAACCCAGAATTTGTTGTTGACCAAAAGGTTGTTGTTGGTATTGAGGTATTTGCAAATAGGTCTATTAGCATAATGGGATAATTGATGGAGATGATGATGTACCGGTAAAGGATGTGGATGATATATTGAAGGACTGTTGGTGATGATATATTGATGGATTGTTGGCAATGATATATTGATGGACTATTGGTGATGATATAACTATGATATGATGCTTGATGATCAGTTATTTGTGTTGTCATTGATGGCAACCATGTTTGTTTATGTTTGGTATATCATCTAAGTTATCTAAGCCTAACCGGTAATGGAATATTTGCTAAGTTGGCAGTGAACTGGTCATCAAGAACAGTGGAGGAGATGGTTGTGGTAGAGATCCGTGTTGATTTAAGCATTTTGGTTTGGAATGTATGCTTATGACATTGTAATGAGTCTATGACTGGGACCGTATCATGTTTGGAGAACCGAAAGTCATGTTTGTAATTGACTATTGTATATTCAGTGCAGGGTTTGAGAACCGGTAACAAGATCTTCGATCGATGATGTTTTATGGTATGGCGGTGAATCTTATCGTGTTGATAAGTTAGTTGTGACGTGTCAAAAACCATGTGTAATGATAAGATTTCATTTAAGTGCATACAAGGATCGAATTTCTTGGGAAACAACAAAGTGCTTAGCATAATATGTTAAGGGTTTGACAACTTATCAGATCGATGTGTGGTGATGTGTTATGATCATTCAATGGTTGTAATTGTCTTGAAATTTATTGTAATGATCTATAATGATTTGTAATGATTTGATATTATCTATGATGCAAATTCAATGTATTTTGAATATTGTTAGGGTTTTGTAACCAAGCTAGTTGAAAAGTGTATTTAGGTCGAGTTTGAGATGAGATTGTGTGTCAGTGATCAGAGAAGGAGAGTGTGCTGAACTAGATTGAGATGTCTGCATGAGAGAAGTGCATTGGAGCTGAAATGCATCTGTATTAGCAAGTAGAGAGTACATTGATCAAATCATTTATCTGTTGTTTCCTAACAGTTGCAACAACATTAAAATCCCTTAATCTGGTAGGTCCTAACAGGCTCGATCTTGTAAATCCCTTCACCGGGTGGCTCATTAATTTGGGTTTAAATCCTTTAGCAAGGTTACTCATAATAGGTTAGAGCTCCTAATAGGGCTGAGGTTAAAATCCCTTCATCGAGTGTCTCCTGACAGGGTCTTCTCTTAACCGAGCATTATTGTAAAGCTCCTAACCAGGCTAGGCCTTTAACAGGGCGCATTATGAAAGAATGCAAATATTTAATGGGTACCAATTCCCACCATGGTTTTTCCCATTTGGGTTTCCATGTGAAATATATTTGTGTTCATGTTGTGGATGGATTGTTGAGTTGTTCACTTAGGTAGCAACCGGTAATGTTTTGGTAAATTTGATTTGAAGAGTATTTGATCAGTTATCGGTACTGGTTATGAACTATTTTTGTGAATTGTTTTCAGATTGGAGAAATATTGCAGTTTATTGTTATAACTGATTCACCCCCCATCTTAGTAATAACTAGATCCTCACAATAACAATTGGTATCATAGCATTAGGCCATCTTTGTGCAGAAGCTTAACTGCTTGAGGTAAAGATCCTTGATGATAACATGGGGGAAGGTTCTATGAGTAAACAAGAGCTTTCACAAAGGTTTGCAGAATTTGAATAAGCATATGATGAACTAAAATTCAAGTATAAAGCTTCACTGGCTAAGAGAAGAGAGTTGGCTGAGCATTTGATGGAACTCACTGAAAGTAGTTCATGTAATGAAGCAAACATTGATGCCATGGTTAATGAGGTGGATAAGATGAATGATGATAAGGAAAATTTAAGGAGAGAGCTGGAAGACCTTGCTATCAAGATGAGTCAAGAGTTGGAAGCCAGGAGAACAACTGAAGACATAATAAAAAGATAAGGATCATGAGATCTTAAAGTTGAACCGAGAGATAGGTATCTTGCATGCACAACTTCATGAGGAAAAAGAAGAGAAAGAGGATATAAAAGCTATCTAGACATGGCTATGTCTCTCAAAAAAAGTCTTACAAAGAAGAATGAGGAACTTACCAAGGAGTTGGCTGATGCTAATGAGATATTGGATAAATTCAACAAGAGCACTACTATGCTTGATGAGCAGATTCAGTCACAAAGGTAGAATGGAGATACACATGGCTTGGGATTTACAACCTTTGAACAAGGAGAGCCATCTAGTACCAAGGTCACCATGCATGAAGGCAAATCTGCACCAAAGATCAAAAAGAAGAACATCGGTAAGAGAGCCTACAAACTAGTGTTTGCCTAAGGAATTAGCAATAACTTGACTTAAAGTCCTAACTCAAGGATTGACCATCCATTTTGAGTAGCTATCATTTTAATGATTGAGGTTCATTTACTTGTCAACCCAGGGAAATATTATTTGAAATGGGCCTACATTGTATATGCAATAAGTTCCGGTAAGAGTCATTCTACACTACCTACAACAACGAAGTCTATCTAAAATAACAAGAAAAAATATGACAACTGAATAGCTACAAGAAATATTAACATTAATAAAGGATTCTAACTAAGAAATTGTTAACTAAGTTTAGAGCTAACAAACAGGAATTACTCTGTTTGCTTTGGCTGTAGGAGCAGTCACAAGATCTGGTTCCAGTGGTTGTAGGAACAGTCAGTTGCTAAAATATCTACTACAACAAAAGAAAACTTAATATAACAATCACACAAGAATAATCATCAAGTGGGATCCCTTGGATGAGTGTGTCCAAACTTCAAAATAATTCTATATACTTAGAATAACATAGCTTTTATTCATTATTCCCAAAAGTCGATACAATGCATGAGATAAGAGAAAGGCTTATAATTCTAGAAAAATGTTGTCTAACCTCTGCGAAGAGGTGTAGGTATTTATTTATAAGAAAGTTATAAAAAACTTCCTAATACTTAGATGATGCCCATGAAATTAGGCAAAAAAATTTATTACTGCAAGGAGAAGAAGTTAATCCACAAAAACGTGGAACTTAACTAAACCGCAACCAAGAATATAGCATGGCGGTGGTTACTAGATTGATGCTTGTTGGAGACAACCATAAATGAATCTGGTATCGCCTCACTATTCCTTTGCCAATTCACTTGCACACCATCTTCTCTACTGTTTTAAATGTTCAACTGCCCTGAAATGTCTCCAATTGTTTACATGGCATGACTCTCCATCTGGCCTAGCACAACCTCTTCTGCAACAACTTATTTACTCCTACAATAAAGGTTAGAACATACAAGAATATATATATCCATTTCCATTAATCAAAACATTTATACATCCACACATGATATTACCATAACAATCTGCATAGCTATAGGAATACTAAGTTAAAACAATATAGGGTTCAGTGGGTTTGGCCAACATTAAGAATACACATAGTCAAAACTTTGATACATCACATGACTTAAACACTATCCCAATATGCAACTTAAAACATAGGAAAAACTTATCAGTCATAGAAATAAAAGAGCTATTATTTTAGCTCATCATTTGCCCCCCAACTTAATGTATTGTTGGTCCTCTAGCCGAAGGAAAATTCCTTACTCTGGCACTGACCCGAAAATCACCTATGGTACCTTGTCCTCTACCTCTCGTAGCCAAGTTCCAATAAAATCCTGTCATCTTCTTGAGCCTATCCCACCTGGCTTCCTCATCAGCCTCATCATATGTCTTATCTATAACTTTACATCCCATCAATGGCCACATAAGGATAGGTGGCTGAAATATCAAAGGTAGCCAATTATTGCTTTTTGTCCTCCCAAGTAGATATACTTGGGAGCCCTTTGTATGGCTGCATGATAATTGGACAATTAATGGGGTTCACCTTGCTTTAGGTCCTCTAGAAGGATGTTCCAATGTTGATCTAGACATTCAATTGTAACTTGATTCTGAGTTCCAACCAATTTTTCATACTCCTGAAATACTTCCACCCTCAATGGTAAAACTTGGCTTCTGACATCGGGTCTAGTCAATATTTTATGCCAGTCATAATACATTTGCTGTGGGTTTTTAACTTCAGCTCTGAGTGGTAGTGGACAGTCAGATTCCAAGTTCATGTATGTTCTAGATTGCACTCCCATGCTAATTTCATTTTGTATCCAGGACATCAATGTTTTTAACTGAATATCACCAATATACAACAAGGAATTCCATTCATTGTCAGAAGAGACAACATAATTATGCAAATAAAACTCACATAGAAAATTCTTAATGGCTATAGGAGAGTTTTGGTAAACACTATAAAATTCCTATAGAGTATTCAAAGAAGGGCTAAGATCTCTAATAATGCGGCTGAGTTTAAAACATAGATACTGTTCCTTCAAATATAAAGCATAAACTCTCGGTGGAGCCCTGCACTGCATTAACTTGGGAACCATGTTTTCTATAGTATCTACCTTGGTTTGTCATTGATGTCAACACCTTTCATCACTTGTCAACACTTATCAACACTTGGAGATCTTTGGTTATGTTCACCAACAAGTAAGAGACTTATGCATAGTCACCGGTATTTGGTTCACCGGCAGGTTATATTGTTCATTGACACTTGGAATGACTTGGAGACTACTTGGTTATGTCGAAGACATTATTTGATCACTTGGTTTTGGCGATTTGGTTATTGGTTTATTCGGGTTTGCATATTTGTTGTTACTGGCAAATAGGTCCAGGTTATGCACCGGTAGGCATATCTATTCCAGATCAGCACGACACATTATGGAGATGCTTTATTATTATTGTAAATCCATTGAGCCGACATCATGCATTGCATAATAATTTATTTGTAATTGATTTTATTGTAATATTTTTTAGTGAGCTGACCTATTCAATTGGTCTTAGATTATGGTATAAATGTAATATCTCATTTGTGAGATTGATATGCGATTGGAAAAAGAATTATAATAAGGTATATACAAAAATAAGTAGAGCTATACACGCAGACATCATTTGAAGGTTGAAGGAAGGTTTTTGTGAAGGCAATCAGAACTAAACTGATACTGAATCCATCATATGAAGATGCTATTTTATGTAGTACATTATCATTGGATTTAACCATCCAATTGTAGTCAGTGTGACTCTCATTTTGTGATTGAGCAGTGAGCTCTAGGCAGCTGGCCTTTCTGCATGTGCAGAATCCATATTGTACACACATACTATCTGTAGTAGTATCATTTGATTGTGGGTAAGTCTTCCCACCGTGGTTTTTCCCCTTACAGGTTTCCATGTACAAATATTTGTGTTATATGTTGTGGATGTTGTTTTCTTTCTGATTCGTGCATTAATCTTTACCGGTACTGTAATTAACTGATAAAACTATCTACCGACATAAAATTTGGTTTACCGGCATTAAGCATTAAGTTTTGGTTAAGTTAATTTTGGTTGAAATTATTGGACAACTGATTCACCTCCCCCCCTCTCAGTTGTCTCTGGGACCTAACAATTGGTATCAAAGCCTAGTCCTCTTTTTGCAGAAGTTTAACAGCTTGAGGAGATCCAATGTCTTATAACTACTTCAGGAAGGACAGTCCAAAACTTGATGGAACTAACTATGGCATATGGAAGATAGATCTACTGCTAAAGCTATTTGGGACAAACTAGAAACATTGAATGAAGGAGAGTCCACAGTCAAAATTGCAAAACTTGAATGCTTCCAGGTTAGGTATGAAAGTCTGAAAATGGAAGAAGAAGAAAGAATTTATGCTTTTATGGAAAGAGTAAATGAAATTGTTTTGGGTATACAATGTTGTGGAGGAACCTTAAGTGAAGATGAGATTGTTTCTAAAGTTTTAAGAGCTTTGCCACTAGCATATAAAATGAAAGTTGCTGCTATAAATGAATTGAGAACAATAACTAACGCATTAGTATCTAGAGACACCTTGGTTGGAAAACTTTCAACTTTTGAACTTGAGGAATTTGGTCCTGTTACTACTATTAAGACAAATCTAGCTTTCAAGACACCATCATCAACTGCAACATCTGTTAGGATTCCCAAAGATACTGAGGGGGGGGGGGGGGTGAATCAGTATCTAACGGGCTATATAATTTTCTTAACTTAAAACATGTAAAGCATATCAATACTATATACCGGTAAACAAAAAGTAATGCAATAAACATAGATAACAACAACCACATGAAAAGCACACCATAACACAGTAGTTTAACGAGGAAACCCGATGTGGGAAAAACCTCGGTGGGATTTGTGACGCATAATATTTGCTTACTGGCCAATAAGAGAATATTACTCCTACAATAGGGGCCTGCACATCCAGGAAGGCCAAGTTCCTAGAGCTCACTGCTCAATTACAAAATGGGAAGTCTCACTGACTTACAAAATGGATTATGCAAATCCAATGTCTTGTACTGCTTCAAAATAGCATCTACTATGCCAGATCCAGTACCGGTTTTAGCTTTGCTTCATACATAAACCCTTAACCTATAATTCACATTTTAGGTCTGCCAAATTTCGCCTATTTTCTTCCTTACAAAATGTTCTATAATGATCTCATACATATATGAGTCATTTTACAACTTTCCGATTTGGCTTACGATGATTTTACAATTAATTACAAAATATATTATAAACAAAATTCCTGTCGGCCTGGGTGTTGGTATACTTCCTTTCACTACCGGTGTTCTATGTGCCGGTGTAGAGTATGTCGTTGCTGGTGCCGGTAAATTGTCTTGCTGGTAACATATGATTGCAAGGTTGCCATCAATGACAAAACCTTCAATCACCTACAATATCTCATTGGAGTGTGCATTTGCCAACAATCTCCCCCTTTGGCATTGATGGCAACACTCATGAGAAAAATCCAAAAAGTGTTATCCAAAAAGAATCTGCCTTAATTGTCTTACCAAAAAAAATTGTGTACCAAAAAATATGTGCTCCCCCTGAGCTGATGAGCCATTTGTTGATTATTTTTCTCATTACCACTACTCCCCCTTTGGCATCAATGACAAAGGTTTTCAAAGTGTCAATTGAGTGTGGTTTCCAGCTTCATCCTTGTAACCGGTTGGTTATAATTTGAAAAAGGTCTGCCAATACTAGATTCAGGCTCTTAGTGAATCGTTCACTATCCTTTAATGCGGCCTTTGTCCTCTGAATTGTACCGGTGACCAGTGAGGTGTTGCATTTGTTGTTCTGGTGTTTTCTATCCTTGAACTAGAGCCTCAAATATCTCTTTTCTCAAGGAGGCAAGGTAGTCCAATCTTGGACTAAGTTTCCATTTTAGATCTTTTGCCTTTCCTTTTATACTTTCTTTATCTCTTTCCAATTTTAGAAATTCCTCCTCAAAACCTGTTGTTTTCTGCTAAAAAACTGATAATGGTTCAAATGATTTAATGAAGTTGGTAGCTAATTTATTTATTTCTTCCTGTACCTTGCCGATCTTCTTGTCTATATCTACTATCAAAAAGTTTGTTTTGCATGTATCTCTGTACAAAGTTTTAAACTCTTTTAGTGTATTACATAGTGTCGGTAAAAGGGTGTAAAATTGTCTCATGCACTTCTTTATTTCCTCAAAGAATTTGTGTTTTTCCTTCTCTAGTTTCTCTTTGAATGCTTCCTCATTTATTTGTTCAATTGTCACAATGTTGTCAGTAATATACTTAGACAATGTGTCAAGTTGATTCAAAGAATCTTTATTATCCACATTACATTCGGGTGCTATCATTTTCAAAATTGGGATTGTATCATCAATAGCTTTGTATGCTTGTGAGCTACACTCTGTTATTTTCTTGATAGAATCCAAAAGACCTTCTATCACTTTTGTTGGTCTGATTTCTGCAATGGAAGAACCAACAATCTGTATTCCGCTGGTGAGTAATTTCTTTGCTTGTAGTGACCTCTGGTAGGTCAGTTTGTGTTTGCATTTCTCTAAGCAAATGTTTGGGTTGCTTAGCTATTGCCGGTGGCACTGTCTCTACATGAACCTGTTCCTGTGAGGGAGCCTGTTGCTTTGCCTGTTGTTAGGAATCCCACAGATACTTAGAGGGGGGGGTGAATCAGTATCTAATCGGTAATTATAATTTCTTAATTTAAAACATGCAGAACATATTATAACAGTGTATCAGTATGCAAGAAATAATGTAATAAACAGAATTAAAAACATCCACATGAAAAGCACACCCTGACACAAGGATTTAACAAGGAAACCCAGTGTGGGAAAAATCTCGGTGGGATTTGTGACCCACAATATCCACTTACTAGCCAATAAGAGAATATTACTTACAAAAGGGGGCCTGCACATGCAGGAAGGCCAATTGCCTAGAGCTCACTGCTCAATGGGAAGTCTCATTGACTTACAATGTGGATTATAGAAATCCAATATATTGTACTGCTTTACAATAGCATCTATAATGCCTGATCCAGTACCAGTTTCTGCTCTATTCTTTACATAAAACCTTTAACCTATATTTCACATAATAGGTCTGCCTAATATCTTCTTTTTCTTTGCTTCCATTACTTACAAAATGTCTACAATGATCTCTCTTATATATAAGAGTCATTTTATAACTTGCCAAGTCGGCTTACAAAGTTTTTACAATAATAAACAAAATATAATATAACAAAAATCATGTCGTCCTCTATGCTGATATGCTTCCTTTCTCTGTGCCGGTGCCGGTGGTCTGAGTGCCGGTATGAAGTGTGATCGGTGTAATGCCTTGCCAGTGCCATATGATTTTAAGGTTGCCATCAATGACAAAACCTTCAATCACATACAATGTCTCATTGGAGTGTGCATATGCCAACAATCTCCCCCTTTGGCATTGATGGCAACACTCATGAGAAATTTCAAAAGTGTATCCAAAAATGTGAAGTCCAAAAATGTGTGCTCCCCCTGAGCATATGATTCCTATGATATTGAATTTTCTCATACCACTACTCCCCCTTTGGCATCAATGACAAAGGTTGTCAAGATGTCAGTAGAGTTTGTAGTTTCAACCTTGTAACTGGGTAGTTACAATTTGAAATAGATCCTCCAAAATCAAGTTTATTCTCTCCATAAACTTTTTACTGTCTCTTATCGCTGTCTCTATTCTTTTAACTGTACCGGTGAGGTGCTGCAAATGCTCTACCAGTGTTATCTATCCCTGTATCAGTGCCTCAGATATTTCCTTCCGCAATGATGCTAGATAGTCCAATCTTGGACTTAGTTTTGATCTCAAATGCTTTGCCTTATTCACTATTCTCTCCTTTATCTTTCTAATTTAATTAACTCTTTCTCAAAATTTGTTATCCTTTGCTCAAAAACTGATAATGTATCAGGCAAGTTAACAAAATTATCAGCAAGTTTATTGATTTCATCTTGTACCTTGCTTATTTTCTTATCTATGTCTACTATCAAAAAGTTTGTCTTGCAGGTGTCTTTGTACAGAGTTTTTAATTCTTTTAATAAGTTACACAGTTCTGGTAGAAGTGTGTCAAATTCCCTAGTACACTTCTTTATCTGATCTTCAAAGAATTTTTTCTTTTCAATTTCTACCTTGTCCTTCAATGTCTCTTCCTTTATTTTATCAATGTTCTCTATGATATATTTACACAAAGTATCAAGTTGTCCTAAAGAATCTTTATTGTCTATATTA